>NW_005842413.1:833629-884721 GCF_000455745.1 Alligator sinensis | reverse complement strand
CTTTCCCCCTCTGCTTCTGTACTGTGACTGAACAGACTGTATGACAACTCTGCAAACAGTTGAGAAAGCACCACACTCCCCAATTATTAGCCATAGCTGCATGGCATCGAGAGAGAGGCCCTGGAAATTCTGATTTAGTAAGACTGTAGTCTTACAAAGTCTAAAATATATAGACAGGTCCTTTGACTCCAAGAAAAATGCTTTTTAAATAAATCGCTTTTTCCTTTCCCCATTGTAATCCAAAAATAGCTAAAACTCTGAAGGGAATTGTTGAAAAATCATAAAAATTCAAAACCATAAGTATCATGTAATGAAGAAGAGTTCATTTTAACATCTTATATGTAAATGAAAGAGAGAAAAGCTATGTAGCTCTGATCATTTAATGTGTCATTAGGGTACAGTCCTACCTTTGGGCAATGCAAAGCCAGAGTACTTCGCTACTTAACTAAATTAATGCAAACAAAATACTTTAAATTCCTCAGGTGGATTGCGCTACAGTTATGCAAAATATTGTTATTTTATTAGTTAGCATTATAATTTCTCCAAACAATATGAGGTAGTGACATCACTCCCATTATGGATATTACAGTACAATTTCTAAAATGTACTAACACAACTTATTCCCTTTTTGTATATTTTATGCAGGAGAAGTGATACTTCATTATGTAGTTAAGAGCTTGACCTCAAAGACTGGTAGCGTTGTGCGCTATTCACTATTTCATAATGCTTCCTGAAGAAACTGCAGTATTCTATTAGCAAGACAATGAGTGATCAATAAGCTTAAGAGTTAAGCTGTAATAATACAGGTCACATTTCAAAGCTGCCTTCCTTTCACACAAACGTATTTGGTTGCCTTTGTCGGAAGCTCTCTTTTGACTTTTTCAGCACAACAGCTCTGTACCTTCAGGGCACAATTAGCCCTTTACCAGAAGCATTAATTAATTTTAATTACCAAGCTCCTTCAAACAAATATTTTGTACATAGTGTGATTTGAATTTGTTTGTTTTATTGACAATTCAGAAATTTCAGCGTTCCACATAGGCTACAAACTGGTATCCAAGTCTAATGAAACCTTACCACAAAGTTAAAGACCAACAGATCAGAAGAGTAAAAAAATAAATAAATAAAAGTTTTTAAAAAGTATATATATAACTGGTGTAAAATCACACATAAGAAAAAAGTTATCACATTTACTCATAAAATAAAAAGATATCACATCTACTCAAAGAACCTTGCCTGCTGTAAAATCAAAAGCTCGCTGTTTATCAACATTTCCCAGCAGCCTTTTATACTAAACATAGTTCACAAGCATTGACTTCTGTCAAGATACTTTTTACTGCCCATCCTAACATATGCCAGACAAGCCTACCAGCACAACTATAGTTGCACCATAGCAGCAACAAATACCATAGTAAATTGACCTTAGGAGGAGACGGTGCACTGAATAAGAGAATATTCTCCAATATGATTCTCTGTGGAAGAAGTCATGAGACTGTTGGCAGGTTGCCCATTGATTTCCTAAGGTAAGGTGACTCATAAAAAAAATCTGACACACAGGCCTGTTAACTCTGGAACAAGACTGCATACAAAAATATTTTCTTTCACAGAATTCTTAAAGGCTGCCCCGATAAGTTAATATAAATTAAGTCACATACAAATAAATCTCATCTGGTATCTTTTTATTTCCTTAGGCTTTTAGCAGACAGAAGGAATGTTGCATTCTATGATAAAAGGCCATATGCCTTTTATAGAAAGAAAACATATCAGCAAATTAGAAATTACTAAGTCAGTAGAAAAGCAACTGTATATCAGCTAATATTATACTTTGTTGTCAATTATAAAACAATTAAATTTGTGCTCCAGCTGATCTACACAGGACTCACTGCACAGTACCAACTCACAGTTTATTTAACAAAAAGAATGTAAAGTCAAACCAACAACTGCACTGTGGCCTGAAACTCACTACACTGATGCTGCTGGATGGGGCAAGGACCATTTTTTTTCCTTCTTCAGACCCACAGATAAGACAATCATGGAAGACAATCATCCTTGAGTGTGAAGGATTACTGAAGAAGAAGGTGCCTAGCACTGTGGGGACCTAACCTTTGCCTGAGACTTTTCAGAGCTATTATGTGACAAATAAACAATTCCAAAAAATAGGTAAGGGCATTGCACCATTGCAATTCACTAAGTGGCCCAACACTATCAAAAGACAGTTTTATACTAGATGCTAACAGAAAGTGTATTATTTAACATTTGATAGCAGTAGTGCTCCGAGGCCTATACTGAAATTAGAACCCACTGATTTCTGCATTATACAAACACAAAATGAGATAATGCTTGCCATAAAGAGTATACCTTTCAAACAGAGGATACAGACAATGAAAGAAAGGGGTGGGGGAGGAGAAAGAGAGAGGCAGGACAAGAAAAGAAGGGGGAAAAAACAGATAGCACATGATAGAGGCAAAGTAACTTTCATGAGGTCACACTGTGACAGAGAAAGGTACAGAAACCAATTATTGGAACCTGGTCTCTGGAATATGTTGCCTCCTAGCCTTTTAAAATGATACAATGAGAACTAATCTATGGGACTGTTACATTATTTATGCCACAAATATGAAATTAGATACACATTTCCCACATAATTAGCAGTGTAATTCCGTTACAGTGTTTTCTGTTTAGGTAATGAGCAATAACATCACAGCTATTGCTTGTTATAATAATATACAATGAGCTTGAGAAGACTGGTAGTCTTCCGGTAATGGTTTGTTCCATTTAGTGTGAACATTCATACATACATTATTATTTATTCATATTACTTTCACACACACAGAAAAATGTTCAAACACCCAAAATCCCAATGCTCAAGCTACATGTGTAACAACAGAGATGCTATGTCAGGGGTATTTTGTCCCATTCTAAATGACACCCTGAACATGCTTCCCTGAACCTTGGTCTATCACACAATTTCTTGTATGTAACCTCTACCATATCAACAAAATAATTAAAGACTGAAATGACGTAAATGCTATCATTTGTTACATATTGATACAACATCATGAACAGTACATTTTTGGAACATTCAGGAAAAATAATTGATATTGTATACTAAATAAAAAGGATCATATTCTTAAGAGCTTTTGGAAATGTTAGTTTCCCCTTGATGAATTACAATGCAATTTTCTAGCCAACTAATTTCACTAAAGACGATAATGACTTGAGCAAAAGGCTAATCAACTGCCAATCAGGATTCCTTGAAGCACAGAATGTCAAATATTGAAGCAATTTTTACAAGTCATAAAAGCACTTATGTTCCATGATATGTCATAAAACCTGTGATGAAAATCTGAAGTTGATGAAGCATTCTTATTTCTCCTGTGATTTTCCTAAACAAACAGCTTTCAAGTTTAACCAAATCTTCCATTAATATTCAGGTCTATTAAGGAAGCATCAATGGTACACAATTAGCTGTGTAAATGTCAGTCAGACAACCGAACAGATTAATCATCTAGGTTGTTTTCTCTACCATCATGTCTGAAGCATCAGCGTAACTTAGTCACCCAGGGGGGAAAAAAGCCTAAAGAAAAAAAGAATCTTCACCCAATCAGAGAATCATAGAGAAGTAGGGCTGGAAGGGACCTCAAGAGGTCATCCAGTCCAGTGGTTCTCAACCTTTTTTGCACCAGGACTGATTTGTGAAAATCAGTGGCTAGTCCCAACCCAGTTCCCCTCATTCCTGACCCACTGCCCCCAGGCCCCAGCCCCTGGGTGTGTGGGGGAAGAGCGGCCAAGGTAGGGGGCATGGGGAGCCCCAAGCAGTCCCTTGCAGGCTGGAACTTAGCCAGCCTGCAAGGGAAAAGCCACGGTTTCCCTCATTTTTATCCTTTAAAGAAGAGTCCATTTTTTTTTAAGTTTGTTAATCCATTTTTAAAGTCTATCGTGACCCTTTCATATATTTTTGCAGCCCACTTTTGGGTTGCGATCCATAGGTTGCGAAGCACTGTAGTCCAACCCCCCGCCTGAGGCAGGATCTGTCTTGTGGCCCATACAGAGTTCAAATGATGTAGCTTTTTATTATGACCAGAAAATATAAAGAAATCATAATTTAGTTAATTTACCCTTACTTTATTTCCCTATACCATAATATTGAATTTACACCTTTTCTTAAATTTTTCGCAATTTTTTATAAGAAAACTAACAAAAATTAATTGCAATAGTGCTTACTTAAGAAACACCATAAGCCATTGTTCTTTCCTGCCTGGCTAAATAGCAGTCTCTGAAAGCAGCACTTAATTATTTTTATGCAGTTTGTCTCCTTGCTTTCTATTTTTAAACCAAATAATTAATTGTTTATGTTTCTATTTGGGAATTGCCTGTGTTTTTCAGAGGAGATGTCAAGACACCTGGAACATATATTCATCATCACCCACTTGATCCTGTTATAATGTTTTAACCTGTTACAACACAGAATATGCAACAGCAATACATCAATATTTTTATGAAAGAGTCCATACTCAAAGAGTTCTGAATAAAAGATGCTTTCATAGCCGGGAACACCTTTGATTACATGAATAGTAAAGAGGGAGAGAGGCTAACCCATGATAAAAATCTGCTGCTGAAATCTGAACATGCTATGTAATCCCAAAGGACTCTAGAAGGCAAGGACTCAAGGATTAATTTGCCCACTTTTTAATGAACCGCATGCTATTGTGTATAAGCTGAAAGACTCATAATTATGCAATTACAGGTCATACCTAAGAAACAAGAAACTTAATTAAACTGAATTTTATTAAACTAAATTTTATTAGACTACTATGTTTCACAATCTTTCACTAAACTGGCAACAGTATCAATGATTCCTGCAGCAAGTGAGAACAAACGTTTTTGATAAAGAGTGTGACAAGTGGCTGCAATCCACATTAGGTGGAAATACAAATGGGGGCAATGGGAACTCTTGAACGTCTCCCCTTGGCCCCACATGGCAAAGCGGGCACCTCTGCTACTGGCAAAAAAGATTTTTCTCATGCTAGCAACCAGAAGAAACTAAGGAAATGAGGCAATAAGGCACAGAGGAGTTTTGCATTATCATGAAGGAAGGAAGGAGGGAGGAATCTATATTTCTGCAGGGGGACAAAGCCAAGACTAAAAGCTGTTGTCCCTCTCCCCCACCAGAAGATAATCTGTGGGTGATGGCACCTATTCTTTGTTCCCTAAAGAAACTCCCCAAAGCAAACGGGACCTGGAGACAGATATAAGAGCAAGAGCTGCCACTACAGCAAAATGTCAGACAATAGATGGATAAAGTGGGGTTTGCAGGCAGTGGAGGCCAATAGCTTGTGTTCTGAGGCTGTCTTTTCTGTAAAAGAAAGGCAGCTGTGTGCCTGTCTGCTTGCTACAGGCAGCCTTTGGATCTCTCGCTACTCAAACAGAAGAATAACTATGGGCCTCTGTCTCGCCAGCCCACTTCTGTCCCAATCTCTGGAGATGAATTCCACACTCTGATTAAGTGGGAAGGGAAGGGGGCCCCCAGATACAGACCCTGCATTTGTCTCTTCCAGCAGGTTGCAGGAATCAAAGACCACCCAGGCAGTAAGCAAAGAAGCCGGCAGTGGCCCTGCCTGGAAAGAAGGATAAAAGGGTAGGCAACCAGACTCCACTACCAGTGAAAGCCCCTGCTCTCATTGTTTTCTCACTCTTATGCTCTGTGAAACTACTTGCTGCAAGAGCCTACATACCCTGTAGGTGGAGCAGAGGGTGGGATGCCTGTTCTTACCCCCAAACCCTCCAATCTCCAGGAATTGCAGGAGGCAGGCAAGGGGTGGACAAATCCTTGTTCATTGGTATGCAATGTTTTGGTGTTAGGGCCTTGTTACATGTTACACTGATAGCCACGCAAATGTTGATTGGTGTTAGTGCTAGCTCGAGTTTGGGGCACTCACATATTCAGGCCAGCAGGTGCCTGGAGGACTGAAAGGTAAGAATCCCTCTCTCCCCAACAACTTCCCATCCCACACCAGGCTTCCCTCCTTCCAGGGCTCTCCTAATTTCTGCCCCCCGCCCCAAGTCCCAGGGTTCCTCTCCTGCCCTCAGGGTTCCCTCCTATCCCTGAGACTTTTCCATCCACTCCCCCTACTTACTTGTGGCTACCCACAGTCTGTCCTGGGGAGCAGACAGGGAAGAGTTAATCTGCTTATCCAGCCCTTGCCACTGCCACTGCCAGGCTGCTGCTCCTCCCCAGGCTAAGCCCACCCAGAGAGCAGCAGCAATGGCAGCAGCCTGGTAGGCAGGTTAACCCTTCCTTGCCTGCTCCCCCAGGACAGACAGCATGGGCAGCTATAAGTAAGAGAAGGGGGAAAGGAGAAGGCAGTGGGCAGGGATTTGGGGTGCTGGGGAGGGCAGGGGGAGTGTGTACACTAAGATGCAGCCTAGAGTGGATGCACCTTAGTGTAACATGAGCATAGGTAACACAGAGCAGAGATGATCCTGCCTTGGGGTGGATTAACTTTCAGATGCCTAACAAGTCCTTAAAACTACCATCAGGCATTAATGTGCAGACAATCCAGGGGTTAAGGGCTCCAGGAGCCACCCAAAACCACCATGTAATAAGGCCCTTAGGGAGCAGAATCTGATGATCCTGCTTACTCTCTTCTGTTCCTCTCCACCTTGAGAAAGGATGGCCATACTCTTCCCCTCGTTCTGTAGCAGTCCAGCTGCTTCCAGAAGTCAGCATGAAGCAGCTTTGCTTGGCTGCTGGTAAGCTATGACCTCTGCCTCTTGCACTCTTCATCTTCATATCTCACTGTTACCTTGTGATCCCCATGCCCATTAGGTGCAGCTACTTTTTGTCTCTTTTCCTCTGCTTGGATTGTGTGCTCTTTAGGATATAGACTGCCTTGCATTATGTGGTAGAACAGCCTCTAGAACAACGGAACCGTGATCACTAATTGGGGCCCCTGGAGCTACTGCAGTCTGAAACTATTTTAAGCTCCTTATTAGACAACAGCAGGGGACAGCACGTAGTGGATTGTCCATTGCGGCATGTCCAAAACAGGAGATGAGAAGTGCTCTATTTCCCTCTTGAGTGAGACAGAGAAAGAGCTTTCCTCATCATGGGCTATTATTGCTGCCCCCTGCTTTTATACAAAGTAAGCACAAGGGAAAATAAGACAACTATTCTTAACAGAACCGAATAATGAAAGAAGTGTTTTGGGGGTATGTAAGCTGCTGAGTCAATTTATCAGGCAGGACAGCATATAAAGCTCCCATGAGTGGCACATTTCTGTCCCTTTTCTCACAGCAATGGATGTTTTTGTTTAAAAATAAGTACAGTATAAATGACACATGAATGAAGTCCTTTTTTCCAGGACCCACAGTGTCCCAAAGGTACTTCCCTGAATAAGGCGTTTCCTAATGGAGCCACTTGTGACTTGGAAGTCATCATTGGCTGTATACCTATCACCTAGGGAGCAATTAGTTAGTGGCAGGTAGGGCTAAGTCCATCTCTCTTAAAGACCACCCCACCTGTGACCGGCTTCCTCAGATCCCCAATTCTCTAGCAGGCTATCAAATGACAATAGACTCAATCAATGAAGCACCAAATTACAAGCAACATACTGCAGTACAAATTCTCAGTGGCTAATCATACCCAGAGGGTCTTGTGCTGTTTCCAGCTGCTTTTGAACATTGTCCTTTCCAATTTAAGCACTCACACCTGAAGAAATACTATTGTAGATCAAGGAAAAAAGGATGAAACTACATAAACATTCAGGCAGCAAAATATAAAATGAGGAAGAAAAATACTGCAAAGTATTTGCCTCAGTCTTCAAACAATTGCTGAATGTTTAAGTTTGTTTTTTAATATGCCAAATACCCATCACTGCTTGCGAGGCTATCAACAAAATAGACTGCTTTCCTGGTGAAGTAACTGCTCCACTATGGGAATATAACTGCTCAGCCTTGAATATGGGAACAGACTGATTTTTCTGAGGCTGGTTGGGGAGCAGCATACACCATGAAGCTGGGGGTGTATTAAATCAGAAGAAAGTTGCAATACAACAATAAGAAGGTGAGGGAGACAAAGGCAAATCAGGTTTACTAATACTAGATACTGGGTCATGCTTGTACACATAAAAAGAATTACAGTAGTTAATTGTGGGCAGGCAGCAACAGCAACCCCAATGGCTAAGCACGCAGAAGGGTTTCCATTCTAAAAAGGTTGCTTTTTGTCTGTAAAACTGTAAACCTTTTCTAGCTAAAAACCTAGACAGATCTGTTTTTAGGAGAGAACGTTAAAAAAAAGAGCCAAATGCTTTATCTGTGTTGTCAAAGATGTGAAAAAAAGTATATTTTTTCACACTATATATTACTCTTCTCTTTTTCTCCCTCTTCCTTTATAGCTCTACCTCAACAGTGGAAGAGGGCAGAAGCGTAACTGTTGTTGGGGAAATACCCCTAAGATACCCCTAGGTCAGATATGTACTTTTCAGAGGTCTTGTGAAAACTGGTACTTACATGTCAACATTCAAAATGCACATTGGATAATCTTTTAAGGGAGTCTACTAACCTTCTACTAGTGCTGCAAGTATGTGTAGCTGGAAAAAGCTTGCAAGTAGTGCAATCTCTTTCTCTGGGATAAATAAAAGTGCCCAGAGAGAGAAGCAGGGCAATAGGGCCTTATGATTTATTATTTAAAAAAGCTGAACTGCAGCCATCTAGATGGGCAAGTAATGTTCAGCTACCCTAAAAAAAGAATTAGAGAGAACCAGTGACTGGTTTCCTTGTGAAAGCATTCCTGAACATGGAGGGTTTCTTAACCACTCAATTCCTAGATTAGGTTATTAAAAAGGGAATTGCAAATGAGATCCCTGCAGGGGGTTGATTGAGTGGAAAATGGTGGCAAAGGAGTTTGCAAGGGGGTGGGTTAGATGGCAGGCCTTGAGAGGAGGTAGAAAGATAGGCAGAGTGAGGTGATGGGAGGTTTTGTAACAGTGAAATTCCTCATATAGTTCACATATTGCAAAGTAATAATAATTTACTGTGGTTTGTTACTCTGTGGCTATGGAGGAGTTAATCCTGCTCTCTTGATGGTCTCTGACTTGGTCAGATTCCCAGAGGTAGAAAGACACAAGTATAAATGCAGCTGAGGTGAACTTTATACGGGTATTTATTAATATGCCTTTTAACTGCACTTTCTATTTGTAACACTGAAGTACCCCAGGCTATCTTAGAAACTGATGGCGAAGCAATTTTGAAAACTGAAAAGCGCTATAACACCAGTTCTTTACATACAAGGCACTTCAGTTCTCAAGGCTAGAAGAAAATGCAAACTGAGAATATAACTCCTTGCTCACCTGTCTGCATGCAAGTGAGGAAAGACAATTTGAAGTAGGATTATTTTGATGTCAGTGGGGTACAGTAACCAAGAAATGAGCCGCTGATTTTTTTCTCCTTTCCCATTTTCTGTAAGCTACAATATTTCTGCCTCCCCATCTCAAACTCTTTTACATTGTTCTTTTCCTTATTCTTCTCCACTCCACCTTTCCTGACAAAAGAATGTCTTGTTGTCATCTGTCTCGCTCTGTTTCTGCCACTTGGGAACAATGTCACCGACTAAGGCTTGTATAAAACACCAGAAAGACCCCTGAGCCACAGGACTCTGATGATTCAGGAAAATTGAGATGGCACACATCCTATTAGCATGATACTCCTGCCTGGCCTTACAATAAATATGCAGTGAAAGGGCACTAATGCCCCCAAACGCATGGCATCCATTGTCCTTCTGCCGAAAATAACAGTCCTTTGCCACAGTATGGACTAAGGACACTGTCACAGATAAACAGCATCCATGTTATTTGGTTGTCTCTTATTCACATTTTCAATATGCTATTGATTTGTAAATCTCTCCTCACTTCCATCAAAAGTTGTACAATGATCATGAATATGATGCAAACGTAGGCTCCAATCCTGCAAAGAATTACATGCCTGCTTAAACTTATTCTTGTGAGCAGACTCACTGGCTTCAAGTGGACTAGGCACAAAACTAACTTTATCCACATGAGTTAAGTTAAATGTACACAGTCATTTAACTCAGTCATGCATAGTAGCAGCACCAATAGAAACAGGAAGGAAAAAAAAAAAAGCAGAGATGCTGAAAAACTGGAGTTAACACAACTTCCATAATTTATCTTCAATAGTTTCAGTTTCTTATTAGGTATTTTTTTCTTCCTTGATTTACCTACAGCACAGATTCCAATGCATAATTTAACCTTCTATTTAATTGATACCAATATCTAACTACATTGTAGAGAGAAACAAAACTTGCTTTAACAGACTACTGCTGAGAATTAAATACTTGATAAATGAGGACTGTGTTAATTTGTGCTTAACTTGTTTCCCCGTTGGTGATTAAACATCTGGTTAGATAATTTACACCTAAAAGCTCTATAAACAAGATGCAATGCTTAATATGTGCTTTTGAATGCAGTTTCATAGATATGAAAACAAAAAAGCCTACACACTGCTACCAAGAGACCATGGTGGCAATTCTTTCTGTGGATAATGATCTCGCTCCTGTCGTTTAAAGAAATAACTGGTGTAGAGTATGTTTCAAATCCTAGGTATGTGCCCAAATATTCCACCTCACACTGTCAAACCACATTTTTTAAAGTGACTAATTTAGGAATAAAGAAAATCTTTGGGCAGTCATGCATACCATACATCATAAATTATAAACCTTTGAAACAGTAATGGAGATAGCTTGAAAACCTGAAAGGAGTAGGTCTTTCAACATAATGGGAGAGCAAAGCTGTTTAAGGCCAAGTAGAAGCTAGTACGTGCCAATGAGTAAATCTGTTTCTTTATAATAAGTGGAAATGTCAAAACTCATATCTCCTTTTACTATCCTGCTTCCAGCTCAATGGCAACAATTGTCAGTGACGTTAATGAAACTTTGGGGGAATGGTATCTACAAAAAGTATTTATATGGTTCAGGCTTAATCATCTGTCTTTTATAGCCCTTAGCAGGGCATACTACTGAAATGATTATCTGGATGGCTCTCTAAAAAATGTAACAAAATGCATCACATACATAATGCGCTGGGTAAAATAACTGGCAAAACTCCGATTAATTACAGTGGGACAAGTTTTCACCATTCATATATAATCAAACTGTCACCTTCAAAAGTGTACAGTGAGAAAGGATTCAGCTGCTGCAAAGATCAGTGAAACTGTAAAAAAAAAAATCACCAAGAGCTCATTATTGTATGGAGGGCCTGTCTGTCTCCTCTCTAAGATCCACATTATTTTAGAAATACAGCCAAGCAAACTATGAACTTTTACAATTCAATTGGGAGCTTTTTTATTATTTATTTATTGGAAGAATACATGCTACAAATTAAAATGAGTTTACAGGTAAGGTAGATCAGGGCTGTCCAACTGTTGGCAAATGGGCTGTATGCATCCCACAGGTAGTTAGACTAGACTCCAGGCCAGGCTGCCACTTACCCCATTGCCCTGGCTGCTGAAGCCTCCAGGCTCCCCCTCCCTCTCTCAACTTTTGCTTCCTGCTCCCACCCTAGGAGATAGGGCAGTGCAGCCCATGGGGCTAGGGGAGCCTGCTTCACAGCACAGTAAGGGAACAGAGGGATGGGCTGCCCATGTGCATAGTGCAGCAGTTTGTGTGTCTACCTGCAGATTCAGTGCAGTTGGCAGCGGGGGGCATGGCTCAGAAATCATACTAGTGCGGCCCAGGGTACAGTTGCTTAGGTGGTGGACAGCCCTGGGGTAGATTGTTTAGGATTTCATTAATTCAAAACAGCTTGGATCAGAATGGCATCTGATTCTGAGGCAGATTTTGCTTTATTTAGAACCGTTTAAGCTTGGGCCTTTGGAGCAGTGGCATAATGGTAAATGGCTGCTCTCAAGTGCTCTCAAGTGAAATGTCTCAGAGAATTATGGAATCTAGAGGCTACTTGTTTTCCAGTACAGTTAAGTGCCCTAGTAGTGATCTATATACAATCACTAGCATTACATTGCTTACTGGAACATCTAAACACAGTAGCCACCACTGTGCCTGCTATTCAGTGCAGACCTACCTGAACAAGTTGTACATCAGCGAATGTGGGTAGCAATTTAGCCTCAGCAGTTTAGAACACACTACAGACTAACCACCCCCATTTTGACTTGGCCTCAGGGGCAGGTCTTATAATCCACATCGAGTTCCATGCTGCCACGACCAGACTTCTATCAGCACTTGAGCAAGCTTTGTTATGTCTATGTTACGCGAGAGTCACAGCGGTGAACGGAGTGCAAACAAATTAGGAAAGGGAGGGAATAGGAAGTTTGGTAGAGGGAGGGCAAAAGTCATGATGTTATCATAAGGAGAAACTAAATTTGCCCGAAGTTCTTAATATCAAATTAAGTAGTCGGGATGGCCCCCAAATACCAGTTTTGATCAATTTGACAAATGGATAAAATGTAAAAACATTCTGGAACTAAAAAACAGTAACTCCTATCTCCATTTTTCTTAACTTTCATTCAAATGGAATGGTCTCCCCATTGGAATGGTCTATCTTACCATAATAATTCCACATTTCTATCTTTTCATTTGTAAGAATAACTCTTAATGGAGTGCCTCTTGCTGGTATTGACAAGAAATACTACTACTTACAATGAACTGTTCCAAACAGCAGATTTTACCACACCTTCAACTCTCCTATGAAATATAAACTTTCATTTCTACCTGGGAGAACTTCTACTATCTTTTCTCCTATGCCTGAAGAAGGGTGCTTGTGCCCAAAAACTTGCAAATAAAGATTTTTTTTTTTGCAAATATCTAGTTGGTCTAATAAAAGAGATCACCTCTACCATGAGTTCTGATTCCTTACTACTTACGAGATCACTTCAAAATTGTTCTTAGAACTTCTAGTCCTAGATTTAGTTGGGTCCATTGTGTACATTCAAGCAAGACCATCAGGGCACTTATATAAAGTTCTAGAGGAGCTGTAGGCTGGTATTGTAACAGAAAATCTTACACTAAAGGAGGCCTGATACTGGCTATCAGCAACTGAAGACTTGTAGAGAATTATACTCTTCCAACATAAAAAAAAAGATCTGCTGGAGCGCCATACCTGGGGGTAGGAAATGATTCTACCCTGGAAGCAGGAAATACAAAATGGAAGTAAAATAAAAAAAATTGGAGGAAGGGATTCACAGACTACAAGAAAGACAGACAGGAAAGGAAATGAGCTGCAAACTGGATAACATCACAGCAGATGTCATGAGTCACCATAAAGGCCTAATTAACAGCAAAAAATGGGCTAATAACTGCAAGGTCTATAATCCTGTTAATGATAGGCAGAAGCACAAGACCATAGAACTTTCCTATTTCAAAAGGACATTATAACAGAAAATTGTATGTCCTGATGAGGCAAAAAAGGCCACAATATTAAAACACTTCTCATAGCAACAAAGGTTCACTGAACCATAGAAATTCCAACTCAAACAAACAGCCATCACAAAAGTTTTTGTAGTTTTCCGTTAACAGTTGTAACTAGTATTATTAATGTTATACATGTCTTTTCATGCCATAAAATAAAAAAAACACATAGTTTACCTTAAGTTTATAATATATTCTGTGCTTACCAGTGTGGCAGCAGTCTTTCCCACACTTGGGATGGAGTCATTCATTTATGAATGCCTTGATACAAACATAACAGTTACCTCTTTTCTACACATTTTAGCAACAATGTTTGTGTAATGTTAAGGAATGGTCTGTGATCCTGTACATGAGAAAACTATATTTCAAGAATTTTAAAAGTTAGATGTAAAAATAAATAAATAAATGCAAGATTTTAGACCTTGGGAGGCACTGTACAAATGAAAATCCTTTCCCATACAAAAAATCATGAAGAAACACCCATGCATTCAAATGAAAGGAAGTACAGGAATGGAATAATTTCTCAGGAGGAGGTAGAAATTTTGGCCAGGTCTAAAATTCAAGCTAATTAGAGTATCCCCAGCTAAAAATATGTCTGAGGTGAAGTTAAGATTCAAAGTACCTGTCAGCAATTTAAGCATGAAAAAACAAAGCATTCTACTATGGACTATCAAAATTAATGATTTCAAAGGGACAGAAAATTCAAGATTAAAATTAGGCAGCTGCTAAAAGCAGCTTAAAGTTTAAACTATTTCAACTGTACTGTTGCAGTGTCCTGAGAAATATCAGAAATAGAGACTATGCTCTTCACCTATAAGAACAATCAATTGCCTTCAACATGCAGGTAAGTGCAAGGTTTAGTTAGGCCAGTGCTTTACTATGTCATTTGAGGCCTATGCAGCAATAGCTGGTAAATACATGTCATAATTCCTTCTACCCTTTCTTTCTGGTAGAGATCAGAAAGCCCTTTCTTTCTGGTAGAGATCAGCTGTTAGTACTCTACCAATACCTCCACTGATGGTCCTAGTCTGTTGCCAGGACCCCATTACCCTCCCTTAATATTTCTGGCAGTTCTTCACAGACGAAGATGTTAGGAAGGTAACTGCCCACACCGGTTCCAGGCCTGCTGGTGACTAATCAGTCCAATTGCAGAGAGGAAAATCCTGCTGCAATGGTTACACATGCATGGCTGATTGCTGCTAGATGAGGATGCCTATTTCCTCCTACCTCTCTTCTCCTCAATGCTGGTTCTGTGCTGACATTCAAAGAAGGCTATTGCCTTTTTGATTTGGAGGCAACAGGCATCACGAACAGCAGCCTGTGTTTCCCACAGCTTGTGGTCAATACTACGGGCAGAAAATGACCTCTTCAGACTGTCCTTGAAGCGCTTGTGTGGGGTGCCTCTGTTGTGTTTCCCCATCATCAGTTCCCTGTACAGCATGGCCTTTGGTAGGTGGTTGTCATCCACCTGGGTCATGTGGCCTGCCCACCACAGCTGAGTCTGCAGGAGAATTACCTCAATATTGGTGGTATTGGCTCTTTGTAGCAGCTCCACTTTGGTGAAATAATCCTGTCAGCAGATCTTGAGAATGGTGCGGAGGCAGCGCTGATGAAAATGCTCAAGGAGGTGTACATGGCCGTGATATAAGACCCATGACTCAGTACTGTACAGTTGGATGGAGATAACAAAAGTTTTGTACACCTTGACTTTGATCTGTAGGCTGTGACTATTCCAGGCCCACTTGTAGAGTCTGCCAAAAGGTGCTGCTAGCTTTTGAGAGTCTTTTGAGAGTCTATTGTCTACGTCCTTGTCAATCATGGTGTCATACAAGATGACACTCCCTAGCTAGGTGAACTGCTTGACAGCATTTAGCTCAGTTTCTTTGATGGCCATCTTCAGTGGCACATAAGCTTAGCATGGCATTGGCCGATGAAGAACTTCAGTTTTCCTCAGGCTGATGGTAAGTCTCAAGAGTTGTGCTGCAGTAGCAAAGCAAGTGGTCATATGCTGCAGATCTTGTTGGATGTGGGCCACCAGGGCATAATCATCTGCAAACAGAGGTTCATGGATGAGCTGTTGCGAGGTCTTTCCATGAGTCTGTAGCTGTCTGAGGCTGAAAAGGTTTCCATCTGCCTGGAAGTGGATGTAAACACCTCCCTCACCTTCCCCAAGATGCTTGCTGTAGCATCATGGTAAAGAAAATGGTGAACAAAGTAGGGGAAAGTACACAGCCTTGCTTAACTCTACTGGAGATGAAGAAGGGACCCAAGAGGTTGCTATTGTACTTTACTTGTCCACACTGGTTGTCATGGAGTTGCCTGACCAAAGTGAGGAACTTAGGTGGGCATCCAAGCTTCTCGAGAATCTTACAGGCACCTTCACAGATTTCATAGACATTAGGGCTGGAAGGGACCTCGGAAGATCATCGAGTCCAGCCCCCTGCCCAAAGGGCAGGAAGTCAGCTGGGGTCATAGGATCCCAGCAAGATAAGCATTCAGTTTGCTCTTGAAGGTGTTCAATGTAGGCGCTTGAACCACCTCGGGTGGCAGGCTGTTCCAGACCTTGGGGGCTCGGACAGTAAAGAAATTCTTCCTTATGTCCAGCCTGAAATGGTCTTGTAGTAGTTTATAACTGTTCAACCTAGTCGTCATCCCTTGGGGCGCTCTGGTGAACAAATGTTCCCCCAGATACTGGTGGTCACCCCTGAGCCTGTGCTTTTCCAGGCTAAAGAGCCCCAGGGCTCTCAGCCTGTCATCGTAGGGTCTGCTTCCCTGACCTCTGATCATGCGCGTGGCTCTTCTCTGGACTCTCTCAAGCTTCTGCACATCCTTTTTGAATTGTGGAGCCCAAAACTGGACGCAGTACTCCAGCTGCGGTCTCACCAAGGCCGAGTACAAGGGGAGGATGACGTCCCGGGATTTGCTTGAGAAGCATCTATGGATGCAAGCCAGCGTTTTGGTCGCTTTACTAGCCGCAGCATCGCATTGCAGGCTCATGTTCATCTTGTGGTCAATGATGACCCCCAAGTCTCTTTCTTCCATAGTGCTAGCCAGCATAGCACTGCCGAGCCTATAAGGATGCTGCGGGTTTTTCTTCCCAAGGTGGAGAACCTTGCATTTATCGGCTTGTGGTGTCGAACGCCTTGGTAAGGTCAATGAAAGTGATGTACAGCCCCTTGTTATTCGCCTGGCATTTTTCCTGTATTTGTCTGAGTACAAATACCATATCTTTTGTGCCTCTGGTTGTTCTGAAGCCACACTGGCTCTCTGGGAGGACCTCTTCTGCTATGCCAAACACAAGCCTGTTGAGCAGGATTGTAGTTAGAATCTTCCCAGCAATGGACAGAAGGGTGATCCCTCAGTAGCTGGAACAGCCTGACTTGTCACCTTTATTCTTGTACAGGATGATGATTACGGTGTTATGCAGATCTTGTGGAATTTTCCCTTTTCCCAGCAAGCTATAAAGAGTTCATGGAGTTTGGAGTGTAGGACAGAACCACCATATTTCAGGGCTTCAGGTGGAATTCCATCAATTCCAGGGGCTTTGTTGTTTTTTATCTGGTCGATAGCCGTGAAGGTTTCTTTCAGTGTAGAATGCTCATCTAGCTCCTCCTTAACAGGCAGTTGCTTGATTCAGTTGATGGCAGGCTCATGTACTATGCGTTCAACACTAAAGACAGTTTGAAAGCACTCAAACCATCAGTCCATGATAAAGTCTTTGTCAATATGTAGGGCCATCTGAGCCCCTCAGTGGCCTTTGGATCAGGAAAGTGGGGACATAGACAGATTTCAGGGCTTCATAGAATCATAGAATAGCATATAGTTTCATTCTTTCTGCAAGATTAGTTCACCATTCGTTTTGGATGTCACACCATTTCCGCTGAAGGGTGTTGCATGCCTGGCGGTAAGCAGCCTCTCTCTCTTGGTTAGTTGGCTATACTAGAAGAGCTTGATGAGTAGTTCTCTTTTTTGTGAGCATTGCTTGGATGTCTTTGTCATTTTCATCAAACCAGTCTCAGTTTCTCTTAGTACTGACCCCAGGTCCAGGTGGTCTCCAGGACTACTCACCTGATGTGTTCCCGGGGTCCATCAGGTGAGGTGTCTGCAGTATGGGTTTGGCTTTCAAGCTTTGAATGAAGTGTTGTTTGAAATTTTTGTTTGCAAGATTGATTTTGCAGCTTGAAAACTCACATTTCTTTGGGGGGTTGCCTCTGTGCTTAGGCTAAGACTTGAAGTGGAAGGACAACTTTGAGTGAATGATTTGGTGGTCATTACCCTTCCTTAATATTAAAGTAGCTAAAAAAAAAAGGGGTTGTACCCTTGTTGTACCACACACTATGAGCCACACCCCTATTCTCCAGCTGCTTCAGTGGAAGTCTGTCCTTAAGTCCACATCCAGTTCTGAATATCATGGGACCAAACCCAGTATGGATCTATTATCAGCAGTAGATACAAGCCAATAGGAGGCAATGGTAATCAAAATTAGCTTGGCTGCTTCTCCAACACGCCAACCTAGCTGCCCAGCCTATTAACAATTTCCTGCCAAAAACACATCTGCCTCCCTGCCAAAGAAGCAGACTCACCTTTGTTGAATAATTTTGGTTTCAAATGCGATCATGAAGAAATGTAGCCACCTCCAAATGGATGTATTTTCTAGCCTTGTCAACCTGTGGAAGCCCAATGGACTCCCCTAACCCCTATGCATACTGTTCAGTGCACCATTTCAGACTTCTCTACAGTCACACTCAGGAGAAGGCTCTCTCAGCACTGAATCAGTCTCTGTTGTACCAAAAAAGTATGAAAGTATATCAGTTGGTCCGTGCAGATGTCTGCTCTGCTACCTTAATTAAGAATTGCTTTACCACTTAAGGCAAATTATGAATCTGCAGGCTTCTCACCTGTTCCAAGTCTCCTCTATTCATGCCAAGTCATAAGTGCCTCACTAACAAGGGCCAGTTTTTTAAATTACTGTGGAAGTCACCCAACTGGCTATGGACCAAATACACAATATTGTGTTAATCTAGTCAATAGCTCCTATGATTCCCAGGATCTTGCAGAGAGATCCCATCAGGTAGAGTTTAGCACAACTTAACTACTGCATTATCCTTCCCAGTAAAGGCCTCCATATTGTTAGGGACTGGAGCATAGGCAGTCAGGAGTGGTCATCTGACAGACAGACGAAGTCTAGGATCTGGGTTCCCAACCAGGATCAAAGCAAGAATCAGAAGCCAAAGCCAGAGTGAGGATATGCCAAGACTCAAACTAGAAAAAAGAGCCAAAAGTTAAAACCAGAGGTCCAATGAGAGCAAGCCAGGAAGCACACAAAGATCAGGAGAAAGTACCTCAATCTTTGCCTGGCTAGAGTATACAGGCTGGGCCTATGTTTTAAAGGCTGGAGCAGGTGGAGCCCCTTGCCTGTGGCCTCAGGAGACTGGCTTTCCAGATTGCCTCATTAGGACCAGCTGGGCCCTGGGCACTGATCTGGGCTTGCTGCAGGCAGCACCTGTTTCCCAGTAGCCTCAGAGGATGAACTGTCCTGAACCTCTGATTCGGACCAGCTGGGCCCAGGACTCCGATGTAGCCTCATTACACATATCCCTTTCATGCTTTTGGATATCACTCCAATTCTAAGTATAATGCTGTGGAGACAAACCCTGCAATCCTGAACCCATAAGGCTTCAGTTCAACAGAGGAATCACAATGGTAGGCACTGCTAAACATTGCCACAAACTGACATTTTCCTTTAGGAGGCATCTTTCTTTCTCTTGAGGCGAGCGCAGTCCAGCAAAAGTAGCTTCTACCTAAAAACGTCTATAAATGCTACTTTGAATGGACAGCATCCATAACCAGTGCCATGATGCAGTGATTATAATGTCCTTTGTTATCATGCACAGTTCACAAAAAAAAATTTACTTTATAACTTCTCAGATCATTCCCCAACATAAATGGAGGGTCTACTGCTGCAAGGTACTCAGGGAAGGCTCAGCACCCTGCAATATTTGACTGTGTGATATCATGCATCAGCACAGATAATGTCATTTAGCACAGAACTAGCTGTCACACATAAGCCCCTAAGGGGCCCAATCAGCGCATTACAGCACTTAAAGAGCAAAGATCAGTGTGGTGATGTAACGTCAAACTAAGTATGGGAGACATGTATGTAAGATACTCATAACAGAAACACACATTTTTCAATACTGGAAGTGAGAGGCTGGCATTTCCACAGACCAAAATTAAAGTAATCCAGAAACTCATCCCTAACTAAAAACAAAAACAGCTGAAACTTCTATCACCAAAATACACAGTTGTCCTATTTCAGATGCCAGGAATCAATGCTCAGAAAATAATGGAACCAAAATCCTGGGGACTATGCCCTGCTCTCCACTCAAATAAGAGAAAGAAACCCTCACCCTTAACACCCATAACCACCCTGAGCAGCTTCAAAGGATCTCAACACCTGAGGCTGATAAAAGGAGATGTATAACAATTTGGTGAATCATCTGTGCAACAGATGCAGATGGTTCATGTCATAACCTAAACAACAGAAAGAAAAAAAGAAATAGGGATATATTCTTTTCCTTCTGCTCCACACACTTATGTATGGTATCCAACATTAATTAGCACTTTGATCTAACAAAGAAGGCATGTCAATAAATGGCTGGAAGCTGAAGCAGAATTTTTTTTAAATAGCTTAGACACACATTTTAATGATAAGAATGATTAACCACAGGAGCAGTTTACATTGAAGATGTGGTAAATCACTTGATGGTCATTTCAAGTTGGTTTGAAACTTTGGTCAAAACAAGTTTTCAACAGAAAAAGCTTCTTTAATAAAAATGAATTTTGTTATCTAATATATTCGCTTTGAAAATAAATCCCGCAGAAATTTTTTTCTGAAAGACAGCACTTTTCACTGGAGATATTTCCATTTTGAAAATTTTCAAAACTTTGAAATCTATGCAATATGCATTAAAGGGTCAGCATGTTTCATTATAATAGGAGCCGCTGATCTAAAAAGAATAAGATATTCCAATCAATATTGAGTAGCAGCTTCCATTAATAATTGCATTATAATGTGCCTCACAATTACTGATGTGTCATGAAATAATATAAAGGTAACATAAAAGGGAACAAAACATAAAATAAAAATTGAAATTAAAAATTGAATTTTCACAGAAAAAATATTTTTAAAAAGTCTGTTCCAATTCAGAATGAAAGAAAATGTTTCTGAAGTCAGCCACTTATTTTTTAAATCAAGTAATAGATCAGACTTTTTACAGATCCCAAACACTCCAAGTGGAGACCAGAATTCAACATTGCTCAGTTCTTGGTTAGGTATCTTAGTAAATTTGGGACTCATTTCTGTAATCACTTACAACACAAATCATTTTAAACACATAAGTAGTCATATGAGCCACACCCAAATAGGCTAAGTAAAACTGCTTATCATGTAAAGTAGGCATGGGCCTGATAAACATGTGCAGGATCAGGACCAGAATGCCTGCAAAATCCTTAAGCCCTAAACCTGAAATAAATCTATCTAATCTTATTCACATAAGTATGGTATACTGTAACAGGTTCCTCAAGTATATAATGTTAGGTGTAAAATATGACCATACAGGGTAAACATACATTGAGGTCTTCCAGACAGAGAAGTGTTGTTGCTGGATACAGTAAGTTTTCCAAAGTAGACTTGGCTTATTACATCTAGCTTCAGGATAATGGCCTAAATTTTGAGACACGCATACCTTTGAAATATCCATTTGAAAAAAAGGGAAGATAAAAGAAATGAGGAGGTATGAAGCTGTATATCAAATAATTATTTAAGCTGCACATTGGTTTCTTCCTATATTCTTTGGGTTTACTTTGTGTTGTGTTTGTGTGCCATTTTTTATATAGAGAAATATAAAATACCTACAAGAACCTGGGTGAGTGAAAGGCAGCAAGTAGAAAATATAGTGTCACACTGGGACATGGGCAGCCAGTTCCAGGCCCACTTTGGGGTCAAGGCACTAACTAGAGCTGAGATGGATAAAGAGAATCCAAGGTCGAAGTGGGTCAGGAAGCCAGGAGATCAAACCAAGAACAAAGTCCAGGGTCACGCCGAGTCAAGGAGCCAAGAGGTAGCAGCCAAGTGGCTTCGGGTCAGGGAAGTGGAGGGTCAGCTGACCCCAGCCAGCCACCCCAGTCACAAGGAATGGGTAGAGAGTTAGGCCCTACAGGAGGCTTCATATCAACTTTGCCCAGCCTGGGTGGCTAGCTATGGGGTGGCAGGCTGAACTGAGCAGCCATGCTGTCAGACCAAGGCACGAGGTTTGAGGCTGCCTAACATACAGCTGAAGAGAACTGATCCAATTGTACCTAAACTAAACTGAAAATGGCTCCAAAGTATGTATTTCCTAGTATGTGAAAATGGTGGGATTTTTTCCCCACCTCCCCACCTAAGAGCGACCAAAACGCTGGCTTGCATCCATAGATGCTTCTCAAGCAAATCCCGGGACGTCATTCTCCCCCTGTACTCGGCCTTAGTGAGGCCGCAGCTGGAGTACTGTGTCCAGTTTTGGGCTCCACAATTCAAAAAGGATGTGCAGAAGCTTGAGAGAGTCCAGAGAAGAGCCACGCGCATGATCAGAGGTCAGGGAAGCAGACCCTACGATGACAGGCTGAGAGCCCTGGGGCTCTTTAGCCTGGAAAAGCGCAGGCTCAGGGGTGACCTGATGGCCACCTACAAGTTTATCAAGGGTGACCACCAGTATCTGGGGGAACGTTTGTTCACCAGAGCGCCCCAAGGGATGACGAGGTCGAATGGTCACATATTACTTCAAGATCGTTTCAGGCTGGACATAAGGAAGAATTTCTTTACTGTCCGAGCCCCCAAGGTCTGGAACAGCCTGCCACCCGAGGTGGTTCAAGCGCCTACATTGAACACCTTCAAGAGCAAACTGGATGCTTATCTTGCTGGGATCCTATGACCCCAGCTGACTTCCTGCCCTTTGGGTAGGGGGCTCGACTCGATGATCTTCCAAGGTCCCTTCCAGCCCTGATGTCTATGAAATCTATGAATGCAAATAGGAACAATTGTCTGTAAACAAGCCAGCATTGCCTTACAGTGCCTTCAATTAAAAGCATTGTAAAAATGAATAGCTGAAAAGATCAGTAACACTTCTGATAGTTGTTGTCCAGGCTCAGAGAACAGCTCATGGGCCTTTGTACACACAACAAAATTGGCCTTTAACGTGGCTTAAATGCCCTTTTGTACCACTTTAATGGCGTTGCTGTTTGCACGGGGAATCTTGGGCTTGGCAGGCTTCTAGCACCCAGTACACCATCCCGACCACCTTCTCCCACCAGCAGCACACTCAGCTCCCCTCCTGCCACCTTGCTGCCCTAGGGGCAAGCCAGGCATTCCCGAACAGTCCCAAATATCAGGAAGGTGGCAGGGATGGTGCAGGGGTGCTGGAGTTTACCTGCCTCTCCCACAGCAAGGGAGCCCCCAAGCTGCGGGTGACCCCAGTGCTTTCTTTCACGGCTGCAGTGCTCCCCAGATGGCACCCAACCACTCACACCTGGCCTGGGTAGTCCCAGGGCGTGCTACAATCAGAGAGGGAAGCACCAGGCCCCATGCAGCTCAGGGTCTGTGTGACCCAGTGGCAGCCCATTCAGGCAGGCTTTTTTTTTCTCCTGGAGCCTGCCCGCCTACCTGAGATGCACGGGGGCCCAGTGCTTCCCTCCATGGCTGCGGCAAACCTCAAACCCAGAGGCCTTGGAGTTAAGATGCCCCATAGTCTCGCTTGCCCCTAGCCAAAAGGCCAAAGGAGCAAGCTAGAGAGCAATCTCCCATCGCCATACATTGTGTAGCTGAGATCCTTGCATTTGGAGGCACCATTAAACTCTTACAAGGTCCAGCCTGCCTGCAGTACAAGGGACAGGCCCAACCCTCCAACCACATCAAGTCACTCAAAGCCAAAAGGGGCATCTCCTCTGCCAGGCAAGTAAAACTACTTGAGCTACCTCTTCTGAAAACAAACTTGACTCTGGTGGATGAGCAGGACAGGAAGAGAGCACACTTATCATGGAAAACAAATGGGGAGCCAAGTGGACTGTCTTCCTGGACAGTAAAAGAGAGGTAGTAAGAGTGAAATATGTATGGTTGAACAGGTAAGCTGACAGAAGTCTATTAAGCAAGCATGTATTTAGGTAGCACACCTGAAAATGAAAGCTGATGGGGAGATGTACTAGGCTGTAGTGAAACTGTGGCAGCCCAATTTGTGTACTGTGATGTTATACATATCTGCCCTGCTCCCCCACCTCAGAAGTGGTTCTTACTGTGGATGGTAGAGGCTATTAAGCTCACACGTGTTATATTAAAAGACAGAGAATTCTGAAATGATATAGCAAAAAAATAGTGGAAGTTAACAGAAAAAAGGAATCAATGATAATTAAGTAAAGTAGCAAACTATGGATAGCTTGAAAGATCATAAAATGTGCCGATCAATAACTTGACCATTTCTTTTTTGTGCATTCTGGTTGTTTAGAAAAAAAAATCATCTATACGAAAGGGAATTTCTTCCAGTACCTAGGCTTTTAGCAATTGTCATGTACCCTGAAGCACAAGCGAGAGTTTATAATGCATTATCTTAGTTACAGTTTCCACTTTAAAAGCAATAGGCAGTCACTTCTTTGTGCTGTGTGATCAGAAGCTCTGCTCTACTGAACACAAAGGTGATGAGACTGAAATTTTTGTAGGCTTACATTAAAACATGCAAAAGAAAACATTCAGTTCCATTTCATAGACATCAGGGCTGGAAGGGACCTCGGAAGATCATCGAGTCCAGCCCCCTGCCCAAAGGGCAGGAAGTCAGCTGGGGTCATAGGATCCCAGCAAGATAAGCATCCAGTTTCATCTTGAAGGTGTTCAATGAAGGCACTTGAACCACCTCCGGTGGCAGGCTGTTCCAGACCTTGGGGGCTCGGACAGTAAAGAAATTCTTCCTTATGTCCAGCCTGAAACGATCTTGAAGTAATTTGTGACCATTCGACCTCGTCATCCCTTGGGGCGCTCTGGTGAACAAACATTCCCCCAGATGCTGGTGGTCACCCCTGATAAACTTGTAGGTGGCCATCAGATCACCCCTGAGCCTGCGCTTTTCCAGGCTAAAGAGCCCCAGGGCTCTCAGCCTGTCATCGTAGGGTCTGCTTCCCTGACCTCTGATCATGCGCGTGGCTCTTCTCTGGACTCTCTCAAGCTTCTCCACATCCTTTTTGAATTGTGGAGCCCAAAACTGGACACAGTACTCCAGCTGCGGCCTCACTAAGGCCGAGTACAGGGGGAGAATGACGTCCCGGGATTTGCTTGAGAAGCATCTATGGATGCAAGCCAGTGTTTTGGTCGCTTTGCTAGCCGCCGCATCGCATTGCAGACTCATGTTCATCTTGTGGTCAATGATGACCCCCAAGTCTCTTTCTTCCATAGTGCTAGCCAACATAGCACTGCTGAGCCTATAAGGATGCTGCGGGTTTTTAAAAAATTTTTTTTTTAAATTTAACAAAGAATTTTCAACAAGAGAACATCCAGTTCTAATGCTGCCAGTCAAAATGAAGTTTGCCTTCAGGAATGGAAAATACATGTTTTCACAGACTTTGTGAAGATAAAATAAATCCTGCATGCACTGAAATGAATGACTGCTTTAGACAAGTATAAAGAATGCCACTAGCTTATAACTTCAAGTTTAAAATATTTGGAGATAAATACAAGTTATGGCAACTGTTCACAAATTTGGCTCGTGGATCACTGGTACTCCACAGAGCACTTTACTGACGATGCCTCTTGACGATGGCCCCTTTTCACGATATCCACCGGCTGAACTGCATTAAAAGTTCTAATGTACTTTAAAGCTATTATTTTTTCTTCTGAACAACTGCTAGAGTTTCCATAAAATAGGGCCATTACAAGAAAGGTGATATACAAGATAACAAATGATTGACTCCTAATCCAACAGACAGACCTCTATTAAGATGTGGTCCATACTAAAAAAAAAATGTTTGGAAACCTGAATTGAGGTGAATTGATGCTATGGACAGGCATTACATTTGTAAAATATATGTGCCCTTTTGCTACTGTACAAAGTGAGCATATAGCCAAGCAGTTTGTTGTGAAAAAAACCATGATGATTCTATGATGAGAGGTTAGCTCTTTCTAAGAGCAATTTATTGGCAGTGTGATGATTTCTAGTACCACATGTAATGATTGTATGGCCATGTATAGTACAATGGCATGTGGTTCAGTTTCCCAGCATCCTGAAGGCTTTGCTCCTTTACCCCATGCCCCAACAGTTCCATAGAGTCTGCCTGCCATACCAAACTCTACTGTCTCAGGGAGGCAGAGCCAGGCTCACAGGTTTTCATGTTGACATGCTGCTCAGTATTGTCCTTCTTTGTGAACAGGATAAAATCCTTTCTGCCCAAATATCATGCCAGGAAATCAACCTCCCAAACTATCCTGCTGTGCAACAAATATCTATTCCTGTAGCATCAGCATCTTTGGCATTCTATACAAATCGAGGAAGGGCATACAGCAAAAACTTGAAGGTAACTGAGCTTGTATCAGAGTAAAAAAAAAAAAAAAAGGCTCTTTTACAAATGGTAAATTCCATGGCCAGGGCAAAGGAGAGACTCTGCAATGCCTCTACTTAAGCAATAAAACCATGAGAGCCTTGCGGGTCAATGTCATAGGTGGGCAGTCCTTGTGAGCTTTGTGCAGTGACTGGCTGTTGCAACTGGAGTGAAGATGAGACTTTTCATTTCGGGAGGTGCATATGAGCTAAAGGCAGGAGGTGGACATGAGCTTCTTGTACTGATCATCTGCTTTAATTCTGAAAAGCCATGCCTGGGGCAAAGGGGAGATACTTCAGTCCCCACCCTGAAGTGGAAGGAATATCAGAGCCCTGCAAGACCGTGCCAGCCAGGGGCAGGATGTCTGTGCCTAGTTGCCGTAATTTGCAGAGGCTATGGTTGGGATGAAGGAGACACTCGTCAGTGTCTCTGCTAAACCAGGGGGAGCACCAGAGTCCCCCCACCTGCTGCCAGTCTCCTACACAGTGATGAATCACAGTGCCAGCACCCACTGGGTAGTCAAAACCACTTCCTGTGCTGCTTCTTCCACTGTGGACCTACCTACGTTAAATGGACTGGCAAACTGAAGACCACACGAATAGGCCCCTCAGTCATGTCTGCACAGCTGTACATGTCACTGTGCCCCAGTATAAGCAGGAGCTCAACGGGTTCTCTAAAGAAGTGGTGGCAGGTCTGAATTCTCTGCCAGCTCACAATGGACCTGTAAGCACTGCTGGATCAGAAGCTGGAGGACATGTGGGTAGCAGAGATGGAAGTATAACTGACAAGCCTTTGACAGTGGAAAGTGACCAAGTGTGCTGTGGTTCTGGGGAAGGGAGTTCTCCAGGAGGCCAACCAATTAGTGTTTTTCTCCATGCCTGGCTGTGCAAAGCACCCTGTGATCACTGCACAATGACCTCCTGGCTATGGCATGCCAGAAGTACATGCTCCTGCCATGCTTTGCAGTGCTTTGGATAACTGTGTACTTGAAAGGCTGTATGTGCATTTCACAATACATATCTGTGCTACTGCAAACTTCCCAGAAATTCTTAGTGCTTCAGATGAATACCTGTCCATACACGGAGATGAACAAAATGACTTTATATATATCCACACAAACCTGTACACATATATACAGCATATGCATAGATTCCTTAGGGAGAGAGAGAGATATAGTCACACTCTCATTTATATCATATGGACATACATACATATACACACACTTCTTGTGGCAATGACAACCATACAATAATTGGCAGAAGTCATATGATAAGTCACAGTGGTATTGTTTTAACTAATTGCCCCATTTAAATTAGGCTTTCCATAAATCCTATGCCCATATACAGAAAATGTATTGGGGTTATGCATTATAAAAAGTTCAGTTCAGTCAAGGAATTCATTTCAATAATTAAATTTTAAAGTAGTAGTAGTCTGAAGATACTCAGAGCTTTGGAATGTTAGGAGAAAGCCCAGAAAAGATGGATTAGTGAGCTGAGTGTGGGTGAGGCAGTCAAAGGTACATGATAAAGGCAATTTATCCCCTGGCTCTGCAATTTAATTACATTCTGCTTCAGTGCACTGGATCATATGGCTACCACCACCACCTAGGTTGTATAAATTTATATTGCACACAAAAGAACTATGTTAAAAGAACATGATTAAGGTTGCAAAGTCAGGGATTCAAAAGTGACTTTATTTTTTTCCTGTACAACCCTAATTCAGTCCCCTTGAATATAAACCTTATGATGCAGGCTTTAATTACATGATTGCATACTGTTTTTTTTCAAACTACTGCATTCAGTCCACAGAATGGATGGTGCTCACCTAATAAGCATCTTTACAATTTTTTGTTTTGTCTTTGTTAACAGTGTGGCTCTGTGCCTTATTTATAGCACACTATTCAAAAGCCAAACTGAAGGCAGAATTTTATTAGTTTCCTTATGAGCTTTTTTGTGTGTCACTCACCACTGCAGTCTGAGTGCTCGCACATATTAATGAGTTAATCTTCACAGAACCCCTGTGAAATGATGAAGGGGCATCTTTGTTCCCATTTCATAAAATGAGAAACTGAGGTAATTACAAGGGAAGCCCTGTTCAGCTCCAGGCTGGAGACTGCTTGAGATGGATGGAATTTAGCTGCTAACATCTAAGGAAGTGCTGCTCTGCAGGTGTGAGTGGCAACTGCCAAAGACTTTTACAACTTGGCTAGATTTTAGTGGATTTTTAAAATGACTGCAAAAGATGCATTCCAAACAAAAACACAGCCTCCCAATAAAGTTCATGCCCTTGCTCCAAAGCATGAGGTTACCAATTCAGAGGAAAGACAGCAGAATCTTTGTAACAGGGACAAAACAATGTATTTTTTCTTAGTTTCATTCTTGGAAAGTGTTGAACCATTCTGACCACAAAATATTCACACAGAAAAAAAAAAACCAGCTTGAGGCAGACAACCAGCATTTCAATTATAAAAAGTCAAGCTTTCAATATAAACAGTCAGCATTGGTAAGGTTAATAGCAACTAAGAAGAGGTCTTACAAAGGAGTGTGAGGGCACCTTAATAGGCAGTCATACTAGACCTAACTGTAATGATAAAGAAATACTGACAGTATCTCAACTATACCCCTTGCTAAAGCAACCAACTGATGTCTGTACTGCTGTAACAGAGCATGGGCCTAGTGGTTATGGCAGGAGCTTAGGACTTACAAGACGGGGAGCAACTGTCCACTCTCCACAGACTCTCTAAGGGACCACAAATCTTCATCTCTCTCCATCTCATTTCTTTATCTGTCAAATGAGAGTTATAGTGCTTTCGTAACCTCACATGGAATTTGAGAGAAGAAATACTTTAAAGATTGTGGGGGAGGGGGACAATATAAGTACCTAAGGCATAGTGTGTCATCTTTATTTATAATATCTGATTCTATTACATTCATTTTTAAAAGATTTTTATATTCCATCAGCAACAACTTTGCCATCATGTTCCAACTCCACATCCAAAGAAATCTAGCTTTCATGAATCAGTGCTACATAAAACTTTAAAACAATATAGTGCAACCTTTCTGTACCTATATATTGGAATTGCTCTTCATTAAGTTCCAAATTATTTGTTTATGCCCTGTTTCCTTATTTAAAAAGCTGTGCTCCTGAAATGCCAGAAAATGTCATAGCAAATGAATTGTTGCATTGCATGACATGCATCCCAGTAAAATTAATGTAATTAATATGGAAATCAAGTGGTATATGTGCCTTCTCATGAGGACAGTTGCATGAACATGCTGTAAATTGGATTTTTAAGTCACAAAATCTATTTAAAATCACAACATTTCAATGAAAAAAGTTGCAGTTATTTTTATAAAGAATTAGCAATAAAAGAATTCAACAGTTAGAACAGGCAAGCTTACAAAATGAAGATCCGTTTCTTCACTCCATTAAAAGTACACATTCAATTGTAATATTTGAGTCTCATTTCAGATTCCTTTACCCTTAATATATTCTAACATTTTCCAAGTTTTCCACAAGGTAGAAGCAGATCTCCAAAGCTGAGTATTGCGTTACATTTACAATACAACACCAAAACTGTAGACACTCAAATTAACAAAGCCAGGCTCAAATCCCACTCTAACCTATTACAATACCAACCCTGGGACAAGGGCAAGAGAGTCCATCTGGTTGTCACCTACACCCCTAGCTTAAATACCTTAGACATATTATTAATGACCTCCAATCCTTCCTGGAAAAAGATGACCATCTCAAAGTAGTCTTGGGGACAAACCAGTCCTGACTTAAAGGCTGCTGCCCAAACTGCAACAGCTCCTCTCAAGCAACGGACTTACCTAACTCCCACTCTCATTGAGGCACCAGGCCTTGCAGCAGATCCAAATGGCTGCTATGTCCCTACATCAATACTGACCACATCATCAATGGACTGAATAACATGAATTATAACATCCAAGGTTCACTGACTTGTAACTCCATTAATGTCATATATGCCGTCACCTGCTCACAGCTGTCTACACTGGATAGCCTGGGTGATCCCCAAGTGACAGAAGGAATGAGCCACTCAAGCCTATGGCAGAACACTTTAGCCTCCCTGGACACTTCATTGCTGACTTGAGAGTGAATGTTCTCAGACAGCAAACATTTAAAAACCAGTTTGAAAGGGAAACTGTGAAACAAGAAATTTCAGCAGACTGGATCATGTTAAGTATAGTTGAAAAAGGGGCTGTGGATTCTCATTCCATTACCTGAGTTAGCTAGGGTAATTCCTTTGTTCCTTTAGATTTACTACTTGTTTGTCTCTCCCAGCACTGTCCTCTTTCCTCCTCCCTCCCTCCCTCGCTCTTGCCCTTCTCTTGTCTTTCGTATTCTGATTTCCGTCTTCTTCTTCTTACACTCTGCTTTTGACATGTCCTTTCACTGCATCTGATGAAGTGAGCTTCAGCTCATGTGCTACATACCTATTTGGTTAGGCTATAAAGTGCAAATCTACTCTGCCTTCTACTTGAGTTCAGAATAACACAGCTAACTACGTTGCTCTACTGTGTTAGCAAATATTATCCTGATCTGCCCATCTGTTAGGTGTTAATGTTGATCTTTTTTCAACATTAATAAAACAAACTCTCCTATAGTCACAGAGGGCAAACAGCCATCATCACAGGACTAGCACTCATAATGGGCTGTCTTTAGGCAAAGCACTGAATAATCTCAACTTCCATTGAAGCTGATGGAAGTTGACTAGGCTCAAATACCTTGTTGGATCTTATAAGAGTCAATTCCCTGTCAATTGAGTCAATTTTAATTACTCCCTGATGCAATATCATTGTTATAGCTAAACTTATGAATATAATCAGGAGATCATTTACTATATTTGTCATTTCTTGTTTTTAAACAAAGAATCTGCATAGACTTGTATATGATGTAAAGTGAAACTACAATATCTATGGATAAATACAAAAGGAAAGGAAGCATATTTTCGTACATGTGGGGCACAGCAAAATAACCGAAACAGTAATTACAGCCCTTTTTAAAAAAGAGACACTGCAATGACTGTCCTGAGGCCACTGAAGGAAGAACAAGATTTAGTTACACTGGCCATTTGATACTGCAGTTTTATTGCTCGCTGTATTTTCCTTGAAACCAGATATTTGAGTGAGTCAGTTGCTTGGTGTTAAAAGCTTAATTTTCAAAGAAAATCTAAAAGAATGATTCCAGATTTTGACATAGCAAGCTTTCACAATATTGTTCACATACTTTTCCACAGTGAAATAAACCCTTCCAGAGATTTTTCCCCTAACATTTTACCATGACAAATGAATAATATATCATATTTCTCCAGTAAGTAACAGAGTAAAAATTAAATTTAGGAAATGTTGTCAATAGACCCTGTATTTTCTACATTATATTCAAGTTAAATGCTAGTGCTTTATAATTTTAATTAAAAAGTGATTTATTAAACTAATTTTATTAAATTAAATGCATCCTGATATAAACTGTTTTATAGCTAGCCTTAATTTCTATACAGAAAAAAAATGATAAAATATAATTATATTTAGAACATTTTTAATTATTTCATTATTATGCTAATCATTCTGAATCTCTCTGTTTTTCAAAAAGCAACTGAAGTCCATTGAAGTAATACACACACACATATACTGACAACTATATATTTCAAAAGACATGGTATTTATATAAATAGACCACATATCTTCTTTGAGGAACAACAGTTAAAAAAATGTCTTTAAAGACACATGGCTCAATGGTATGGATGAGATCTTCAGAAGCACTTGGGACTGACCTGACTCTTCATCCACTGAACTCATTTGTTACAGCACAAATATAGCAATGCCTTGTATCCTCATGTCAATGAGAGCTGGGAGTGCTCAGCACCCCTCCAGGAAAACTTATCTTGCAGAATCATCTCTCTAAAATTTGGCACATCTCTGTAAGCTATTAACATCCTTGGAGGTTTTTAAGACCCAGTTAGCCAAAACCTTGGATGGGATGATATAGTTGGGGATGGTCTTGCTTTGAGCAGGGGGCTGAACTAGATGACCTCTTGAGGTCCCTCCCAACCCTCATTTTCTATGATTCTATGCCTTTAAGAAAATGATGATAGCCTCAGTGAATATAGGTAGGGACCTACCAAAATCACATCAGAACTGAACTGCGCAACAGTTCCTTAAATCTTGTTCTTTTCACCATGCTCCCCCCTCCCCCCACAATTGGCAGAGGGCTCCCCAGCGGCCATGCTGATTGTTGCTGATTGGCTGGGAGGCAAAAAAAACCAACACAGTTTTAAATATGCCATGGGTTTTGCCTCCTGGCTGATCAGCAGCAAACAGCGGGGCTGCCAGGGCCCTTTAGCCAATCAGCAGCAGGAGACAAAAACAGCAGCATATTTAAAGTCACAATTTTTTGCCCCCTGGCCAATCAGCAACAAGTGGCTGGGCTGTCAGGGCCCCTCTACCAATTGTGGGGGAAGGGGAGGGCACACAACAACAACAAAATAAGATTAAAGGAGCTGCTATGCAGCACACTTCCACTGCAATTTCAATAGGACCTTAAATATATGGCCTCATTGTGATAGGCAGTAAACGTTCCTACATAGACAGACCTAGACCTAGGGTGCTTTTACAGTTTAAATATGCAGAAACAAACCAACAGGAGGAACAAGCAGACCATTTAATGGGATCACTACAAAACTCTGTGCAAGTTTCATACATGTTCCCTCCCCCAGTTTCAGATGAGGTTTAACCAGACCAAGACCCAGGAGTGAAGAGAAGTAAAACAATGGAGCAAGGCACTAAAACATAAAAGGGAAGAAAGAAATGAAAATGAGATCAAAAGGTAAGAAGGGTGGGACAGCAGGCAATGTGACACTTAAGTGAAGTGATTGTGATGGAGAAGATGAAAAGAAGGGGTGGAGGAAACTGCCAGAAGTAATACTGAGAGGAAATGTTGGCCCTTCCCACTTCACTTCTTTTTGTGATGTTGCTGTATCAGCTGTAGCTAATCTTGTGTCTGCTCCTGGTGGCCAAGTCTCTGCCACCAGGGTGAATAAGGAGTACAACATGCATCTGATTCCAACTGCAAAAAACACCCTATGTGCTTTAAGATCTAGCTACAAGAGGAAAAGACAGAGATCTGGGCTCAGGTCTTGCTTTTGGAGAGGAGCTAAAGTTATTTTTAACTTCTTTACCTCATTTTTCTCATTTGCAAACTAGAATGAATAATTCCCACCCATTTTGTAGAGGCCTTAGAGCAGTAATTCTCAATCATAGTGCTGCAGCACCCTGGGGTGCCTTCAGATCCTTTCAAGACTGCCACATAACGCTAGAGCACTGCTAGGTGTGCAAACATGATGCACAAAATAAACTTAGAGATTTCAAACAGGAATCCAAACTTTCTGACCTGTTGTGGTCTTTCTGATTTCTCTGCAACAGAAGAACAGCTCTATAATTTTTCTGAAGTCAAAAAAATGACTGAAAATTAAGAGCTGTCATTTTCTGAGGTTGGCCTTGAGTCTAATGAGAGGTCCCTTGAGTTTAAAAAAAGGTTGAGAAACACTGTCTTAAAGACCTAAAGATGAAAAATGCATCATCAATGCTATGCAGCAGTATTTTTAGAAAGGACCAATGTGGTTGCGATTTTAACGGTCTGTTAGTTAAGAAATTAATATGTATAGTTCATACAAAAATATACCAGTCTCCCATTTTGCATATGCTAGTGAAGTAATGGAAAGATGAAAAACCTGGAAAATTATAAAAATTCGCTTCAATGGTGAAATACAAATCTTGAATAGTCATATAATTCCAAAATAACTCAAGATTACGGGTGCTGGGTTTCTATTTGACAGTTCTACAACATGTAAAACAGACTCCTCTACAGCTTTATTCTTAGTATAGAAAATACTTTTAGTAAAGCAAGTAAAGAAGTAAGCTATGTGCAAATTTTATTCAGTAGCCAGAACAATGATCAACATTTTAAGCACCTCGTTCAATACCATGAACATGAGCCTGCAACGCGATGCAGCGGCTAGTAAAGCGACCAAAACGCTGGCTTGCATCTATAGATGCTTCTCAAGCAAATCCCGGGACGTCATTCTCCCCCTGTACTCGGCCTTAGTGAGGCCGCAGCTGGAGTACTGTGTCCAGTTTTGGGCTCCACAATTCAAAAAGGATGTGGAGAAGCTTGAGAGAGTCCAGAGAAGAGCCATGCGCATGATCAGAGGTCAGGGAAGCAGACCCTACGATGACAGGCTGAGAGCCCTGGGGCTCTTTAGCCTGGAAAAGCGCAGGCTCAGGGGTGATCTGATGGCCACCTACAAGTTTATCAGGGGTGACCACCAGTATCGGGGGGAACATTTGTTCACCAGAGCGCCCCAAGGGATGACGAGGTCGAATGGTCACAAATTACTTCAAGATCGTTTCAGGCTGGACATAAGGAAGAACTTCTTTACTGTCCGAGCCCCCAAGGTCTGGAACAGCCTGCCACCGGAGGTGGGTCAAGCGCCTTCATTGAACACTTTCAAGATGAAACTGGATGCTTATCTTGCTGGGATCCTATGCCCCCAGCTGACTTCCTGCCCTTTGGGCAAGGGGCTGGACTCGATGATCTTCCGAGGTCCCTTCCAGCCCTGATGTCTATGAAACCTCTCTCATAACTGGTTAATCTCTCCAGCTCTTCTGCTGGTTAATGTGAGGCAATTCACATTTACTTCTGTTCAAATTATGCTGATTCTTTTCTGTGAATCAACAAAAGTTTTAGTCTCCAAGTCTCATAGTCTGCATCTTTCACAAATATTAATTACATTTTAAAATAGAAAAAATAAAAATCAAATCAATCATGTATATAACATTTATATAGAATTTATAATGGGAAGTTCAGACAAAGCAATAGAGACCATATTCCCCTCAAAATTATCTGTGCCAGAAATCAGGGGATTAAAATCAAAGAGCCTACACCATAACAACACACTGTTACTGATATAACACTATAATAAATTACATTTAAATAAATCTGCAAAGTGAGAAAGACTGGGAGATTAACTCCTAAAATCATGTTTCTGAGCTCTGCCCAACACAAGAGAATGCTGGAAGAAACCCAGCAGGAGGTACTGATAGCTCCTGGATTCAACTCCAAGCCAACATTGACATTATTTACAACATCTAGGGGCCCTGTTACATGTTACATTTTGAGCTGCTCAAATGTTGTGCTAGTGCTAGCTCAAGTATGGAGCAGTTGTACCTTAAGGCTAAAAACCTTCTCTGACTAGCCCCCACCTACACAGCTGTGTTTTGCAGCTAGAGGTCTGGCTAGTGGGGGCCTGACTAGGAGCTACAGCCATGAGTTGCCATTACAAGGCTGGTTAGCGAGGTCAGACTTCTATCCCAGCTCTAGATGGCGGGGTGTGATAGATGGGTGGAAGGGTGGGGAGCATGCAGCTGGACAGGAGTTAATGGGATGGGGGTGGTGGGAGTAGAAAGGAAATGGGGGTGAGGAAGGGGGGCAGGGGGTGAGGAAAGTCAGCCACTGAAGGATAAAGTAAAAAAACATTAAAGAGAGGATGTAAATTAAGAAAGGTCTTGTGTTTTAATAAACTGAGATTTGGGATGGGAGTGCGAGGGGTGCTGGTCATGCTTCCTGGGGTGTCCAGGAGATGGGAGTTGCAAGGGAAGGCACTTTTGTGGCTGCTACTGTCCCTGTCAGGAAGCCCCAGATCATGGGGACCTGATCCGGCCACGTACCTTGTTTCCCTCCCACCAACCAACCTGCTCAGGGAGCTAACTGTGCCTTGTGATCTGGTTAGCTGGTATGTGCTCTGCAGGCTGTTTGCATGGGGTTGCACCCCTGGGGGTGGGAAAGTCACACCCTCAGGGACAGGAGGGGGAATTGGGTTGGCGCTAGAACAGCAGAGTTCAGGGGGTGGAAAGTTTGTCCACACAGAACAGGTGGGTAGGGAAGGGGACACTACATCCTAGGATGCTGAAGGACTGCAACTTGGGCGGCTCATCTGTGGGGAGTGGCCACACATCAATGGAACATGAGTTGGCTAACACGGATCAGAGATAAACCTACCCTGGAAAGAGGTTCCTTTAAGCTGCTTAAAGTATGTTTAAAACTAATTTCAGATGCTACTGTGTGGAGAATCCAGGGGTTAAAAGCTCCAGGCGCCACCTAAAATTAGTGTGCAACAAGGCCCTAGGAGCTGGCTCTAATTTCTGTCATTGGTGTAAAAGAGCCAAAGAGACCTATCATCACTGACTAATCATTGTGACATTGTAATTGTGCTTTACTGTGTTACTTCTCTCCCCTAGCACCAATCTTGCATAGTAAGTAAGGCAAACAGCTGACATAGGAACCATCATTTCTACCTCTAACAGAGATCATGTTCTGTTTCTGGCCCAAATCTAACCACTTCGTGACATTTGGATAGATCTAGTCTGGGTTGTGTTCTTAGTCTCTAAATAGAAAGCTGCTTAAGATATCAATAATAATCAAATTAGCATTCCTAATCAGCACTTCATACATGATTTTTGTCTGAAGTACTAGCCCAATTTTCTCAAATGTTTCTCCATTCTTACATCTTGTTTGCTTTGGCACCATATATCTGTTAATTAAACCAGCTACACCCTAGAACTATACAAACTATTATAGACATTCTTTTCTCTTCCCTCTTTCCTTAATACTTAATTCACACTGCATATAAACAGCTTCTAATTAGTGAACATCTAGTGGTGATAGGAAGGAAATGTTTCCAAAGTGCAAACTAAACTCGTATATGGAAATCAAGTTAAGTAAAAAGAATGCAACTGTTTGAAAATACTCCTTTCTACCAAGTAAGACATACAGGAGTGACTTTCTTGTATCTGGCTGCACTGAATGCTGTTCATGACTTAGAGAAGCTTGTTTGGGGATAGCATTTTTCCCCCTATCAAACAATGCTTTCATTTCATACATGAGGTGATACAAATATAGGTGTTGCAAATTAATTTGTATGCTAAAAAGCCTTTTCCAAATTGCTCCAGCAGTGCTCAGAGTATGTGCCAGAGACCGGCATAGTTTAGAACTCAAGAGAGTCAGCAAGTTCCACTATACAGTTCTTTAACTAAAATATTTATGCACATCATTCTTCATTAACTAGACTGTGATCAACAGATTCTGACTTCCCATTCTCTCAGGGTTAAATGCAGCACAATAGAACCAAGTTAATTAGACTCTCTGCAAAGAACAAAGCAGAGGGAAGAAATCCACATGTCAGACCTTAGGCAGGCTGGATGGCTGTCCTGCTTTGAAACAAAGTCTGTGAACCCTTCGCACTTAATATGGACTTGAGAGTCTAATCTATACAGCTGTGGATCCAGTGGCCAGACTCTGAACTGCTCCCAAAAGACCACTTACTACTGGACTATGCAGAGCTGGTTCAGAGCCCAGCAAAACTAGTTGGAAGACATTCAAAATCTCTTGGCACAATCACCTGCTCTCTATGCAATAGGCTTGCCCTTGCACTGATGTGTTAAGGGCCTTTGTTAAATTAAAAATAAGATTAAGACTATAAATGAATTTAAAATTGGCTATTAATGTAATCTTTAATCTTTAAAAAATATTATGATAAAACTGGCGCTATAGCCACACAATATCAATTTAAATAATTCTGAAGTACAAAAACCTATAATTCAGTAGAAAACTAAAAATATTTTTAAGATGAATTTTCCCAAACATTTTCCTCTCTGCTTGTGAGGAAATAGAAAGACTGTTCGAGCTGGTTAGGGGAGGATTGGGCAGAGAGGCGTTCTCAGCTGCAGTTGTCCTGCTGCCATGGCCATATGCTGCTAGAAAGAGACATTTTTCTAGCCGGTGCTTCTTCAGGATTGGAGGAAGGAGCACCGGTACAGACATAAAGGAATCTCCAGAGATGGCTGGGGAGAGAGAGAACGTGACTTTGGAAGGAAGCTGGGAAACTCTAGAACTGGAAGTCACCATCTTGGACTGGAGGAAGAGGTGCCGGCCAAGCAAAGTGGTGGGAGGAACGTCCTACCCTCAGCTAGGCTGACTGGAAGCTAGCAGTTTCAGCAGCCAGAAGAGCTGCAGCTAGAGGCTGGGGATTGAGATCCCAGCTGAGAGAGACGACACGCAGATCAGACTGAAGGACAGGGCTCCACAAAGGGAGCATGGACAGCAATAACTTTTTTTTTTTTTTTTTTTTTTTTTGGGGGGGGGTAGGACTAAAAATGTTTTTTTTTTTTTTTTTTTTTTTGTTTGGGGGGGGGGGGAGGTGTTTCAGAGAAACAGTGCCCATAGAGGGCTATGACATATAGGGAAGCAGAAATTGCAATTCCAATTGCCTCATCAGTGGAGGCCATCAGGTTTAAAGCACATGGTTTTAAGATTGAACTGAGAATGAGGTCCCTGTGAGGATTTGACAAGGCAGCCTTGTAGATTCTGTTCAATTAGAAATTTCACTTACATGTAGAAAATTGTAGATAATCCCATCTGGACTTAAGAACTACAAATATGTATGTGTATATGTATATACATATAGGGTGGATCGGACTGAGGGTGCAGGGGAAGGTGGGGCCCTCAATATACTAAGGGAAGGTCCTCAGAGCTGGACCTGTGCAGGGACACTGCCTCCCAAACTTCAAAAAATCTAACATCGAGTCATGGCAGGCAAGATCATCTGAGCAGGGTCAACTGTGAAGAGTAACATACTGGGGATATTTAACTGGCAACCAAAACTAGCCGGTACCCTTAGAGACTTAAGCTCCTGTTAATGGACTGAGATTTATTAAACTTAAGGTGACTGTCACGGCGGGGTCCTTTAAGAGGGCCGTGATCTCCTCGAGGTCCCTCGCTCCGTGTCAAGGCCGGCCCAAGGCACCCTCTTATTCTCGCCCGCCACGTCTTTGATGCTCAGTAGGTTCGGTAGGCTACCTATGACTCCCTGGGCATGGCTACTCGGGACCTCTGTCCCTGTGTGTTCCTGGACCCCCCCTGGCCTATGGTCACCCGGTATAGTGGGTGCTCCCCGGGCCCCCTAGCCTTATGGGCTATGCGTGGCTCCCCCCAGCCCCTAATACCACGCCCCAAGCCTCACTGATGGGAAAGACATTGTCTGGTCAAAATACACGCCCGCTCTTGGGCCTTCTCTACAATAGGGCAGTCCCCTCGGGGACGTCCTCTCGGTCCACCGGTCCTCTAGGCTCACCGCACCAATACCCTCTCTGGTACGGGCTCACCGCACTGCTATCCCCTTTTCAGGGGACAACCACAGCACCTTGCCCTTCTCCTGGGGCGCTGTGCCACTAACCCCTTCTGTCGGGGTCCACCGCGGCACCCTGCCCCCGTCCTGGGTTTCCCTACGGTACAGGCCTATTACCGGGTTCACCACGCCCATTCTGGGCTTCTTAAATATCGCCCTGCTCGGGCTCCTCAATATTGCCCCTCTCGGGCTCAGTATGGCCCCTCTCGGGCTCGTCAGTAATCGCCCCTCCTAGGGCTGGGGTCTATGCACCCCGCAAGTGACACCCTTGCTGGCGTCCGCCGGGCCCATCCTGGGCTCCCCAATATGGTGCTCCCCGTGTTCGGGGCTCGCCGTGCCCGCCTCGGGCTTCTCAATAGACCAATATGGCACTCCCCCTCTTTCACCGGTGTCTTTGTTCCCCACCCGCAACCCACCAGTTGCGTTCCTCACTGTGAGCTGCGCCTGCACTGGCGCTGCGCCCTCGCTGGCGCTGAGGTCCCCATACCACTGGGGTCCCTATGAGAATAATGCGCCCTCTTAGCGCTAGGCTGCACCCTCACTGGCGCTAGGTCACCCCACCTTCTCTGGGGTTCCTATGAGGACACTGCGCCCTCTTGGCACTAGGGCACCCCACACTCTCTGGGGTCCCTATGAGGACACTGCGCCCTCTTGGCACTAGGGCACCCCACACTCTCTGGGGTCCCTATGAGGACACTGCGCCCTCTTGGCGCTAGGGCACCCCACACTCTCTGGGGTCCCTATGAGGCCTCCTCCAACCCCTACAGCCTCACCCAAGCCTCCAGTGTAATAACAAAGCCTGAACACAAACATAAACTAGAGCCTCCTGGCTATAACTCAGCTCAAAGCCACCTGGCTATAACTTAACATAGCTCAACTCTGATCGAGCAGTACCTACTGTCAGGCTTCTCTCCCCATCCTAATTCCCAGAGCTCCTGCCCCTCTGGCTGCTGGCAGGGAACTACCAGCCTAGCCTTGACTTTTGGCTTTATAGGAGCCAGGCCCTGCCCCCTACAGGCAGCTGACTCTTATTAGTCGCCCTGGCAACCCACAGCTGTACTCATTATCACTGCTAGGGCTTTTCCCCAGCAGTTTTCCCCTCTCTAGGAGCAGGCACCGAGGTGCCCTGCGACAGTGACGATTAATAATAAGTGACAATAAGGAGTGACACTATTTCCTGACCCACAGTTACAGTGTGTTTCTTCATCTGGCTTTTCTCTGACTTACTAGCCTCAATTCCAAGTACTGAGTTACATTTCTCATTTAAAATGAAAATGGAGAATCTACAATCAACTAGCTTAAAAACTGTGCTTATCAGCAAACCCCTTTCATTATCTTGCTAACCTTTGGTTCACTTAGTCAGGAATACTAATGACATGAAACATTCCCTTTTTACATTTACTCATTCAAACATTAGACTAAGTACACTCTACTTAAAATAGGACCAACTTCCTTCAAGTCTTAGCAGTAGATTTGCTTTAATCACTTGGAACTTGCTACTCCATTTCTATAGCATCATCAGAAAGAAGGAGTCTTTCTGGGTAAGCTTAAATCAACAATTCTACAACTAACAGGTTTGGTACATTAATTCTCATCTACTTACCAGGACTACTGTTATTATAAATACACAAAGATATGCACAATGGGTTTTAAAGCTTGAGACAAACATGTGATGATATTGTTTCAGTGAGTTGTCAAGAGACCTGGCTAAAATGATTCAGCTTTATGTTTCATTTGTCAAGTTAATGTTTACAAAAAATAATTAAGCAAATGTTGAAACAGAACAGTCTTAGAAATGAAAAATGCAAAAGCAAAGTGTTGAAAATTCATTCACTTTTTGTGACTGGAAGTCATCTGCTATAAATGGTACAAGAAGACAGAATTCTATTCCCTTGGGTAAATATATATTTAAAAGGCAATGTTTCCCCTGGGTTTTATTCACATGAAAATTGAGAAAGGTTCCTATCCAATGCACATCCCAAAGGTAAACTAAAGATTAGATTTTTCAAAACCTAAATTAATGGAGAAAATCTTATTAACTGAAAAGATTAAGGAATTACCATGCTTTATCCTCACAAATTCACCATCCTTACCTTCACCACTGTTGTCTTCCTGATACCAAGCACTTTTCAATCCAAGTCTGGTTACAGTTCTGTTAATCCTCCTATCTGTTTATCCATCCTCTCCATTCCCCCCACCCCCAGTTTAAACCAAGTGTACTTCCAGTACAAAAAATAAACCCAACATTAGCAACCTAATGCACCTGTTGCTCAAAAAAAATTGATCTCATACAAAAATCTTATTTTATATAAAGATGAATACTATGTGAGGCCAGAATTTAGGCCTGTGTAATATTTTTAATACTTAGTGGGCGTACCTACACATGCAGTTAAGATGGAGCAATAAACTCCAGCACAGTTTGCCCCAGAGTCAATTGCTCCTAGGAGCAGTGTCTACACGTGTGCCCAGAACCACAGCACTTTGAGCCAGGCAGAGCAGCTCTGGGCGGGCAGGGAGCCCTGGGGGTCAGCCCCAGGCTCCAGGTGGTGGCATCAGATGACGGAGAGGCTGGCTGGTACACAAGGGTGCTAAAGTGCAGGGCTAGGTGGCAGGCAGCCCCCATACTTTTGCAACCTCATGCTCCAGCCAGCCCTTGGCACCATCTACACATGCATTTCAGTGCACACAAGTACTCCATCATAAGACAGTGCTGTCCCCAACAGTACTTATCTTAAGGCAGAGTTAATTTATTTACTACAGCCTGACGCTGGCTCACATATAGAAGGTGACACTTTACTGCAGAGCTAATTAGTCTTGGGAATCTTCCACAGTAAAACACATGTGTAGATACTCCTGGATACAAAAAATTCCATCCAACCCCATAACAGTACTATGGCTGCTCTGCCTTTAATACTAGTTAACCCACTCAAGCTATACAGCCACACAGTTTGCTCTTTATCCAAGTGACAGTTTCCCCATGAAAGCAGTTATTTCAACCAACTTTGGCCTTCTGCTGCTTTGAAAACCTGCATCCTTCCCTGGGCTGAGTGACAAATTTGCCAGACATCATGTTCACAGGAATGAAATCTTTCTTTATGCTGCATATGCATCATATGCCCCCTCTTCTTTCCCCCTCCACTCCAAAATACATTCTTCAACCCAAAAATGGGCAGTGTTGCCAACTCCTGAAAGTAGAAATATGAGAGTCAAACCTTAAAAAATCATTAGATATCTCCATGGAAACCTCCTACAATCATCAAAACTGTCCCTATCAGTAATATAAATAGTAAGATTACCCAGGGTCCTTAATACATATATAGCGCCAATATGACCCTAAACATGCCTGATTTTCTGACCAATTTGCTAAACTGGGAGCATTGGAAAAAGTTGTGCCAGCATAGCCAGGTGTCTTCCTGGCTGACATATTTATTAATACATGATCAGTCAGAGAAAGAAAGAAAGAATGCTTGTATTATTTTTTTGTTTTTTAATGCAGTTGTAATTGGGGAATTAGAAAGGCAAAGGAATCTACAAATAACATTATTTACCACTTTGCTTTCAGTGAGATGAAAACATCCTAATCCAATTTGATTCCCATTTGTGTTCCTTTCAGTGACTTACTCTACCCTAAATTCTGCAACTCAACGTCTATAGAGTCACAGAGGAAAGAAAATAAAGAAAAACTTAAAATAGGGAATTTTCACTTTGTAGAAAGGACACACACAACGATGTCTAATCTTTTTAGCTGAAGTCCCAAATATATTATTCCATGAAGATCATAAGAAAATAGGACTGAAAGGGACCTCATGAGGTCACAGTTCAGCCCCCTGCTAAGGTAGGATCATCCCTGACTAAACAACATAAGTGTCTGTGTAACATTCCCTTAAAAATTTACGAGGGTAGAGATTCCATAAATTCTCTAGGTAGCCTGTTGCTGGTAGCATAACTAGGAGCAGGGCAACAGGACCACAAACCAGTATGGCCGTTTACCCTCAGGAGTTTTTCCATGGTATGTTGAGCCTTGCTCATACTTAAGAGCCAGGCAAGTGCATCCAGGAAAGGGCAATGCCATGTCAAGTAGGGTTGTGCAAAGCTTTGGTCACTTATTTGATTCGGTGGAGAATCGGCCTGATTCAGTGGCCAAATCTCCGAATCCAAATCAAATCAGGAGACCCTTTAATCTCTCCAAATTGAATTGGAACCTTGCAAATTGATTCAGAGAGATTTGGAACGATTCAACGATTCAGACACAGACACAGCTTTAAATGTTTTTTTCTGCATACCTCAAGGTACTAGGCAGCTCATTAACACTGCAATGGTGGGGTGGATGGAGCGTCTCACAGGAGCGTGGGGGAGTCCCCAGCGTGCTCAACAGCAGATCCAGAAGTGGACCAGAAGCTGGAGGGCCCTCCTGCACCCCCCTGGCTTGGCAGCTGGTGCCTCCTCGGTCTGCCCCGCCCCCCCCATCCAATCGCCAAGTTGAAGGAACAGGGGGGCTCCCCTGTGTGCTTGGTGGCGGACCTGGAAGCGGACCAGAAGTACTTCTGGTCCACTTCCAGGCTCACCGCCAAGCATGTGGGGGCCCCCTCGCACTCCTGAGGGACATTCCATCTGCCCCACCATCACAGCATTCACGAACTACGCCTGGTACCTTCAGGTATGTAAAAAAAACATTTAAAGTTGTGTCTATGGCTGAATTGCTGATTCTCCAAACCAGCATCAAATCTTCTGATTCGGCCAAATCAAATTGAGACAGTGATCCAAGTCAATTAATTGAATCACTGTCCCTGATTCGGGCCAAATCCGAATCTAATACAGCCCATTTCACACATCCATAATGTCTAGCCGTGTATCTGGTGGGGAGCCAGGGGGTGGAATAATACCCCTTGTTCCTGGGGGCTTTACCACTGGGGGGGGAAACAGGACTCCAGGAGGGACTCTTGGCTCTCCAGTGGCCTGTATAATTCCTCATTCTCCTCCCTCTAGCCCTAGGGGTTGAAAAAGCTTGCAACACCTCTGCCTCTTCCACTGCATGACCCCCACTCCTCATAGTCAGAAAGTTATTCTTAAGCTCCAACCTACATTTTCTCTGCTGCAGTTTGAGACCACTGCTCCTACTCCTGTCCCATTCAGCCAGAGAAAAAAGTCTGTCTCCATGCACTTTATAATCATCCTTCAGATAGTCAAAGTCTGTTATCAAATCTCGCCTTGGCCTTCTGTTCTCCAGACTCAATGGTCCTAAATACTTCCCAGGCCTCTAATCATTTTTGATGCTCTCTACTGTATTCTTTCCAATTTATCCACATCTTTCTTGACATATGGGGCCCAAATCTGGATAGAGTATTCCAAGGCCTCACCAATGCCAAATAGAGCAGAAGAATCACTTCCCTTGATTTGCAAGAAACAGTCTTGTTAATACAATCCAAGATGCTGTTGACTGCCCCCCTTTCCCTCTCTCCCCACTCCTTTTTTTGGCAACAAGTGTACGCTGTTGGCTCATATTCAGCTTATGGTCTGTTATAACCCTCATGCATTCTTTGCAGTATTGCAGTCTAGCCAATCATTCCAAAGTCTGTATTAATGCAACTAGTCTGTCCCAAGTGCAGGACTTTGCGCTCATCCTTGTTGAATTTCATTTGACTGATTTCAGGCCATTTCTCCAGTTTATCCAGGTCATTCTGGATCCTACCCCTACCCTAGAGAGCAAGAGTGGACAAAATATGGCTCATGGGCTATATTTGGCCTGTCAATTGATCCTATTCTGCCTGTCAGCTGCCACCAGGAGCCTACGGAGACAGGGCTAAGCCCCAAGCTGCTGCACTGCAGCTGGGGATGGGCTGGGCCAAGCCACACAGCACACAGACTCCTCCACAGCACCCAATGACTCCACCTCCCCCACGACCTGTCTTCCTGTTGGAGCTTCAGATGTGTCATCATGGCACCGCAGCTGCTCAGAGCTCAGTCTGTGTGGGATGGGGCACAATGCAGCGCATGAAGTAGTCATTCTGCCTGCCTACTTGCTGCGATGTGCTGCTGTCACTGCAACACTGCTAGGAGGTGAGTCCATGCTAGCTGTGGGGGGAGCAAGGAGCTCAGCCCAGGACAGCTGCCCCCACCAGCTTTCCTGGTGAAGCATAGCGGCAGCAGCTCAGTGCTGTGAGCCGGTGGACTGGCTACTTAGTATACTGTATCGCACCCCATCCCATGCAGGCCCAGCTGCCAATGGCCACAGTACCAGGACTGTGCAGCACCAACAGGAAGCTGAGCTGGAAGGGACGGGGATGTGGGTTGGAGTAGAGAAGTCCATGTGGCCCAGTCCTAGCTGCAGCAGAGTGGAACAGCATGGGGCTTAGCCCTCCCTCCTCAGGCTCCTAGAGGCAACTGGATGAGATCAATTGGCATCTCCCCAGCTCCTCCTGCCCCCGGCCCTCAACAGCTCACCAAAACTCATTAAGTGGCCTTCCAGCCCAAATAATTTCCCAACCCTGCTACAGAGTGTCTGCAACTCAACCCAACATGGTGTCATCTGCAAATTTGCTAAGTGCTCACTCAGTCATCTTACTGAAGAGACTAGAACCAATAACAAACAGGAGCAGATTATCTGCCCTTTTCTTCTCTTTGGACCTTATTCAAGACGGGCAAAGGGGACAGAAACCACATACCTGTTGTTATTTTCCTGGCATAGGAGAAATACACAACTACAGCACAGAGAGAACAGTGGCTCCTCAGAGCCCTCCCCATCACAATATTGACAAAGTCAAACTTTCAGAAATTGGAAAGGCTGATTTTTTTAAGCTAAATATCTTAAGAATTAAAACTCCCTTTCTTTTTTATTTTTAAGTTTCAAGGTCCATATTTGCAAGCATTTCTCCACAGCCAGGAGAGAGAGGGATTTATTCTTTCTAAAGGAAAATGAAATTATCATGTCATTATTTGACTTCAGGAAGTTGGCTTTTCAGGAAAGAACCAAATATCATAAAACTCAAGAAACCCTTCAGAAAGGAAAATCAAGTTTGTGCCATAATTTTAAGTCTTCAAGATGAAGCAACAGAACAGTGTTTCTCTCTTTCATAAAGTCAAAATACAGCTCTACTATCAAGCACTAAGCCCTCTAGTACTGCATAAATGCTACCAGAGAAGATGTTTTGACTGAGCTACCACTGTTAGGAATGTAGAATACTAATATTACATAATTGCTACGTTTAACTTGAAAGAAAAGCACATAATTTCAATGGACATTAGATATGGACTGCTTTAAACTAAAACATCTTTGTTTGGATTTGGTTTGTTCCAAGTGCTGCTCATCAGTCTTCCAAGTAATGCGACCCTCCAAAGTTCTGCTGTATCATAAGGATAAAGCTACATTTAAATGAATCCAAATTAATGTTAACATAACAACAAATGAATGATAAAATATTAGTTACACAGTAAATATAGCTAAAATTTGCAGAGTAAAAAAATACTAGGGGACAAAATGCAACATGCATTATCAGTTCACAAATTGGATCTTACTGATTAACAGCTCATAAGAAGGAAGCAGAAATGACCACTACATTCACGATCCACCACACAATTTGACTTGAGAACACACTACTCTGCGCTCACTTAGAAATGGCTATCTTTGAGCTCTAGCAGTCCTTGAACTTAGATCATGAAGACTGAGATATGGTCAGAGGTAGAGGCTTACAAGGCGGCACTTTCTGTTTATGTCCTCTTGTATCTCCAGAAGAATGAGACACTACATGAAATAATGAGCTCAAATCTATTTTAGGACCCCAAATCTACTCTCAGATATATGTATGGATTGCTAGTTGATCTAAACAGACTTTGCACAGGCATAATGGAAGGTTGTTTCAACTGCATGCTGATTTTTTTTGGCTTGTTGATATTAGAAATTCAGAATCTTGTCTGCCTTATTTGACTCTGTCATATCTGGAAACTAGGAAAATGAAAATATCCAAAGGGGCTGAACACTGGGTAACTGAAGGGCATAGATCTTTAGTCTAATTGTTAAAAACTCTTCAATTTGTTCTTGTCAATATTAATGGCAAAAGAACATAAATCCAATGTGACAGTGTGACCTATTAGCACTACTGGAATTAAATACTTTACAGGGCTAAGTCACCATCCCCTGCTGCAGTTGTTCCATTTCTCCAGACACCATCCAAAATATAAGTCTGCACCCAGAAAGTAAAATGGAACCCATTTATATAAACATTTAATTCCCTAAAATGTAGTGCAATTAAGATACCTTCGCAATAGACTGTTCTAAAGTAAGGAGGCAGTAATTCTTTATTCCACATAAATCTGCCTTTTTATGAGTTCTGAAATATTCTCAAACTGTTCTCTTATATGCAGATTATACCAGCTGAAGCTAAATGCTAATGAGATGCAGGGTGACTCTGTGAATTTAATCAACTTCCTTTTACATATCTAGAACCTGCTCCTAACCATCTTGACCAAACCCCAGCCTATAAAATTACTATAAAATAATATCAACCTACGTATCCTCATCAGTTGTTCTCTTTTATTCTTTACTCAGCACTACAATGAGGCTGAATCTGCATATAGATTGAAGCACTCTGCTCTTTCATAGAGCAGTCTTTCAGGCCAAAGTATAAGCACTATGAACAGTGATGTTGTAAAGTCTTTATTCTGTCTAGTTTCACAGCCACCAACAGTTTCTATACTCATTGTTCTTGTTCTTTAACAAAACTAAGACCTACCTAAGAAATCTGTCTGGATCACTAATGACTTATTGAAAGTTACAACTGGGCAAACAGGTTTAGAAAACATTGACATTAATTCTGTTAATGCTAACATTATGCAGACAATAATGGAAGACTACAGTTGTGAGTTACCGGAATTTAAAAGATATTAAGTTTCTAACCAATTTTTAAAAAATGATATCGAAGGAGAGACAAATTTTGAACCCTTATGTTGTGTCTACATAAGCATGGACATTTGGCACCCTGGGGACAACTAGTGACAGTGCACCTTGTGCTTCCACTAGTTATCCCTCCAGAACTCCTGTGCCACAAGCCCTCTGGCACATGGCAAGTTACCCAGGGTGAGGTAGGGGAGGCTGCGGCTAGCACTGGGCTGGCCCCAGCAGCCTCACCTGTTGTCCTGGAGGCTGCCTGGAGTTGCAGCACTGGCGATCCTGCTGCTTGGAGACTGGCCAGCAGTCACAGCATGGCTCCAGCTGGCCAAGCTCCAGTTTCAAGCGGCACATGCTGCTCCCATGAGCGCTGTTCCACTTTCTTGGGGGGCGGGTTTTTTTGACCCCTGGATTGGGGGTGGTGCTACTCCCTCACACTACCGAGAACAGCTGAATGTGCGGTGTGTGGTGCCACAGATATGTCTGAGGTGCCACATGCGCATGGCCGCACTCATCTGGACGTGGCCTTAAAATCACCTCGCACAGGCCTCAATCTTGCAATAACGTCTGCAAGAATGGACCCTTACCCCCAGTTGGAATCTCAGTGAACTTCATACAGTTTCATTTCTAGGGCTGGGACTTTGCTTGGTAACCTATATACTTGCAAAGCTTCCATAGCATTAATATGTCTGTTGCAATAAGTACCATAGTGGTATTTTGAAGGGCTGCAAATGACTACCTGTTTCAGAATGGTCACGCATTAAAGATATTTGTATTCTAGTAAAACAAAGACACACCCCTTTACCCTTCCCAAAAATTTTAGACTTTTCTCTCCTTACCACACATTAGATACAGTGATTTGAAAAGAGAAATAGGTGCATATGCCCCCTCATTGTTTTGTAACTGCCAAACAACGTAGAGTCTATGGGATGTTAATAGTGAAAGAAAAATAGTCCAAGTACTCTCTAATCTCCCTTGGTGATACTGTGCAAGTACAAATTTTGGAACCACAATTTATTAGCTTAAGGAAGAACAGAGACAAGTATGATTTCAGCCAGTTGTCGCAAACTGTAAAACTATATGTATTAACATTACTTATTGAAAATAGACACAAAATATAGTCAATACCTCAAACTCTTATGCAGTGGCTACTAACAATAAGAAAGAAAGATATTTCATCAGGTTTTGCTACAGTCAGGTCTCAAGCACATCTAACAATTTTAGGCAATTAAAAAAATTTCACATTTGAACAAGTACCTTTCTTCTAAACTGCTGAACACATACAAAGGTGATTTAACCATAAGAGTAAGACAAGCCATTAAGACAAATTAGAAAACAGTTGCATGTGCTTTCTATATCACAAATACCTTAAGAATACCTTTCAGTGACCCAAAAAAAGAACAATAAGAACTATGTTAAAGACTACTGTCACAGAGATTGAAAGCATAGAGATGTACGCTTTGTCTAAGTTCATCCAGAGAAAGTCAGCAAATTGCCATGTCATGCATTTTGTACCCTCCCTAGCAATCATGTGAACCTTTGCCCTTCTGCCCTGACAGATGAAATCAAAGCATGAAGGAGTAGGGTCTTAACTGGAGAAATAGGGTCTTAACTGAAGAATATTACATTTAAAAACCTGACCTGAGCTCTTTTTATTTGCCCTTTTCATTTTGATCTAATAATAACATTAGAGTATTTTTTCTCAGATATTGAGTCCATCAATCTCTCTAACCTTCTTCTGCTGTGTTTCAAGTTTCTGAATTTCTTATATTTCAGTGAAGTGTAGGCTTTATGTGTCTTAACAATCAATCAACTCAGCATTAATAAAAATATTTAGATATAAGAGCACTGAAATATCTAACCATGTAGACAAATTTACAAGCTGGATTAACTTTTTACATAATTTAAAGTATGGCCTATTATTCTGTCCAACTTCAAATAAATTAAGCAAAACAATTAACAAAAGTTTAAGGACTAAATTTTCATTTGCATATAATCCATCATCAATGACAGGAAATGTATGTGCATCTCTATCTCTTTCACACACATGTACATACAATCACCCCTCCTCAAATTGTTGCTGTAAATATCTTATAAGTACAATGTAATTGTGCCTTCAGCTTATCCTTAACCACTAATACTGGCATAATGATTAATGACATTTGACACTGTGACTGAATAGCAGCATAAACTATCATCCAGATTTCCTTTGAAATTACAATTCACTACAGTCTCTTACAGTTACTTTTTAACATACGCCTCAGGTAAAGCCTTTCAAACCTAAAAAAATAAAATAGAATAAAAGTATGGCCCATGTCTGGATGATTCAGGGCTCTAATAATGAAATGCAGAAGCCTTTTCAGTCACTGGTTCATACATTTCCTAAAGTCTGACAGATGTTACCTAGCCTATACAAAGTATGTTGGTGTGCTCAGTTCAGCTTTGTGGTAGACAGATAGCCATAGCAGAAAAACCATTATCACAAAGAAACAAAAACCATGGAAATTGATCTGCTTTTTTACCCCCAGGACAAGTCCATTACGGTAGAACTGAAGTATGTGTCTAATATGTGAAAGTTTGCACTAGCCATTGTCTCTGCTAAACAAGCCCTATCAAGTCAACAGCATTTTTATACTGGGTAAAACTACTTGTGGGAAAGGATCTTCATTCACTTAATATATAACAGTCACACCAAAACTGAGAAATTAAAATTATAAAAGGATTCCACTTTTCCACTTTAAAAATCCATTATGGAACATCACACTAAAAATGGTGTTATACTAAAATACTGAATTTTGATGCAGTAGATGTTGCAGATCAAATCTGCATAGGCAATTTATGAAGTTGTGAATGATTTAAAAAGCCATTCTCTTCTTTTTGTAGAGAGTTGTATAGTAGGACAC
>NW_005842413.1:830362-833619 GCF_000455745.1 Alligator sinensis | reverse complement strand
AAAACAGCATATATTTGGACATCTTGAATCAATATCTATTTCAAAACTCATAATCTCCTTAGCCATATTTACCTGAAAAATTACCATTTTTTCTTGCACACAATATGCCCCGGCATATTAATGCATCTCGTTTTTGAAAGGCAGAATGAAGGGGAAAAAAAGATTTTTCCAGAGTTATAGCTGCTTAGAGCAGGGACAGAGACTAAACATCAACTGACTCACCCTCCTTTTCCTGCTTAACTAACAGCCAAAATCATAGCTGTCCCATGAGCGGATCTATGCTTCTGTCAACATCAGAGAGAAGTAGGGCTGGAAGGGACTTCCAGACTCATCTAGTCCAACCCCCTGCCATAGGCAAGATCATCCTTATCCAAAACATCCCATACAACCATAATGTAAACTCTGCATTAGACTACCATCAATTCTGACTCAACATAGACCTAACACCTTAACCTGCCACAGGTAAAACAGGGGAACCACAGCCCTAATGTCCTGTTTCTATACAATAGAAATATATGCTCAAGAGGTCCTGGGTAGAGGAGGCTAAAGACCCTGGTTTGGTGGGGATTTGACCAGTGACTGTCTGGGTTTTGGATCAGGGTACATACCTCACCCCAGGCTGTCCCACGGTCAGGCTGACAGTCAGCTGATTGTCACCCTGGCCCCAGGAAAGTCCTGGGTCATGCCAGGCTGCAGGTACTTAACTTTCTCCTTGCTGGAACAGGAGCCTGAGTCTGGGATTGCGATCCCTGGCTTCCCCTATTCTGGAAACTAGAAAGGGCACTTTTGAGAACTGATGCCTGATTTCACAATGTCACCTCCTGACATGCATATTGTATTGGGATCAGATCCTATGGTGCCTTTAACTGAATGTGTGTCAGTGGCTTAAGAGTCCATCCTGGTCTCAAACTTCATGGAATGAAAAATTTGGGTCAGAAGAACATCTTTTCTGCTTATTTAAGTATTTGTATAGTCCTCTTGTCAGGGTGTCACCAACCGTAGAATATTTTAAAAAAACCACTGATTTTTCTTTTTCCCAGCCTACAGGGTAATTAACATGATTAATAGCCAAGGTTTAGATTTGACTTTATTTTGTTTTTATTGTATATCCAGACAGGAGTGAAAAATTTATTGGGGAAAAGCCAAGTCAAAAATGAGTTTTCAATTAAATACTGAATTAATGATGTTCATGGTCAGTTTTGTTTCAGCTATGTTCATATTATTGCATCAAATATGTCCAAGAAGGTAAGGGTCTGAAAAATTTTAGCTTTTCAAAAACACTTTGTAAACAAACAAACAAACAAACAAACAAACAAACAAACAAACTCAATTAAATACAATTTTCAGATAACTTTTAAAAAGGACATTATCAAATTACAATATTAACACATTTTTAAATCCACCATTGTTATAGCAGCACTTTAAAATGCTTTAACAAAAACTCGTTTCCCCGTAGGTTATTTAAATCATACTTTGACTACTACCCACTGTAATCTGGTTCCTCTAATCTGTGCAATAATTTACACACAGGACAAAACATCTTAAGAACAGGAAAACATTACTGCAAGCCCCCAAAATAAACAGCACGTGTAGTAACTTTCAGTGTTAACTTTGAAGTCTTTGAAAAGGATTGCATGCATTAGGCACTTCAGATGCATTTGTGAATAACTTAATAGTTTCCAAACCTGAAGGAGATCAGCAAACTGCTAGAAAAGTTGTGAACATAAACAATGTTTTTATTTATAGGAACCCAGAGTTGTTTTCAGGGCTGTGAAATAAGAGGAGAGAGATCAGGAGCAGCTAGTAACAAAATTATCCAGAGAAAAGTTAGCTTGATCAGTGGAACATCAAGACCATTAAAAAGGAGAAATGATAGTTAAGATTGGGTGTGTCTATACATGCCCCCATGGCACAGTTGTTACTATGCTGTCATTTAGTACTCGATTTAGGAAGTACTAAATGATGGTGCAGGAACAACCATTACTGCACTGTCCTGGTGGCACAGTTATTTTTAACAGATACGTCGCCGCAGCAATGCACTAGTGAGGTAGCTTGTCACTATGGTGACATAGCATCGGCATCAAAGTTTGTACCCACCAACAGCACATTGCCGTATCGACAAGCTACATCACCATAGCGCGTCGCAATGGCAAAATAGCATCACGTGTAGATGCATCCACTGTGCAGTATAATAAGGCATAAGATTCCCTCACCTGCCTGAATAAATAATACCATGGCTTGCATAATGCCACTGTGGAGAAGGAATCAGACCAGGGTGCTTTTATTCTGGGCAGAAAATCAGCCTCCATGCTAAATATACATACGCCAATTTTGGGGGGCTCATTTTGGGGGAAATACTTGTGGTGCTGTATATGAGACAATACAGTATTTCTTAGATCCAAGGTGATATGCAGATAAAAAAATCCTGGGTAGTGCATTTACACATACACCTGGGACTGCAGTATGAGAGCTGGGTTAGACCAGCCCTGGCTGGCAAGGGGCCCGATGGATCAGCCTGCCAGCCCTGGGCTGCTCCGACCCAGCTCAATGTACTGCAGACTGTCTGGGGCATGAGGATGCTTCAGTTCAGGGCTAGCCAGTAGGCAGTCCCTGCACTGAAGCACCCCTGTGCCCCAGCCTGCCCTGTCAGCATCTATACATGTGTTATAGATTTCATAGATTTCTAGGGTCAGAAGGGACCTATTAGATCATCAAGTCCAAGCCCCTGCTCTGGGCAGGAAAGAGCGCTGGGGTCAATTAACCCCAGCCAGGTGCTTGTCTAATCTCCCTCTGAACACCCCCAAGGTAGGGGAAAGCACCACCTCCCTTGGAAGCCCATTCCATATTTTGGCAACCCTCACCATAAAGAATTTCTTTCTAATGTCCCATCTAAATCTACTCTCCTTTAGTTTATGGCCATTGTTTCTAGTAACCCCGAGGGGCGCCCTGGTAAACATAGTATTCCCTATTCCCTACTGACCCCCCCCCGGATGAATTTGTAGACAGGCACGAGATCACCTCTCAGCCTTCTTTTGTGGAGGCTGAAGAGATTCAGTCCCTCAGTCTGTCTTCATAGGATCTTTCCTGCAGGCCCTCAACCATACAAGTAGCCCTCCTCTGAACCCTTTCCAGGTTATCCACATCCCTCCTGAAGTGCAGTGCCCAAAACTGGATGCAGTACTCCAACTGCAGCCTCATCAATGCCTCATAAAGGGGAAGTATCACCTCCCTAGATGTGCTTGTGATGTACCTACTAA
>NW_005842413.1:828133-830331 GCF_000455745.1 Alligator sinensis | reverse complement strand
AAAGAGTGTGGTTAGCCTTATTACCTCATCACATTGGAGACTCATGTTCATTTTTGTGTCAACTATGACTCCGAGATCCCTTTCTGCTGCTGTGCTACTTAGAATGGTGCTTCCCAGTCTATAGGTGTATTGGTGATTTTCTCCCCAGGTACAGCACTTTGCACTTATCTTTGCTAAACTGCATCCTATTCACACTAAATAATGCTGTTACAAGACAGTACTTGTGTTGACAAATACTAACCTATGGTGGTGTTTATTAGTTTACTGCGGTCTAATAGGGCCACATGTGTAGATGGTGAGACTTTGTTGTGGAGCTAATTAGGCAATTCTGCAGTAAACATCTCACATGGATGCGCCCAAGGAGTAGTAGGTATTCCATTTTAATCAGTCAATAAATTATTTAACCAATATTCTTAAGGCTCTTTGAATAAAATTTTCACACTGGCTGGCTATGAAAAAGGGATCTAATTTTCACCTGGACTGGATTTAAGACCTCAAAAGCTCTGTTCAGTTTTTTTATTTCATTTGATATTAATTCAAAAGCTTGTGCTATCACTAAAAGCCTCATGTCTAAGATGGCTGTCTGACTCTATCTAGTACAACAATAACTTGTTAGCCTCAAAGGTCCAAGGTTGTCTCAAGACTTACTCTGTCAGGGAATCTGTTACAAAAACTGAGCTACAAATAACTATTCCCTGAACATTTAGAGTTCATAATTTGTAAACAGAAGTGTGAAACAGACAACGTGGCACAATTTGTCCATTAGGAAAATAGGGCTTAAGTGCATGGTAACTTGACAGCTATGAATGAAAACTGCTATACTAATAAGTATTGTAAATAGCATTCTTAGTTTGTATATTTGGTAAATCATAGGGAAGAAAATTCCTCTTAACTTTCATATGTAGACCAGAGAAAAAAAATGTCTGTGAAGTGCTCTGTGTTATTTTCAGGGAAAACACATTATAAGACTATTGTAAAGACGCATGTAAAGACTATTGTAAAAGCATTTGCTGAGTTGCCTGATTGTAAGTCTGACCCCATCTTACTGGATTTGGGACTGTGGAATAAGTCTCCTATTTTCTTTGCACAATGAAAAGAACAAACCAAGACTATCCATATAGTTGATGGACATCAGAAGTAGGGACAGAAATTGCACATAAACCGGTATAAGTAATCAAAAAACAGTTCAAATTTGTAACACAACGGAAGTTCAGTGCACCTAAATCACTTTCAAAATAGCTAAAATCAGTTTAAGATAAACCTGGATGGATGTGGTATCAGACTTAGCCCTGATTGCAACAAGGGACTGTTTAGGTACCGATATCTTGAGTCCCTAAGCATATCTAAAGAAAATGGAATAAAGATATGAACTGACGAGTGCATTGATTTCACAGTGAAGGACAGAGTATAAAAAACAAGGTCACAGAAAAAGACACAAGATCAAGGGGCTACAAACTCACTTGGGACAAATCTAGATTAGAAATTAGAAGACAATTTTTAACTGTCATAGGAGTGAAGTCTTAGAATGCTCTTCCAAGCCAAATGGTAGGTAAAAATAACCACAATTGCTTTAAGAAAGAACTGAATCTCTGTGAAAGGTATAGTGTGATAAGACCAGTGAGTTCTGGATCAATGAGTAGTGTGTATATGCGGAGTCATGTGCTTGCAGTCCATTGGAGTACTGAGAGGTAGCTCTCATAGGGCACAAGACTATTGGTAATCCCATGTCTCACAGTTCTTGCTTATCACTACTGGGAAACAAGAAGGAATTTTTCCCACCTCTTAAATGCTTCTGGCTTCTAGGAGCCTTTCTGGCCTTCCTCTGAAGCACTGGGGCATGGGCCATGGCTAAACTAGGAGTTTTTGATTGGCATGCTGATGCTCTTGTCAGTACTTTGAAAACACAAGGGTTTCTGGCTAGAGGATGCTACTCTTCTGCTCAGTCATATCAGTCATTATTAGGGGTAAGTGAGGAATTCATCCATTACATCTAACTCGCATAGATTGCAGGGGTATTTGATTTCCTCTGTTGCAAGAGGCATGGTCCTTCTAGGTTCTTCTTAGCATGTATAGGCCAGCTACTTTCCTGTTGCAGTGGCAATGCATTGGCAGTGCCCTAATTTCCTCTGATTTCACTTATGGAATATTACGTGGTGGTATTGGTGCTTTGGATATTGTGGCTCATAGTTTAGGCTCAT
>NW_005842413.1:801637-828102 GCF_000455745.1 Alligator sinensis | reverse complement strand
TCCCTACAACCTCAGGGGATGAATCACCCTGATCCTCTTATTGGCACTAGCTAGGCCTAGGACTCTGATCTGGCCTCATTACAGAATGCAGTCTTCATGACCAAGAGCGGAGTGGTGAACAGGTAGCTCACAGTTCCAGGTACATTAGCTACACTGTGATTTTAAGGATCTGATTGCATAAAAAGCTTCAGACTGTGATCATAATCAGCAAAGGGGCTCTATGCATCTCTGAAAGAATTTAAAAAAATCAAGCAAAAGATAAATTGGGACTGGATCAATGACAAGGATAAAGTTTGAGCCTTGTCAGGTTGTGGAGGGGCCCGTGGGAGGTGTGCACAAGCTGTGCTCAAAAAAGAAACTGCCTGTTTGAGTACTACAGACAGCCTAGGTTTGATAGTTCAGAGGTGACATGGAATTCTCTACCTTTCATTGCTGCAACCACCAGTTCGACATGTTCAGCTATGGAACCTCTTATTAAACCTACATGTAAACACAGATGCCAAGAGTGAATATTTGCTGATTGTATAGTTAGAGAATGTGAATTATCATGAATGTGCTTGTGCTCTCTGTTCTCAGAAAATAATGCCTTATCAAAAAGGACAGCTTTACAAGGGCAAAAGTGCAGTCAAGACAGGCTGTGGGAACTGAACTTAAAATAGATACCTGTGTTAATCTAAGTGTCTTTTGCAAACTGAATTTGAAGAAACAGAGGGGGGAGGGAGGGTTCACAGTACTTTAAAAAGACATCTATAAACAAACAAAATGCATACTGTCAATAAAGTATGTACAAAGCCAAAACTGTATTTTCTAAGCACAAATATATACATAATAAATATATCATAAGATCAGAGGAAAGTAGAGCTGAAAGGAACCTCATGAGGTCAACCAGTTCAGTCCCCTGCTCAAGGCAGGATCATCCTTGATTAAACCATCGCAGCTAAGTGTCTGTCTAACCTCTTGAAAATGTCATATATATTTTAAATAGTATAAAAGTGCTGTTGTAGCCATGATAGTTCAGAAATTATGAGACAGAGAAAATTATCTTGCATTTGAAATCTTATCTCACCCTATCCCAACAAGAGAGTTGGTCCAATAAAAGATATCACCCTAAGAAATCCCTGCCTCAGATATATGTTTTAAACTAACAGGTATATGCTTGGGGAATGCCATTACATTTTTTTTCTCTTTTATATGCTAGACTGTTTATAAGTTTGTAAAATACTAACAATATTAACACTCTTTCATGCCATACACATTTTCTAGAAGTGTTCAGAACGTTTTCCACAAACAAAGTAAATAGCATTGGTGACATTTTCATAGAAAAATTCTAGTGTATCGCTGCTTTGGAGCAGAGATTTGGACTAGACTATGACTGGGTAGACTGGAAATCAGGAAAACAGGCCAGAGAAATGATAGGAAGCTAGAGAGACTGGGATAAGAAACCTAATATTTTTAGAGAAACTAATTTTTACACAGGAACATTGCCTGATTTAGTGGAATAATAATAGTCCCATAATTAATTACTTTTATTTTTGCCGGAACAGGCCTAAGATGATGGACATGAGGAAAATTTTATGCATTTCAGGTGACAGTCCTCTTCCCAAGGGAGCCAGGGTTGTCGAGCCCCCGTGTTATCAGCACCACTGAATAGATCTAGTCTGGGGCTAGATCAGGAATGAGTAGCCAGTGGAGCTTTGGTCTGAACATAAACATAAAAAGTCTAAAAAGTCTGAAAAGGCATATCAAGTACTAGAGCAGTGGTTCTCAAACTTTTTAGCATCAAGGAAACCCCTCCCTGCTCCTGGTTTGCACCTGAGGGGCCAAGGGGAGCCCTCCCCACCAAGGCCCCCCTTATGTGGGTCTGAGAGGATGGTGACCACCCCCACAGTCCCTCTTGCCAATCCTGAGAGCAGGGGAAGAGTGGAGGGGGCAAATCGGGTCACAAAGCATGGCTCTGGTCTCATGTCAGCCCACTTCTCTGCCCATGCTACTAGGAAGTGTGGAGGCAGTTGGCACAGGAGCTCTTGGTTGGAGTCAGGGGAGGGCTGGTGAGGGCACACAGGGACTCTGTGGCATATAACCCTTAACAAGATTTTGCAGCACCCAGGATACTGCAGCACCCCAGTTGAGAATCACTATACTAAAGGTAGGTGAGAAAAGGGAATTCAGTTTACCAAACAACTTGATTTTTGAAATTAGGTATTACTCCAAGTCAGAACAAAACTGAAAAAAAAACAGGCCCAGGAGTGGGACGGAGGGTGGGTGTATGTCCATGCAATGAAGGAGGGGGAGGGAGACAGAGAGCAATGAGGAAGGGAGAGAGAGTATGTGTGTGTGTGTGTGTGTGTGTGTGTGTGTGTGTAAGCGAGAGAAACTGTGTGCATGTGAGAGACTGTTTGTGTGTATGTGTGTGTGCACGCGCGCATGCACACGTGTGAGACAGACAGGCAGACAGACTCTGTGTGTGTGTCTGTGTGTGTTCATAGGGCGAGTCCCACACCCACATCCCCTCTCACACTGCCATACATGCAGAACCCCACACCCACCCCCTCACACACCCCAGCCACCATGCCCCCACAAAATGTCCCACAAACCTCATACCCACCCACACCCCACATACCCACTTACACACCTACATGCTCTCTCAGCCCACATACCCATACCCTTAAACCCCCTCACAAACCTATCCCCATGCTCCCCATCACCCCACAATATACATGAATAAGACTTCATTTTAAGCTATTGTGCAATCACCTCTATGTACACTACACAAACACATGTAAATCAGGACAAAAATATTTTTTGAAATCAATTTAATGCATGTTGTAGATGTTTAATTTTTAGAATATAATATGGTATTTTTCTGGTTCTGAGACAGCAAAACTCTTTCTGAAAGGAATATTTCTGGGAGCAAGGGGAGGGACTTCTAGTGGCAAAGGTCAGGGGTTAGGTCACAAGATGGCAATCAGGGGGTTCGCACTTGTCAAGGGGTGGGGCTACCAATGAAGCCCTTTGATGGCTTGCCAAAACTCAGTAAGTGGCCCTCCACCCAAATAACTGCCCTGCTAGGCTGGCTCTGGCTGCTGCACAGTGCCAGGCAGCAGGCGGGGCTACTTCCATCCAGTGCTCCCCACAGCACCAGCAGAGGCCAGCCTCTGCCCATGGGGGATGGAGCCTGACCACGGGCCTCTGCACTGTCCTACCTGCCCCACCATAAGGACTCTTGGGAGCCACAGGGATGGGGGGGTGCATGTGTGCACTCACCAGGAACCCTGATGGCGGGGTGGGACAGTGCAGAGGCCTGCATGCTGGCTTCATTCCCTGCCCCCCAGCTGTGGATGCAATTGCTGGGTGCTGGCTCCAGGCAGGGTGGGAGAGAAGTGGGTAGGCCTGGGTATGCTACAGCCCTGAGCAGGCTTATGCTCCCAGGCCCACTGCTGGTCTAGCACCAGCCCCAGACTGGCTGCAGGGAGAGAGAGAGAGAGAGAGAGAGAGAGAGAGAGAGAGAGTTAGTTAAAAGGTCACCAAAACTAATTAAGTGGCCCTCCAACTCAAATAATTACCCACCCCTGCCCTAAGATGAACTTCGCCCTTGTTGCTGCCATCTGGTCCCTGGCAGAAGGGTTAAAGTTAACCTATCTATGCCCCAGTTCTCCATCTGTAAAATTACAATATTTTGTCCCCTTATCTCAAATAGGCCCTGTGAAAATAAACATGTTAGTATTTGCAAAGCACTAAGATATTAAGGTGACAAGAACCCCAGAAGAGCTTACGAGGAAATTAATCTCTTCACAGCAAGTTTGAATAGCACAGGGTAAATAAAGCCTGGGGCTACATAATGAACAACAAGGTGAAAAAATATTCAACAGTTTCTCAGTAAGTGGACACCACTGAAACGTGAATTGAATGAGGCTGCGGTCCTATGGGAAAAAAAAATGCAATTATGTAATGAAAGACAGTATCATAAATGCATATGAATGTAGATGCTGCCTAAAATCACACAGGCAGTCTTAATTCTGACATTTTCTAGCTTTTGCATGACTGACTTGGCAACTTCAATAATGTTCTTTTAATGTAGTTTTTGTGTGCAATTATATAATTATCATAAATTTATTTTGGTAAAGTTTTAAATATTTTACAGTACATTTACGTGGGTTATGATGTCATCAGCATCTTCAAATAGTTGGTTAATGAAGAGCCCAGAGTGAGGAGTATTTTAACCCACGTGGTATTTACGTAAGATATGCCTTTTGAAGAAATACCTAGTGAATAATCAGCATGAAAAAACATATCAGTAATCTCTACTACCAGTAATTTTGTCAAATGAGATATGACTTCATGATAGATTTTGGTCATAGAAAAAACAAAGTTCAGCTATGCAAGGGACAACAAATTACAGTTATTGTCTGGTTCATATTTCATACTCTTGCTAAATATTTTTTAAATCAATTTCATATTTGTCCCCACAAAGGCCACTGCTTCCTGAAGTCATCCAAGTCTGCTGCCTTCAATGTCTCAGATCAGCAAAAGCTTCTATGCAGTATCACAATTTTAACTCTTAAGAATTATTTACTTTCTGTTGCACAATATTGCATTTAATCCCTCTGACTGTCTCCCTGCTACAGAGCAAAAAAACTATAGGTTCTATAAATACTGGCGAGGATAAATGCTAAGGTTTTCAGAAATCGGTGTCTAAATCTAGGTTATTAAACCCAGGATCTAAATAGGTTGCCTGATTTGCCCTCAAGTGCTTGGTGTTCCATGTGCGTGCACACATCCATGTGCATGAACCTGTCCACATTCACGCACGCACGCACGCACACACACAGTCATTCAAAAGCAGCTTGTTATATTTGAGTCTTTTTAAGGGCAAATGTTATTTTCTCTGAACACTCATGCACAAATCATTATATCAACAATAATAATATGTACATGTATTAAGTTGTGATTATCCCTGAGTTTGTAAATACCAAGATAATGAACTAAAGAATCATTATTGATGTGATCTCATATTTTGGCCAGAGAGTTTCACACAGAAACGTAAGACATAGTAACAAATATTTTATATAACAAAGTGTTAATTTCATTCAATTAAACATAAAATCAGTGTGTGCTTACATTATCTATTCCCAAATCTCATTTCCCTCTCATTTAATTACCAGGTCTATGTGACAAGAACTTCAAACAGCATTTTTAAGGAGCACTGAAGAAATAGAGAATAAATTACACTTTGATATTTATAGTGCTCTCTCGCATTTTATTGATCAGATAAATATATTTGCCAAGATAAATGTATCAGTTTCAATACAAACATAAAAATGGGGAAAGTGCAGATATACTTTTTTCTATTATGATCTTGGGTAATTTTACTGCATTATACATTATTATATATACCTTAAAGTGAAACATACTAACTTAAGGCTACAGATGAACAACTAGCAAACAAAAAGAAACATATTTGTTTTATATTTGATTGGGACATTCAGATTCCCTTGTGGGTCAGCACAAATAATTATGTCCTCACATATAGAGCATCAAGGACCTTGCATAATTAAAAGGCCACCATGTTCTTTTTAAGTCTTCGCTCCACACTCCAGAACTGAAGACTTGTCCATCATCTATTTTAGTTTAGTTAATCTTTGAAACAACTGCTACCAAATAAAAAAATACAAGTTTTAACTGATTAAGAACAAATTAAACTAGTAACTGGATTAACTTGTTTCTATGTCATAATTAAATCTGTAAACCAACATGGATGGGCTGATCCTACTCTTAACCTAGAATCAATTCCCTCCTGCCCTCTAAACAGCTCCTGACCTCCAGTTCTATCCACATCTTCCCACCTCTAGAAGACAAAAGGATGACATCCCCAAGTCTATACATTTCTGCTGCTCCCTCTCCTGAAAGCATTAGTCCAGCCGTAACTCTGCCAATGGCCAGCATCACTTGTGCATCTATCACCTCAAGATCATCTCCTAGCTTTCCATTTCTTGCAAATACTAGACATTGCCCTGCAATGGAAGCAATAAACCAGACTTCTACCCAGACTGGGTTCGTTTGTAGGCAGGAGTTTTCATAAAGGGTACGTACAGACAGTTAAAGGCTAGGGACAGACATTAAAAAAGCTGCAGCCTGAGTTGATTCAATCTTCGCAGGTTAGTCTAACCTGCCTAGGTTGAACTGATTTGCAAGTGCCCAGACATTCCCTCTGGACTGGCCGGGCAGAGGTTTTATTCCCCTCTTCCTGTCCCACCAGCAGAGTCCCGAGCCAGGGTCTGCCAGGTGCTCCCTCATCACTGCTGCAGCGGCAGGGGTGGGTGCAGCCAAACACCAGCCAGAATGGCTCCTGAGGCAGAGGGAACAGGAATGGGGGTTGTCCCCCCCTCCACCCTCTCTTCCCCAGGGGGGCCACCACAGCTGCCCACCGCCGCTTGCTCCCTGCTTGGGGCAAGTGGCAAAATAAGCCCCCTCCTGCCCCCTCCACCAGACACCAAAGGGAGGGGAGAATAGCTCAGCTCCTTGCTTCCCACCTAAGTGGCCCTGCTGGCCAGCCTCCGACTGCACCCCTGACTAGCTGCTGGACTGGTGAGTAGGTAGGGCTTTTGATGGGGGAAGCAGCACCTGTCATGGTGTCTAGAGAGCATGAGACTCTTCCCCGTGGGGGGGGCCACACTGAGGAGTGGGTGGAGCTGCCATGGACTGCATGCATCAGCACTGCAGCTTGGAGAGGGCCATCACCTCCTATCCTCCTGCCAGCAACACCACCAGCAACTGCCACTACACAGTCAGCAGTAGTTTTCCCTGCCCTGCAACACAGACCCTTGCCAGGAAGGGGCTTGCACTCTGGGAAACTATGACAGGAGCAGCTACCCCCGTCATGGTTGCTGCCCCCTTGCCACTCTAGCTGCCGTGAGGTGGCAGGGCCAGAGGCCGGCCAGCAGGGCCCCATAGGCTGGGACAGGGAGCAGAGTTATTCCTCTCTCTACCCCGGTGGACAGCAGCAGGCTCTGCCCGCCCCAACCACTGCTGCCGCCACTTGCTCTGTGCCTGTGGCAAGCGGCAGAATAACCCCTCTCCAGCCCCCTCCCTCCGGCATCTGGTGGAGCAGGCAGGAGGAAGCTTATTCCGCTGCTTGCCCCAAACAGGGAGTGAGCAGTGGTGGTCAAGGTGGGCAGACCCAGATGCGGTCCCCTGGGGACAGAGGAGAGAACAACCCGCCCCAACTGCCTCAGGGGGCCATGCCAGCTGGCGTTTGGCTGTGCCCTGGCCCACCAGCCATAGCAATGAGAGGGAAGTGCCTGGCGGACCCCAGCTCAGGTCTGTGCCAGTGGGACAGGGAGGGGGGAATTAAATCCCTCCCTGGTCAGTTCTCCAGTGGGGGGGCTATGCCATGCCCCCGCCACTGGAAAAGTTCAGGTCTGTGCTGGTGGGACAGGGGAGGGAGGAGGGGGAAATGAACCTCTTCCCTGCTCCTTTCTGGGGCCAGCATCTGGCCAGGGCCTCACCCCTGCCTGCCCCTGCTCTAGCTGGGGAATAGAGGGGTGGGGCCAGCCCTGCTCTGCTGGAGCAGAGAGCCAAGCCCAAAGAGCATGCCAGGATGCTGGGGGACTCTGGTTTAACTTAAACCAAGAAGGGGTCTGGGACAGACATTGCATAAACCGATTTGAACTCAAACAGTTAAGACTGATACTACATTCAACCAATTTTATCTCAAACTGATTTCAACCATTTTGAAACTGGTTTCTGTACACTGAATTTATGTTCTGTTACAGGTTTAAACCAGTTTCTGACCACTTTAAACTGGTTTGTGTGTAATGTCTGTCCCTAGCCAAAAAGCCTGAGGCTGAATTAATGCAGTCTTTGGAAGTTATTTTAAGCTGCAAAGATTGAACCATCAAGCAATGAACAGCCATTCACTTTTGATTCAGGAAATGCATTCATATCCCTGCAGTGGCTTAAGCTAGAAGCCAAGGGATGCTACAGCATGGCTCTCTGGCACATAGCCAGTATGGGCTGTGTGTTTGCTTCCTCTTCTTGCTGCCCCTGAGGTCTCTCAGATTTGCAGTCCACCGTATTGCCAACTCTCATGATTTTTGGTGTTGTTCTTAAAGTCTACGCTTTGGGAATGTGAAAAACTTAGCTCTTTCTTTTATATATATATATATATATAATGTGAAAAACATAGTTTTCTTATATATATATATCTTAGTAGATATATATAAGAAAGAGCTAAGAAAGAGCTAAATTTTTCACGTTCCTGAAGCACAGACTTTAAGAACGACACCAAAAATCATGAGAGTTGGCAACACTGAGTCCATAATCACAGGAGCAGGACTCTGCAGGGTTGCTCATCACTTCCTCTTCCTGCTTCCAGGTGCCCCTGGGATTTGAAGTCCCAGCCAGCACATGGTAAGATAGCAGAGCAGGGCAGCTCTGTACTTGGGGGAAGGTGAGTTTAACCTCCTTCCCTGGCCCCAGACCCCAGCCAGGGTTTGCCTAGAGTGGGGCAGGTTATGTGTAACTTCTGTCTCTAGCCAAAGAGTTTGTGTGTAATTTTTGTACCTAGCCAAAGAGTTCTCACATGGTGTACCACATCCCCGTATAGTTTTGCAGACCTCCTCCTATTCCACTTGTAATTGCAACTAAATGTCAAATTAAACCCTTGGGCAAGTACAGAAATTGCTTAGATAGAACAGCAGAAGGGCAAAATCAAATTGAAAGGAGATGGTAACAGAGAAATCCAGTACCAGATGATTAGCCAGCTCTCAGGTCACTATGAACAAGTAATCTGTGGGCAACTGCTCTATAGACCAGTGGGGGCTCAACCTTCTGGGCCCACAGGCTGGATGAGTGGCAAAGGACTAGTCTGCAGGCTTTATCCCAGAGGTAGGGTTAGTCCACAAGACAGATCCAGCATAAGGTAGGCGCATGGGGTTGGGCCCACAGATTAGATCCCATGCACCCAGGCTCACGCAGCAGATCTGGCCAAAGGTGCACCTCCTATGCCAGATCTGGCAAGATACGTTGGCCCAGCCCTGTGCACTGTCTCTGGCCCCAAGTGCTGAATTTGGTGCCAGCCCAGCTCTGGGCACTGGATCAGGCTGTGGAGGACCCCCGAACACCAGAATGTGAGACTGTCATCCAGCTCATGGGGCTCCTCACAGGTCCAGAACTTCGGCAGTGGGGGAGAGGTGGCAATACTAACTCCCTCCTCTTGAGAGTCTATCACTATTAATGCTACCACTGCTCCCCAAATTTCTGGACCTGCACGGAGCTCCACAGACTGGATAACGTTGCCTTGTGACCTGGATTTGTTACACAGACCAGAGGCTGAGCATCACTGCTCTACACAAATTCAAATGCATAAACACTTACTAGTAAAGCTAGGTTGGCTGAAGGCTTTTCAAGTCTGGTAGCTTACATAAAGAGTGACTTAGATTCAACACACGGTATTTCCTATCCAGACATTCTTAGAATGAACCAACTACTTTCAAATCCAAGGCCCTCATCTAGTGATCCCTAATGTTTCAGTCTAACAGTTATAAGTATGTCCCTAAGTTAGCCAGTAGTCTTGATAAAAAAAAATACTGAAACTGCATATGTTAAATTAGAACTTAAGGTAAAACAAACAAACAAATAAATAAATAAATAAAGCGTTATTTCTGCCCTGGCAAAGTTAGTCATGGACAGCCATTTTTGCAATAATAACTGTTTTTACATTTGCTATAAATACTCATGCATAGCTTGGGGTAGAAAACTTACTTTCATATCTAACTGTACTCACTAAAGCTAAAAACTGTTGCTTAAAAAATATGCCTACTATAATAAAAAGCTGGTTGAAATCCCCTTCAACTTCATAGGAGGAATAAAATAAGGATTCTTATAACCTACTTTTTAAAATAGACTCCAGATTTTACTTAGAAACCTTATCCTAAAATGCATTCAGTCTGCTACATAACCATTAATTCTTAAAATACTGTGATCTAACAAGGGTCCTCTGAACTTAATGGAAAAAGAAACAAAGAAAAATGTCTCAAAATGTTGATATGACTTATAGGGGTCAGAGTAGCATTTGGGAGATACACACACACTAATCCTGGTAGTAAATAATGGGATTAGTCAACACCACCTACATATTGCTTTGAAAATGTACCAAACAGAGTTCTATCAATTTCAGATTCCACAAACTACAGTAGCTGAAAGGATCTAGCCTTAAAGCAATGTGAGTCTGAATCTGAAAATAATGACACTGGAAACAGGGTGGTCAGGAACAAAGGAACAAAATATGTTTTATTTTCTTTTAAGATTCAGTGTTTACGCAGGAAGGAGTTTTTTCCAGTTTCACACTTATGCAGGCAACACTTTCTCTCACAGTAATATACAGACTAAGCAGAGTGTTTTCTTAAGATTCCACATATATATTGTGGTGTATGGCAGCCAAGTCTAAAATGTTGCAACTTTTATAAAAGGGCAGGTATCTATTACAAAAAGAGGAGCTTTTCAATTTTTAAGAAAGGGAGGAAGGATTAGCTGTTGTTGCTGATTTCATTGGTTTTTTTTAACTGCATTAAAGTTTTCTTTGCCAATGCAATGTTGAGAAATCCTTAAAAATGTCCAAATGGTCTAAATGTTTTGAAGTAATCCACACAAGTCAGTCTGACACACAGACAACAAGGTCAATGCAACTGTAATTGCTATCTTGGTATCACTGTATTAAGGTATTTCTAGACAGTGGTGAGCTGAATAATAAACTCTTTAGCCTGAAAAAGCACAGGCTCAGGGGTGATCTGATGGCCACCTACAAGTTTAGCAGGGGTGACCACCAGCATCTGGGGGAACGTTTGTTCACCAGAGCGCCCCAAGGGATGACGAGGTCGAATGGTCACAAACTACTTCAAGATTGTTTCAGGCTGGACATAAGGAAGAACTTCTTTACTGTCCGAGCCCCCAAGGTCTGGAACAGCCTGCCACCCGAGGTGGTTCAAGCGCCTTCATTGAACACCTTCAAGATGAAACTGGATGCTTATCTTGCTGGGATCCTATGACCCCAGCTGACTTCCTGCCCTTTGGGCGGGGGGCTGGACTCGATGATCTTCCAAGGTCCCTTCCAGCCCTAATGTCTATGAAATCTATGAAATCTATACACTGGGGTGGGCAATTATTTCAGCTGGCAAGCCACGTAGCAAGTTTTGGTGAGCTGTTGAGGGCCACACACATAACATTTTTCAGAAGATACCATTTTAACAAATTTAAGATCAAAACAAATCATATCCTAAAAACTAATGGTTATGTAGCAGACAGGGGGGAAGCTACAGCTCGGTGGCTCCTGATCCAGTGTGTGAGGCTCCAGCTCCAGGTCCCAATTGCCTTCCACCCACTTTGCCTGCTGGCATGATGAGCAGCCACCTGCAGGTGGTCAAGTGGAAGGTGACTGGGATCTGGGACTGGAGCCCTGTGAGCTAGGACAGGAGCCACCTGACTGGGTATCTGCTGCCCAGTACACATTCTCACAGCCGCTGTCACTTCCCTACGCTACCTGATGTCCAGAATAGCACAGCAGGGGCAGGAGGAGAAGGGGATGCTGGAGGCGGGGGGAGCTGAGCAGTACCCAGGAACCTGCAGCTGTACCAGAAACAGCCTTGTTGGGAAGCTGCGTATGCCAGCCAGGGCCATCAGTGGTCAAGGATGGAAGTGCAATGTGGCCTGCCCTAGGCAGGAACAAGCAGGGTTCAGCCCCATGTGGAGTGCTGCGGGAGCAGCCACAGGCCAGATCCAAGCCATAGGCCATATTTTGCCCACCCCTGCTATATATCCTAGTATCCAATCTGAGCTTGTAATCACTTGACAAATCAACTAGCATTAACTTCACTTTAAAACACAGTGGAGCCAATTCACTCTCATCTTTCAATGGCTTCTGCAATCAGAAACTTTGATGCAAAGAGTCCACGTCTACTATTTTGGGGGATACCCGAGCCAGCCTGTACTCTTTTAAAATAGGCAGCTCTGGCAGAGGATGAAATGTATCAATTCCTGGTGTCAAATGAAGGGGCTGGCTTTCTCCTTATATGGCCTCTGAAAAATTTCCAAGGTCAATGTGGGGATAGGAGTTAAGCTGGGGCAAAAAAAGGAGCTCTTGGTTTCTTCTTCATCATTAAGCAGTCTGCTTAAGTCTTTGCCTCAGCCCTGGTACTGCTGCCTACTTGCTGAGTAACCAAAATGGTTTTCCCAACTTCTGAGCATTCTTGAGCGAAGGATCCTAGCAGAAACTAAGATAGAGGTAGCCCCAAGAGGGCACACAATTGTTTCACGGAGTCTCTTCAGTGGAGTGTTTGCTCTGCATAGATCAGTGATGCCCAACCTTCCTACCCTACAGGCCAGATGAATGCTGTGGGGTCAGTGCAAAGGCCGGATCCTGTGCAGAGCTGGTGCATGCAATTGGCCCGTGGGTACAATCCCATGTACTGGCCTGATTCCACTTGCCCAGATCTGCCCACATGCTGACTTGATTCTGTGTGCTCAGATGTGGCTGTGTACCAGCCCAACCTCATGGACTCAGATGTAGTCATACACCAGCCTGATCTCACATGCCTGGATGCAGCCACAGAGCTATCCCGCATGCCATGGTGGGGCCAGGTTATCTGGCCTGAAGGGCTCCCCAAGGGGTCTAGAAACTTGGCAGCAGGGTAGCAACAATTAACACTAACACTGCTCCCTCCCCAGCCACCAAATTTCCAGACCCCATGGGGAGCCGGGTAGGCCAGATGACACAAATCCATGGCAACAGGCTGGAGGTTGCGCACCACTGGTTTAGATGAAGCAGAAAGAAGCTAAAGCTCTAAAAAGCTACTGGAAGGGCAATTTGGGTAAAAAGGTCCCTGTACTATGAAAATGGAATTTCCTATCTATGTTAGCCAGTAATCAGGGGGAAAGTAGGGCCATTCACAGATGGAAAGGCTGTGTTGCCCTATTTTCAATTTCAATGAAATGTCTGTCTTTCAAAACTCTGTGGTGTAAAAGATTCAAAACTTAATCGAGTTTTTATGTTAAAATAGGAGAAAAAATAGTGTACATACCTGGTAATACATTTTCACCCTGAAAGGGCTGGCTACATAATGAAACCATCTTCTGAGAGGTACCATTTTCTGCCCGTTCTAATGTTAGTGTGTGAATCAAAAAAGTAGCTCTCTCCTCCCCCAGGGGAGTTTTGTAGCAGGTGGAGCTAATAACCCTTGAAACAGGATTCTCTGCTGCACAAGCTAAAAGTTAGGGGGGAGGAGGGGAAGGGATTATGGCAAAGGCTTTACCTGACCCAATAATGCCTCTGTCATTTGTCACCTATCATGTCAGCTTCAGAATAAGCAGGTATAACATTTCAATCATAATGCTGCAGATTTACTTTTACACCTGCCAAGGTTGAAGGCTAATGGGCTTTCAGAGAGCCATTCCTCTGAAGAAAATATATGGAAATTAAAAAAGGCTACATTATACAAGGTACTGTCAGTTTTCTTGAGGGTTTTGCAAACTTCCTTCTCACTCTTTAATCTGACAAAAGGAAAGAATTGCGAGGTAAAGGTCAAACTAGAATGTCTCGAGTGAAATATCTCTGTGACAGTTTTGTGAAGTCACCTTCTTGAAGCCTCCACTGCCTCTTGTCTTAATGTGAATGCTTTCTAGTTTTCATATATATTGATTGCTCACACAGTACAAAAGGGCTGGGGCAGCAATGTCGTGTAACATATGAGGGAGTTGAAAGATGTGATACTTTTCATAAAACAGCTAATCCCAATATAACAGACATTATCAACATTATCATTTTCTCATTCACGTCTCATCCTCACAATAAATTAAAGACCATGGCCCTACATTTTATATCAACGTTACCTAATTATGTAGAGAATGCATCTTACTATACTAAGTTTTTAAAAACTAAATAAAGAGGTGCCAGATATATCGCATCCAGGAAGCAAGCTATATGGTTCTTAAATATAAAAGAAAAATTGCTGGGATGACTAATAATGTTTTGATTAAATACTTTTTTAAGACTACTAACACAAGAGTTGTAATGCATATGCATATCAAATATTCTAAATATTAATAATTTTTAAATTATACAAATCATTTCCTTTGCAGCTTATCTTAACTTCCAAGTGGCAACCAAATCTACAAAAAAGGCATATAGGCATAAAATTCCTACAAATGTTACAAAACAATAGCAACAGCCAGCCACCATTTGACTGATACTAATGACTGAAAATCTTATCCCTAGTCATTTGTTTGATAGAATTAGAAGCACATTAAAAAAGCCCACACACACAACAGTGTTATTATGGTAGAAACTTCATCTTCAGATAATGGCACTGGCCTCAATTGTAACTTTGAATTCAAAACCCCTTGAATTTGATTCCTCAGACTAGATTCACAGAGTTTTGGATTCAGGTCAGATACAAACTGGAAGAAGCCTATTTTATGGACTGACTTTTGATACATCCACATGCTCCAGAAAATGGGATTTCCCTGAAATTGGGTCCATGGTGGTGAAAGAAACTAAGTTCCTCTGATGACAATTAGATTTCTTCATTTCAGACAAACTTTCATGGCAACAGCTGATGAAACACCAATGCTATCATACTCAAACCTAAATTTTAGCCCAAGAGCAATCCAGATCCAGTCACCACCTCCTCGGCCCATCTGTCATTTCAAACTTAACTAGAGCAGGTGCTACTGTCGCCCACTATAAAACACAGACCCTCTTCATACCCATGGATCATAAAGAAAGCTGCTAGCATATGTTCAGTTTAAGCCCAGTAAAATGAGTAGGAAGACTCCAAGCGCATGAAGTTATATAACTGTTGTAAAATTATCTGAGGTTGCCAAATTTCCTGCCCTCTGGCATTTGAGAGAAAAGAAGTGTGAAACTTTTATAAAATATGAGTCAATAAGGAGTTAATTTTGTTGTATATTAATGCTTCATCAGCAATACTATGCTAATAAAATAGCATGCATTACTTTGTTGCACACCGTAATTTCAGTATATGTCAAGTTCTGGCCTTCAACAGAGTGCTTTCTTCAGAGAAAGAATATCAGTGGTTTCCTGTAAAGAAAACAATACTTTGATTGTGAGGTTCCCTCACTCTGAATGACTTCTGCCTGTTTCTTTGTGTTCCCTCAGCTCCCATACTAAATTTCCTTCCTCTTCCTTCTCCCCTCTTTTCACCGTCTCCCTTTTGTCTCCTCCATTATATTGCCCCTATAAACTCAAGCCTCCTTGTATCACTCTGTTCCCACACTTGATTAAACAAGGGAAAACAGACAAACAACATGAAGTTTGCCAACCACCATCCTGCTCACTCTGCTAATTTGTCACCCCCCTACCCTCCATTCTCCCACCTGTAGCTGTTTTATATCCTTTTAGATTATAAGCAAAGCAACGATTCAATTCACTGAATTGGTTTCAGGTTACAAGGATGGACAATTGTTGCAGTTTTGATAACTTAAGAAATTACTGAGAGTAGCTGCCAAACATTGTGCTTGCTTCTATGGTATACTGTACCATATAAAACAGTGAGTTTCAACCTGTGGTCCATGGGCCCCTGGGGGTCCACAGACTATGCGTAAAGGCTCTGCAAAAGATGACTATGATCAATCAGAAGTATATGAATAACTGCACTTCAAATTCAAAGGGATCCGTACCTCCATTCAAAATGTCCAATGGGGCCTGGACCGCCATTTGGCATTTTTTAGGGGTCTGCAAATGAAAAAAGTTTGAAAACCACTGATCTAAAGGTTTCCAATTATTTCTTGATTCCTACATAACTGCTCAAACAGTTAACATCCACAAACTCCTTCATTGTATGTTACATTTATGTTCACTGCCCTTCCAAATACCATTAGGGAATAAACACATTCTGGCTAGTGCAATGCACTACATTACAATACATTGCCAAATTGGACAGCTCTTCAGCGTCTGATTGCTACTTAGTTATCATCTCCATTTAAAGGAGGAATCATGTCTGGGATAAAAAGTCACAGTTTTTACGAGGCAGTGAGACTTTCCATTGATTTTAATTAAAATGTGCCTTCCGTTCATCCTCTTCTGATGATTTCTCTACTCCACTAAGCATGCCTTAAGCTCATATGCAAATACCAATAGGCTGATTGCTAAGGAGAGCAGAAGTTCAGGTCCAAACCAACGGATGCATCTGAAACCCCCTAACTGCTTTGAATATCACAGCCAGGGTTTAATACCACCTTCCTGGTACCGTTGCTGTAAATTCTAAATGTTCCCATCACTTGGAAAGCATTTAGCTTTCATTATGCTTGTCCCTCAAGTAGGGAAATGTTACAAGGTTAGAGTGACTAGGTGTGAATGAACCTGAATGGACCTAAACAATGTCACCTGGGGTTCACATCAGTAATGCACCACTCCAGGTGTTCTGCAAGCAAAAATCAGGGCGGACAAAGCAAGGGACTTCCAGTGACACACTAACTATCAGCCGTTGAGCCAGGCTGCTACAAAGGAAGAAACTCGTTTCTTAGGAAAATTAAAGGAAACAGGAAAAAGAAGATTAAATTTGATCTTTCTAAAAAACACTCTGAAGGAAGCCAATAGGTGAACATTAATATGATCAGAACTGAACTCAACAAAACTCAACATGAGGTTTTGAACTGTATGTACAGAACTGCTCAACAGCAGGGGCTCAATGCCAGCTGGTGTCTCTACCACAGCTGGTGGGCCAATCTGACAGAAGGTCTAGGCAACTTTTTCCTGCAGCTGAAGAACCAGCACAGAGAACAAGCTCTGATCTGTGTTTCCATCTTGTTCTCAGCCAACACAAAGCTTTTGTTATTACTAAGGACAGGGGGGACAGAAGCAGCACAGCACAGAATACAGCTCATCTGTTCAACTGTCTCAGCTGCTCATCTTAGTCTCTTCTCTCCACTGTGAGAAGACAGCAAGACAATATTAGCTCTGAAACTATCTTATTCCTTTGCAGAAAGAGATCTCTAGTAGCCCTCTACCACAATCCTCTTTCCATCTTTCTTGACTGTAGAAAGGGAGGGCAAAAATCTAGTTACTGCTTCAGGGATTAAGAGAAGCATTTGATGTCATGAAAGATATTGCATCAGAAGATGGGTGGGAGGCCAAGACATGGAATATAGGGAAGGGTGGGAAAGAATTAGTGTAGTGGGAGGAAAAGGGTAGCCTGATTCAAATTTTTGATAGTGTGTCCATTCAAAGTTAATTACAGCCCATAATCTCTGACGGATTGTGCAACCAAATCAAGCTCATACTAGGCATAAATCAAGCTCATACTAGGCATATCTGTACTACGCAGATATGCCTAGTATGCTTATATTAGGCATATCTGTATCTTGCAACATGCATAGTACAGGGATGCTCAGGTACACAAAAGTAAAGAAATCTCAATCCTTGCAAGTTGTTTGAGGCTGACTATCATGGCAAAGCTAACCAAATTATTATTGTCTGTCTGTACTTTTCTTTTAAACATGGTATTTGAATAAGTTAAATGACGCAAGCCTGCTATAAATATGAATTAAAAGGTTCCCTAAAGATTTAATAAATCACTCAGTTGTTCTATACATAAAGGTTAATGAGAAAATTAACACATTTAACTGAAAGAACTCCAGAAAAATTATAGCCATTATTGGATTCCTAGTCAATACTTGTAATTTAAGATGAACAGCAGTCAGACCTATTTAGCAAGAAAACACACATATACAATTACACCCACTTAAAAAAATAAAGAGAAATACATTTTCTGCATGGAAAACAAATGTAAAGCCTTCCCTGAGAGGACTCCATCTCTAAACCTTTTGAAGCTGCTTTAATTGTCTTGGAGATCTAAATGTGAACACTGCAGAGTGACAGGCTCAGTTTGGGAGATTAACAAAAAAAAAATAAAAGGAACAAATGTAGTCACTGGATCTGAAGCAAGCTGTTCACTGTCCTGAAATAATACAACTTACTTAGACATGTTTTCATGCTGTGAAGCAGGAGAAGCCAAAATGTTGCTCAGGGGCCGTTTGTGACTCTGTTGCTTCTAATGAGGCCAGCACATTTTAGCAAAGTAGTCAAAAATATTTTCAAATGTCCCTACAGCACAACAAAAAGGCCACAGGACATAGAAGCTGATGTGTGTAATCAGCCAAATATGCTATTGTGCTTCTTTGATGCCGTAAGTTAAAAAGAACAGGGAATGGAAAATGGAGCCAGAAATAACGGAGAGAATCGCTCCAAAAACCAGGAAACATTAGAACTAATGCAAGGAAAAGCAGAGTTACGGGCCTGAAGAAACCTGAATCACTGGCAAGTATATTACTCCAGTTACTCCATATGTACCATGTCTGTAAGAAATGACCATCCATTATGCAGGTATAATACACTTCATTAGCTGACAGTTAACACATTGTACCCAGCATAATTTTCCTCTCTCGAGTAAAACTTGATCACTATTCCAAAAAGATATTCCTAGTATTCAAGTTTACTATTTTTCACACTGCATGAAGTATGAAATGCTGTCCCTGGAGGGCTCTTTCTGAAGAAATGGTATGTTAGCATACGTTACTGTAATCTATTGATGTATATTTTATTTGTAGTTTTAAAGTTGTTCAGTGGGAACACATTCCTTTGATGCAGTGCATAATCAGAAGTTAGTTAAAAGAGCACCTTGGAAAATGGAAGCTTCTGAACACATTCATGAAATGCCATCAAAAGGGAGGAGTCTGAATTTGAAGCTTAGAGACTATGCAACAGACCAAACATGAAACAGCTGAAGTGTCTCAGAACAAGGGAAAAAAACTTTAACATTAACAATACTTGAAAGCGCCATTCACATCGGTAGCAGACTTCCTTTCCTCAGTTGATTGAATTTAGCCTGAAAGCAATTGACTAGTGTCAATCTAATGCCAATAAAAGTGGGATAAAGTGAAATCTTCAGCAGGGCATCTGCTCTACAAATGATTCTGTGTTCCATCATGAAACCTGCTCGTTCATGATCAAAACGCAGTACACCATCAAAATTCGGTGGCATGGCATGCAACAGGCAGTTGACTGTCATAGCCTGAGGTCAAGGAGTGGGAATTAAAGAAGACAAGAAATGAGAAGCATGATAAATTCCAATGCCTTTTTCGCAGCTCTTGCTCTACACTCTCCTTTTCAATCTATCGCTTTTCCAGCTCCATTATATGAGGCTAAAGCCACAGAAAAATGGGGAGGTTCCCTCACTGACCGCCTATCTTGCATGCATACCAGCCCATCCTCTGGCTTCTTTACTTTTCATTCCATCCAGGAAGAGCACACACCAACTGCAGATGGTTCCTCAACCTGATGAAGGGTTTTTAAACCCAAAAGCTTGCTAAATTTTTTTCCAACTATTTAAGTTGGTCAAATAAAAGAAATCAAATTCACGCAAAGAATCTTGTCTGCCGAGGTTCTCTCTAGGCTTTTATCAAAAACAGATCACTCCTCTGATGAATTCCTTCATTGTTCTCCCAGAACTGATTCATTATAAAAGGCTTACATCAAAAGTAAGCATAGTGAAGAAAGAAAGTCAACCTGATTATTATCCTGGCCACCACCTTCAGCTTCCTACTATGGACACAGGAGAAACAGTGGGTCCAGGGCAGTTCCCAGAAAGACAGTATCTTCAGCATTCTTTTATTAATGAATAAAAGATATGAACCCATTAGCCATCTATCAGGTAAATGTGTAAAATGAACAAACTGACCAGATGATGTAGCAGTAGGATCCTGTCTGGAACCTCTCCCTCTGCAGGGTTCATTACTGAAGAAGGCTGGTGATGGTACCAACACATCTTTCCCTTGGAGTTTCCACTAACAAGGGGCAGTTTTCTATTTTGAATTTCAGACCTTCTGGAAGGGAGAGATGACACAAATAAGGTGCCGAGTCCCAACTTCACCCCTCATGGGGAAACAATGCAGAACATGAATCAAAGTCCGCAGGACCTTGCAAGATCTGTACTTGCAATAGAGGTAATTGTGAATCACAATTCTGGTTCAGCTCTCAAATGCTACCAATTCTGAAACAACATCTAAACTAAAATAATTCTTCTTCTTCCTCACAGCTCCTATCATTTATCACTTATCCAAAGACAAAACCACCCACAAATACCAAGATCTCATCCCAGTGGGCCAGACTGATTTAAACACCTTTCTAATAGGCCTATTTACATATGTACACACTTTCCATAGCTTTAATTCTTACATATTCTAGAGACATTTACAGCATTGTGGGATACACAGCATTTCAAAGTTGTGATACATAGGTTTCAACAGAAAAGGTTCCATGAAATGGGAAAGCCCAAAAAGGACAAGAGATGAGGACAACCTTGAAGTGGGCCCCACCCTATTGAAAATAGGGAAGGAATAACAAAAGTGCAACTGGGGATTGGAATCATTTTGAGCTAAAGAAAGTTAAAAAGGAAGGAGTTTATGTTTCAAAACTGGACAGAGCAAAACTGGGCTCATGAACATTATTAGCTCACAATATGTTGTGCGGGCATATGTCTCCTCTAGGTTTTAAATTAATGACAACTAGCTTCTAGCATCGACTTTAGTAATAAAAAGACATAAGGAAATTGAAAAGAAATAAATACATACATAACCATTTCCCAGTGTATTTATTTACAGGGTTGATGATTAATAGAAAACTGATTGTGCTGGCGTATGCTACATCATCACCAGTTCTTCTAAACTAAGGTCAGATTTGATCAGCTCTCAGATGAGAATTCTCCATGGAATACCTTCCTGTTGAGAAAGTGATATTATATTTCTCCTTTACATGATACTAATGAACAAGCATGCTGGTCAGGAACCCTATGCTAATGAAATTATGTAGAGGACTGTCCCACATTGCAAGAGGCAGTGTAGTTCAGTGGATTGCACACAAATCTAGAAATGGGACTCAGATCTATTCCTGGCTCTCCCATTGACCTGCTATTTGACTTAACTTCTCTATTAGCCACACGTCATCTGTTTTGTGTAGTTAACCTTGTGAAGAGCAGATGAGATCTTTTTTTCTGTTTGCACACAAGGCTCTACAGAGCTGTTAGGACCTACTAAAATCATAGTAATTACAACCCAATCTTTTCTCAATTATATGAATGTTTTCATACTCAAAATATCTTCCAGAACTTCTAACCAGACAAAGATATACCTCACTGCCTACTCTGAACTATGACATACTGTCGTTATATTATTGTTAATCCTAGAGTTGGCTGAACCGACCATTATGAAGAATTTGCAGCTTGTTTTGCTGTACCAAACTTTAGAATCATTATATAAAAGATAGCATATATTCAAGACAATCAATCATTCATTACTAATAGCTGTATTATGGTTTCAGAATAGCTTTAGAACAAATTCGTTATTTCCTCTTACTTTTTCTGCCTATTATATTTAAATTTATACAATTACAGATCTATAATGAATGCTTGGAGAACCCCAACTACAGTTTTATTTGCCATTACTTAATAGGTTATTTAAATGGTCATTGTGCAGCATAAAGACACTACTGAAGTCCTGCTTTCCATGCTACTATTTTACATGAGGAACACTTAGCCTAAGAAAAACCCATTGTACCATTTCAAAATTAAGGTCTCTGAGGTTTAATATGAGACAGGGATTTCTAACCTATAGGAAACAGTTCAAATGAAGAGACTGTAATATGATGCCTTGAAACACCTCAACATTGTATGCATTTTTAATATCAAGAAAAAAGAGGGGTAAATGTTGTCATACATAACATGAAGATAAAAGGTTTGTTTTGAATTCAAACGCTTCTAGTATTTGCACATGGTCCTAATATATTTGTTACACATGCAAAACAACAACTGTATCCTAAGAAAACCTTCATTACATTTGCCATGTATTAACAAATGCAGGATTGCCATCAATAGTATGCCATTTTTTCCTTTTATACAAAAGAAAATGTTTAAAGTCCAAAGCTTACTAATGTCATACCTGATTCATTCCTACAGACAAAGAGAAGAGATAGCCTCTTGTACCCTCTGGCACACAGAGGTGTATGCCAAAGGGGAATATTACCTGCCAAGCGATAGCACTTCCTCCATCCTTCCAGGAATTACAACAAGGGTATAAATTTTAATTTACAGAAGAACTACCAGCTTGCAGTCCTAGAAGGCAATGATGAATCTGCAAACTTCTCTAGTGTCCTTAGCATCCTTCACTTACCCCATCCATCTTGTGGGCCATATCTGCTGGCTCAAGGTTCTCCCAGAAAAAAGGACTGGATAGGAAGTATGCTGCAGACTCTGGACATTGGGGATCCAGAGTCTGGGATCCCAACTGAATCAAACTCACAGTATGTTAATGCTTAAAAATGACTGCATGTTTAAAAGCTAACATTGAAACAGTTCAACTACAGATCAAAACTGAAAACACACATATGAAGTCAGGTAGGATTCAACAAGAACATCTCCAGGTAGAAGCAGAAAACATCAGGGGCCATAAAAATGAGGAACACTTGCACACTGGTCAAAGCATAAAAGGCAATAGCAACATGTTTTTTCACCTTAGCCACCCAAAACGTTTCTGCAGTTGATAACTGTGATGTTCTTATGGGCAGAGGCAGATCTGGAGTGGGTGCAGTGGCATGGCTGCACTCTCCTTTTGGTTTAGGAGCACTGAAGGAGCCTCTGGGAACATTTTTAAGTGCCTAAAACAGGTGAAAATCCCCCTTCCCTTTCCCTTATTGCTCAGAGGTATGCCTCCTCCTCTCTCCCATAACCTCCACTGCTGCTTTCCCCACTGTCGCAGGGTGGGGAAAGCTCCAGAGCCACTTCTGCCAGCCCAGCAAGCTGCATAAGGGCTGGGTTCACTGGGGACAGGGACAGTGCCACCAGCATGGTGAAAGAGTGGTTTCTCCCTCCCTGCCCATCCCCTGGCATCAGGAACAGAAAGGGGGAACCCCTGCCTATCCCTGCTGGTGCTGTCCGGTTCCTGTCCCCTGCTGAGCCCAGCCCCCAGGCAGCTACCCGGAGCAGGTAGAAGCCACTGTAGTACTTCCCCACTTACTGGGACAGAGGGAAGAGCAGCAGGTCGGGGAAGGCAAGGGAAGGAAACATGCCTCTAAGCACAACAGGGAAGGGAGAGGGCACTTTCACCTGCTTTAGTGACTTCAGAAGTTGTTCAGAGACTCCTGGGATGCCTGCACCACGGAGGGGGGAAAGAAACAGGGAGTAGGGAGGGTGCAGCCACCCTTGCAGTGAAGGTTGCTGTTCCTGCAGCCCCTTGGGAAATCCTGGATCTGCCCCTGCTCTAGATTTCTGTTCTTTCCTTGACCTGATTTTTATCCTATTAATTCCCTCCCATCCACTCAAGTTGAGGATCCTCCAATATTTGCTACAATTAAATCTTGAGGTGTCTGTCTGCACAGCTTTAAATGAGAAATGGCTGGATCATAGTTGAAGCTTACTTCCTTTTTTTTTTTTTTTTAAGTAGACTAACCAAAAAATCCTTCATTGGTTGGATCGAGTGGGAAATTCCCCCAGCCAATCCCTACAACTATTATAAAGCAAAAACCTCTCTCCTTGTCCCCAACCATTTAATTAGAAGACCGGCATTTGTAGAGAAATCTTCAAGCCTTGCAGTATTCTTCTTCATGTCCTGCCTCAGGTTTATAGACCTGCATCTTCTTTAAGTTTGCCAATAGTTATGCAGGATTGCATTTGATGTTAGAGTACCACAGTCTGAGTACTGCTAAATGAATTCTCCAGCATCATTTCAACAAATGCCATATTCTGTAAAAGCTGGGTCTGCTACTATTATCCTGACAAAAACTTGAACCCTTTATTGACGGCAAAATGCTAAAGTTATTATAATTTTCAACAGGGATAGAAAGGTGATCAAAGGCTTTGTATATAATGCTTAACCAACACTGCAATCGCTAAATGGGAAAGTCATCCTTCAAATAGCATGCTAGTTCTGTGTCTGTGTACCTAGGAAGTATCTATAGTCTAGCTACCCACTGTCTAGTTTCTGCTTGCCAATATTCTAGATGCAAATAGGAAAACTAATGTCTCTTCCTCACAGTGTCTCCTCTTGACAAGTCAGATATTTGCTTAAAGCAAGCACCTTACAAGTGTAGAGAGTAATTTTCTTTTTCTTTTATTGAAACAGGAATCCAATAATGATTTCAAGAGAGGCAGGATACAACGTGTTTCAGTACAAATTATAGAGGATAGGTTTTATACAATATTTGGTAAAAAAAAAAAATCAGAATGAGTCGGAACTCTAAAGTCTTTTAAAAATATGTAAGCACTTACTTTACATTAAAAGGCATGACTAGGCCAATCCCCCATGTAAAGACTAGTGAGACTGTTGGCACTGCCTTGAACAATCCTTGTGCTGGCTAAGGGAAAGAATTATAATTGAGACAAGGCTTTGCAGAAGAAAAGCTAATTTCCCTACTTTTAAAGCCCATAGAAGGGCAAGACTCAACTGCTATCTCACCCTGTATCTTTAATACACTGCTATAGTGAATAAAAATTAGGAAGTCAAATATCTTGTCTTTCACATTTATAAAACAAACAGCATTAAAATAGTATAGGGCACTGACAATCATCCAGCAAAAGCAGACAATGCCTGTAAATTCTCCCAGTTGTGCCTAGCTATGAAGCATTTTTATTTATTAACCAAGGGTACTATGGCTAGTACTTAAGGTGTTATCATTAGGGTAGCTATAATGAAAGGTCCTGTGAGAGTTTAATGCATAATTTCTTGAACTTTGTAGAGTTAAATTTGCTTGCTAATTATACAATTTAAAAACTTAATGTATTTTTAGTACATTGCTACCTTTTCCTTGACACTGAAACTGTTTTCTGTCAACATTTAAATTTTCAGCATTAAAAATATGAAAATATGAAAATATGAAATTGCTTAGGCTGTAACAACTCCCCAGGGAAAGACATAATACTGCACATGAGTTTCATGTTATTTGCTCAGTAAATCCTCTATGCAGTTGATCTCTTACTTGAATAATCATTTGCAATTTTCCCGTTGTTGATGAATCTGATTTGTCATCAGAGAAATGCTATCAGCAAATTTCCTTCAAAGCCCGAGCATGAATGTTATCTGGTTTAGTATTTTTTTTTGCTTTTGGATTTCTGTACTTTTAAAAATCATTGCAATACTCATCTAGATGTAAACTACTAACAAAAAGAGACATCAGCTCTGTCTCAGGCAATGTTACATCACTTCCTTTTTTCTATTAAAAAGAGACTGAAAAATAATTGTCTAATTAATCTGCTAATTCTTCATTATTCTGTCGTTTCAGAGGACAAGTTTTTTATTTAATCTCTTGTCTACTCTACAGGCAAATAGTCCTAGCAAAACCACTAACTGCTTGTGAGTCTACAAAAGAGGCTAAGATTCACTGCAACCAGGTTGTAACTGCCTGTAGCAGAGGCCTTACTCCTGAATAAATAATTCCTTTAGAGGGACTGTTGCAAAATTAAGTAGGGTGAAGGAAGACAGGGGAGGGAGTAACACAAGATTTTCATCCTTCTATGTCCACAACACAGCTTTTGCTTGCAAGAGGAATGGGGCATCACTCAGGAGTGTCCATCAGCTATGCAGTCAGGTTGGACTGATCTGAACTTGAACCCAAAAGCTGATTAAAGCTTATGGTCATGATTGATATTTAAATTATTATCAAAATTAAAACACTGGATTGGTGTTTTAATGTTGATTATAATTTAAATATCAATCATAACCATAAGCTTTAATCAGCTTTTGGGTTCAAGTTCACTGACTCTTCTAAAGCAAAAAAGATAATTCTCATACATCTCCTGGAGTTAACAAAAATGGCTTACATAAGGAGACATTCTGGCTAAATGAATTACTACATAGTCAAAGTCTTTGTTTTAGTATTATGGTAAAAATCAATGAAAGGAAGTGAGGAAAGGCTAACACTGAAGCACGGGAAGGGTGTTAGGACTAGCTGGACAAAGAGTAAAATAGCAGCCAGAGAGTTTGACAGTGATATGCTGGATAAAAAAACAGGGACATGGAACCAGTAGGACCAACTGATCACTGGGACTGGAAGCTAACGAGGGAAATATTACATAGGAAATGGGAATTCGGACAAGAAACTAAGGAAGTGAGGAGAAAAACACTGCCTGGGTTGGGAGACTGGGACAAGTAGTCCACACGAGAGAAAGAACTAGGATAAGAAGCTAGAGAAAGGAGGACAGGAAAAAAAGAATCTGAGTAAAGATAATCACACTAAGAACCAGTGTTAGGTGGGAGAAGACAGATCAGATGAGGATGTAGGAGTAGGGAACTGAGCCTGCTTTGGCAAGGAGACTAGGATGCAAAAGAGAAGCTTGAAGGTTGAAGACTGGGTAGGCAAAGATAATAGGACAAGGACAAGGAGCTGCAGGTGGGAAAGAGGCCGGGTTTGG
>NW_005842413.1:724562-801613 GCF_000455745.1 Alligator sinensis | reverse complement strand
AGGGTCTGTTTAAAACCGCGGCCCCTGCGTCCCCCCCTGCCACTGATTGGGAGAGGGATCCCATCGTCCCCACCGCTTGCTCCTGATGGCCAGGAGGTAAAAACCAGAGTTTTTGCCATGGTTATGCCTCAGTTTTTGCCTCCCATCTGGTCAGCAGCAAGCAGCAGCTGGCAAAAACCACGGCATATTTAAAACCATGTTTTTTGCCTCCCCGTCATCAGGAGCAAGTGGCAAGCTGCAGGGCCAATGGGGCCTCTCTACCAATCAGTGGGGGGAGGCATGCAGGGGGAACTCCATGATTAAAGCTGCTGCTGTGCCAGGAGCTGGGCCCGCAATTTAAACCAGGATCTACAGATGGGGTTCCTGTGGAGGCAGGCAGAACAGTTGGTGCCCACTCAAGAACACCTATCTTTCAGGCCTGGCTTGGAACCAAAGTTTCCCAAGTCTCAAAATTCCTCTGTTGTCAGCAAGCATCTGTGACGTATGGCACTGGTAAAATATCTGTCTTGTCCTCCTCTACTGATTGCTCATATAGAAGATGGCAATCTCCTGCAGCTCTATGTTACTCAGTTAGCTTAAATAGGAGAAGTCAGTGCAGTGGTTCTCAAGGTTGCAACACTACTGGTGAACCACACAGGAATCAGTATGACAATACATGATGGGTTTTTTGGTTCTCTTAAAAAAAAGAAGAGGAAATGATACATTATCACTATATTGAACAACGTTATAAGGAATCAAGGTCTATTGCATGTAAGTTAGGAAATACCAGAATTAAGGTTGCTTGTGCCACCTCGATTAAACTCCTTTGTGCACGTATGCATTATCAAATAGTGGTTTGCCTAGGCAGGACCTCTTTCTGATTCACTGCACAGGAAAAACCTGCTCTGAAGATGAATCAGGGGCAAGTGCAATAAGGCAACCTGCTGTCTAGGAGACCTGTGCTTCATTTGTTGCAGGAGATGGAAGGTATGTGGTAAATAAGGTAGGTGATTGCTGAAATAAAGCACAGCCTCGTGGTTAGGGCAGCTGAATGCTGCCCTGGAGACCTGTATTGTCTTCTTGCCAAAGGGTTGCTGTGTGCAGCTAGGCAAACCTTTTTGACTTTCACAGGTGGTCAGTAATTTTGTGTTCATTTCCTGAGTGTCAGACTTGAGACACTGGGGTCTGATTTGTAGAAATGATGATTACTCACAAGAGCTGTGTTTGAACGTAAGTGATACCTACTGCCAAATACTCTGAAAAATCTGGTTCTACAGGCATGAACTGGGCACCCAAAATTAGTGGCTATATGTCACCTCAACCTCTCTGCTGCTTTTTCTCATCTGCAAAATGGAAATAATACCACCTTTTCCCCTCAGAGGGGTTTGATTAAGATTAATTAATTTACCTATGAAATGCTCAGATACTCAAGTAATGAGCACTATAATAAAACACAGGAGGAGATTAATATTTCCGGTTTTCAAGGCAACATTTGTACAGAGTACAATAAATAAGGCATACAGCCACACTTCGACCAAGGAGGATCAAGGAAGCAAGAGTCCGACTGAAAAAATCAGTGTGCAATTATGGAATTTAAATTTGTCTTATGATGCACACATGCACACACCATGTTCACCCAGGTAACTTTAATTCTGGTATTTCCTAACATTTGAGTGCTTGACTTGGCAACTTTAATGATGTTCTTTTAGCATTTTTGGAGTAATATACAAATTACTCAATCAAGGTTTAACTGATTAACTCATTTGCATTTGTGCTGACACAATGTGTTTGCTAAACTGTAATCTAGCCCAAAAAATTTAAAACAGATGCCTAAGTGCCCCCAAAACAAGTTTGTGATATAAAAGGGAACAGACTGAACTGTAACAGTACAAAATGTGACAAAATAATATTTTGTTCTCCACTACTGCATATGTAGCCAAAACTACAACATAAAAAAACTCAATCAAATTCAAAGGGCAAGAAAAAGGATAAATTATCTTGAAGAAAAGCTTCAATTATAACACTTTTAAGTTAAAATAGATTTTGCAAGACAGAGATGAAAAGAAAGTTAATCAGGCAACTTCTCTTTTGTAAATAATAATAATAATAATAATAATAATAATAATACCCTGTATATTCTACGCATAATTATCTCGTAACATTTTAATTAGAGAACTCATTAAATTCTTTATGTTAGTGGGAAAGACTAAATCACATGGATAATGAAACCATATCTGGTTTTAATCTACATTATTCTGAATGTCTTTTTTATCATCAAGTATAGAAATTCTGAAGATGTCCTGTTAATAGATGAGTAATACACCAGTTTGGTACAAAATAAAGCAAACTCTCTATTCTTTTTGCATTCCGTACATAAGTCTCAAAATCTAAAAATAAGTCTAAAAATATTTAATTATTATTCTTTTGTAATTCAGACAACAGCTGAATTTTCACATTTTCTTTCATGGAATCATGGACATTAACATAGGTGCATTAATGCACAGGCCAGTGAGACCTGGGTGCAGGGGCCCCTGTCCATCAGGACCTCCTGGTTGCCTGGGTTCCTGCGGGAAACAGCAGATTTGCCCTTGCAGGTGGGCAGGATTCCAGCCTACAAAGGGCTGCCGGGAGTGAGATGCAGGGGGCGGTTTGTGCCTGTACACGGCCACACGCATACACATGGCCCAGAACACAGCTGGGCAGCGTGGAGAGCATCTCCCTGAAGATAAGTCTGTGGGGAGAAGGGGTGTGGGTGGGGGCAGATTGAGGCCCCCATGGTGAAGGAGGGACTGGGCCACGGGCTGAGGCTAATGCCCAGCCAGGGTGGTGAGTGGGACCCATGGCCAGGGTGGAGAGCAGGACAGAGTCACAGGCAGCTTGTCCAGGGAGTAAGGTGGGGAGCAGCTCCCTCCCACTGTGTGCACCCCTGAGGAGAGGCATGGGGAGGGCATGTGCCCCCCCAAAGTTGTGTGCAGAGCAGATACAGGCTACCCACTCTGGGCTCTTCACCCCGCTGCCTTTGCCCTGGGGGCTGCATGTCCCATCCGCCCAGCAGCAGTGGGAGTGGCAAGTTGTGCCTTCCACTGCCAGACAGGCAAAGGACGCATGGCCCCCATGGCAAGGCAGCAGGGTGGAGAGCCCCAAGCCCACAATAGGCAGCCCACATCTGCCCTCGCCCCACTCAGCTCTGCTCTGCTCCAGCCATGGTGGGGGGAGAGGAGAGCAGGGAGGAGAGGAGGGCATGTGCCAACCCTCCCCCCAATCTGGCTGGGTCCATCCAGCCTCCCCCATGAGCAGGGGTGGCACTGACCCCCCTGTTGTCACCTCTCCTAGCACTCCTGCCACTGCCTGCCCCGTGCACGTGAGCCTGCCCCGCTCCCGCCCACTCTGAGCCCAGCCCCTCCCCCTACTAAGAAGAGGCTGGCACTGCCCCTGCTGAGAGCACCAGGAGCACCGTGCCTTTGCAGGCTCAGTTGCGCAGGGCAGGTGGGCAGTGGCAGCAGTGGCTCTCAGAGGGGTGGCTACAGGGGGGCTCAGGCAAATTTGAGGGTCTGGCTATAGCACCTCCAAGTGGCCCCTTAGCGCCGCCCCTGCCTGCAGGACCCGGAGGCCCACCCCACTCTTGGCAGCGGCAGCACCAAGAGGGGCAGGGGCCCCTCCTACTAGGGCCCCAATAAATCATAATCCGCTACTGGACGTTAAGTTTTGACATATACAGCTGGACAATCTGGTGTGTTGATTTAGAATGATTTCCTGGAGCAGACAGCTTGGGCCAAGGCTAGCCCACTTACCCTGTGGGGGACAGGGGGGTTCACAGGGGAGGTGCAAAGGATGCTGGGGGACTGGGAGTTGACTTGAACCTGGAGGGGATCTGGGACAGAAGTTCAATAAAACAAGTTACCTAAATCAAGTAAGTCTGAAACTACATCCATCCAGGTTTATCTTAAACCAGTTTCGGCTATTTTAAAAGCGGTTTATGTGCACTAAAATTCTGGGCTAAGTACAGCCAGACAAAAAGTCCAAGCCTGAACTGATTTAGTTTTTGCAGGTTAGTCTAAGCTGCAAAGATTAAATTGAAACAGAAGTTAATAGACATTTACCTTTGATTCAGGAAATGCAGGCACATACCTGCAGTGGCTCAGGCCAGAGACTGGGGGGTGCTAGAGCATGGTTCTCTGGCACGTAGCCAGCATGAGCTGTGTGTTTGCTTCCACTTCCTGCTGCCTCCAAGGTTTCTGGGATTTGCAGTCCAAAAATCACAGCAGAAGGACTCTGCAGTGTTGATCATCACTTCCTCTTTCTGCTTCCTGATCCTTCTGGGATTTGTAGTCCACAGTCACAGCCAGCAGTAAATTTGAGTGGGGGGAAGGGGTGTTTAACCCCCCTCCCTGGCCTCAGACCCCAGCTGGGGTTTTCCTTCTCCCCCCCCACCCGACTGGGCTATATCCCCAACTGGGCTTGCTGCCCTCTACCCCTTTGTCAGGCAGCCCTCACTGCTCCAGCTAGGGAGCAGAGGGTTGGGCTAGCCCTGCTCTTTGGAGCAGATAGAACAGCAAAACCTAGGGCTGGATAGCATGCTGGGATGCTGGGGAACTCTGATTTAACTTGAACCAGGTTGGTTCAGCCATTCAAAATGGTTCAGCCATTTTGAAACTGTTTTATGTGCACTGAGCTTCTGTTTTGTTACAGGTTTAAACCAGTTTCTGATCACTAAAACCAGTTTGTGTGTAACTTCTGTCCCTAATTCTGTTATGTTACAGATTTGAATCAGTTTCCGATCACTCATACCAGTTTGTGTGTTATTTCTGTTCCTAGCCTAGAAGACTACATGTTCTGGATCCTGCATAAATGGAGACACTTAATGTACAACCCTGATTCAAGTGCCTGAACTCTGTACTGCCCTGATTCAAGTGTGGCAGAAGTCCAGACACATCCTGTTCTCTGAATTGCCAATTAGGTAGCTGTACAGAAACTGCCTGCTTAGTGTGCACCTTTTGGGAATAGCCCTTCAAAAGCAACCAGCTTTCTTCTACCGACTATATAGTGAGGCTGAGCAACTCACTCCATTTCCTGGATCACCCTCCAGGGGACAGGTGCCTAATTTGCAAAGCCTAAGTTGAATCTTGTTTTTCATGCAAAGGCTTAAGCTTATCTGAATTGTGCCCTTAGCTTCTAAACCTCATATGCTCATTTATAAAAAGGGAAATAATAGCACAGCGGTGTAAAGGTAAACCCATTAAAAGACTGTGTGGTACTCAGCTTCTATAGGACTGGATTCTATATAAGCATCTAAAACAAGAAAGTAGATGTAGCATACTTGCAGACTTCTGTTTCCCAGCACCTTCTCTTTGGAAACTAAGCCATACATATATAGGAGTGCTCATCTGTCATTGTGAATCAGGTTGTTTTTTTACCCCAGGCATCCTAACATTTTGGTTTCTTTTCTTCAGAATTCCTTCCACTTAAGTATTATCTTTCTGCCATTATGATTCTCAAAACTGACTGTACCATTCTGGGTGCAGTTGTGTGGGGCTGTATTGGTAAGCACAAAAGCAAGAAGCAGGGAAGGACAAATCCTTTCAGTTTTCAGGGAGTTAGCATGGAACCTCTGAGATAAGAATGACTTCCTGCCCAGGCACGCTCCCAGAGGATTGCAGCTCTCCCATACAAGGGATGAACAGAGGCATGTAACAACCAGGCTGCACCATCCTGGTGGATCTCAGAAGTTTAGCAGGGAGAAAATGTGCCCAGCAAAAGGCATAGATCATAGCAGGGCAAAGGTAATGGTAATGTCCTTGTGAGAGAAAAAGGACATTTAATGTAGGAGGTAGCTGCAAATCCATTTCCCCAAGGCCCTAAGTCAGTATGTTGTCAATCCTGTAGTATTTTAACGAGACTTATGACATTGTTTTTCTCAAAGCTGCAGCTGCTGAAATTCTAAGAATCTATGGGGAAAATGTACATGCATGCATGCGTATGCATACACACACACACACACAGGGTTCATCCAAATGAGCGCACACATGCAGTTTGTACTGCCTCAAAGCTTTTAAAGCACCACAAACTGTATGCGGTGCATGTGCAACTGTTTGCTGAGGTGCCAAAATGTAATACTGGGAACTCCCAGTATCAAAAAAACTGTCACAAAAAAAGCAGAGGCGCCAGCAGATACAGAGGCTTGGTCCTCTATGCTAGGGACAGACATTCAAAAAGCCTGAGCCTGAATTGATTCAATCTTTACAGGTTAGTCTAACCTGGCTGGGCTGAATCACTTTGTAACCATACAGACATCCCCTCTGGACTGAAAAAATGCAGGCACATGCCTGCAGTGGCTCAGGCTACATGCCAGGGGGCGCTAGAGCAGCCCTCCCTTCCCTTACACAATGCTGAGCTGAGGGGGGCATGCCAGGCCCAGGTGGGATGCTCTGATTAAGGAGGGGTTTCCCTCCTCTCTTTAATAACAGAGCATTTATCAACTCTGTTATCACCATTAAACAACCCATTAGAAAAAAAAGCCTCTCTCATTAGTTCAAGCTCTTCTTAAACAACTTTTTCCAAGGAAGAGAACATTCCAAGGAGGGATATTACCAGCTACCTGTTGATGAGCTCCAAAGAACCCCAAGCCGAAACTGTCTTGTAAGCCTTTGTCCTGTCTGCCTTACACAGGCATATCTCAACATTAGCTAGTATACCACATGCTTGCTACAGTCCTTGCTGTGGGAGGGTTGGAGGCAGGGATGCCTGCTTGAGCAGGAAGAGGGGACAGAAGGGGAGCCAGGCAGATACCACTGTGCCTACAAGTCTCTTCTAGAGCTCCAGTGAGGGACCAGAGGGGAGGGGCTGGCCCAGCGCTCTAGAACAGAGAGCCATGCCCAGGCCAGAGAACATGCTGCAATGTTGGGGGACTCTGATTTAACTTAAATCAGGAAGGGATCTGGGACAGGCATTGCATAAACTGAATTGACTCAGATCAGTTAAGTCTGATACTACATTCCACCAGGTTTCAGTCATTTTCACAATGGTTTATGTGCACTGAATGTCTGTCCTGTTACAGGTTTAAACCAGTTTCTGATCACTTACACCGGTGTATATGTAATGTCCGTCCCTAGCCCTAAGAAGACACTCTGGCTGCAAGTCAGAGCATCTCCTCTTCTCTCCTCTAGCTGTCCCTTGGCTCCTCCAGCATGCCAGGAGCCCAGAGAAGCGGGAAAACAGCCGTTTCCCCAAAGCAGGGCATTCAGGAGCGTGGGCAGTGGCAAAAAGCAACAACACACATTTTCGCTGCTTCTATTTTTGCTGCAACAAATACATGCCTCTGCATGTGCGCAATCGTCTGAACACACCCACAGAGTGTTTTGTACATGTGTAACCCAAATGCAAGTAGAAGAAACCTAAAATTTCTTACTGAAAAAAGACATTTCTCAATTTCATGATCCTTCTAGCCATGTTTCATGATTTTTAAATATTTCAGACTGGTACAAAGTATGGCCTTCTGGGGAACTTCTAGTATTATGTACTAGGTACATTTTCATTTTATTGGTAAGTGTGTGTGTGTGTGTGTGTATATATATATATATATATATATATATATAAAATGCAGCAAATTATACATAAATTCTGTGGCTATGTATGATCCTTGAAATACACGGCAGGTGCAGAGAAATTTGAAGTTATTATTAACTGATTCATTTAAAATTCATATAATATATATATGTACATATACATATATTATATGAATTTAAAATGAATCAATTAATAGTAACTTAAAAATTCACTGCCACCGCCATGTGTTTCAAGGATCATAGCCACAGAATTTATATACAGTTTGCTGCATAATATATGGGGATTCGGCCTGAGGAGAAACACTTCATTTTTACATTTTGCCCTCAGGGACATTATACTGTTTACCAAAGGCCTTTGTCATGTTTTGAGTCTGATTCCTTTAATACCAGAGCAACAACTTCTTCAGGCTGGTCAGGTACTGAAGAAGCCTGAAGTACTTCCATTTCTGCTTGCATGGTCAAAACTTTTCAGGCAGCCTTTTAATTCATACTACTTGTCTAAATCTGTTTCAGCTCTAGAAAAATATTCTGCATGGAATGAAGTACTTCCATTTCTGCTTGCAGGTCAAAACTTTTCAGGCAGCCTTTTAATTCATACTACTTGTCTAAATCTGTTTCAGCTCTAGAAAAATATTCATAACTCCATGAGAAGAAATTAAATTAAATGTATTTCTTTGCTTAACTTTATTTATTCATTAATCCATTTTATCAAATATCAACTTATCAAATCATATTTGACATTTAAAGATGCATCCCAAACCCCTAAAATATACATCAAGAAAGATATTTATCTTCCATCAACAGTGCTCTCTTAACCCAAGTCAAAGCCCATAGAAATCTTGTATTCTTTTCTTCTCTTCCTTTCAGTCTGACAGTTCCTTTATATTTCTGTTGATGTTAAGCTTTTGTATTTCTTCATTTCCATATATTTCACCTCTCTTTTTTCTCCAGAACTCTGCATAATACAAATCTCACTATCTTCTCATCTCTGCTTTTAAATTTTAAATGTATTCCATATTTGTTCTTAGCTGTTAACTCCCAGAGATTGCATTTTCCTGCAGTATTCAAAAAAGTTTCTCAAAATTTCTGGTTTCGAGAGTGCAGATGTTTCCTTTCAGCATATATCAAAAATTTCCACCAAATTTGCAAGCAAGTAACTTTTTTCCTCCTAGGTAAAAAATCTGGGCATACTCAATTGACATCTACAATTAAAAATAGCAAGTAGCATTGTGGTTTCCAAATAATAGGTAAACATTTCCATATTTAACTCAAAGCCAGGGAAATAAAAATAAAATGGTCTGCATATTGCCAAAAAAGTTTCTAAGTGCATTTCCTCATGCAGGGACCAACTTTGCCTCTGCTCTCTTTGAATTTTGTAAGAATTTTGTTACTAACATCAATGAGACTAGGATCAAGTCTTTAAGCTGAAAAAAATCAAAACCCAAGCAACAGGCTCTGAGTGCTTTCTGAAATCCAATAAAACATGTCATTGGTGCAACATTCAATTAACTCCTATACCACAAAAAGGACAGCGTGAAGACCGTTAGGCATGAAACTGAATAACTGTGATGGTTGTTCCAGTTTATAGATCTTGCCTTGAAAGATACCAAGCGTTTCATTTTAAACCTGACTTCTGCAGTCTGGTAAATGTATAAAGCAAAACATCGAACACTCAGCTTACTGCATTCTTCATCACAAAATACACAAATGCATATGTCACTTCCTAACATCTCAAACTGTGCTCTTTTTTAGCAGCAGAAGGGTAAGATCCCCAGCATAAACAGCGACACAGACTTTTGCATTGCTTCTCATGGAGTGAAAAAAATAACTGTAGTAATTCCAGGTAGTACTGCACATGGACCTTTCCTGTATTGAGTGACACAGATCGAGCCATCACTTCAAGAATTACTTCTAAGGTGGAACAAAGAAACAGGACATCTCAGAGTCAAACAGAATCTGAAAATGTCATCATATTACTCCTGTCTGAAATTTTGATGCAGTGCCTGTCAAACCCACCCTACTAAAGAGATGCAAGGCAACAGTATGTCAATGGGAGAAAAAGGTAAAACACTTGGTTTCTTTAATCAAAAGCTATGAAATTGCAATAGACATCTTTGAACAGGGAATATTAGGGGAACTAATGAGTAACACAGGCTAATAGTCCTTTGCCTCAGGAAATCAGCTCTTCTAGTTTATTATTCCCAAGAATAATGGACTTTCATGGCTATTTTCTAAATATTTACATGATGATACACGCACAAAGTATCAAACAGTTGTAAGGCTAGCTGAATGCCAAAATAAAGTGGATGTGTCTGTTCAGAGAAGCTGTTTATTGCAAACATACTCCAATGATACTAACATGGTACAACGTAGGAAGATACAACAAACTGAAACTTAAAAATACAAGAAGGACAATAAAGTGTATAGTTTACTGAATCAGAAAGACTTGGCTGCGCCCTGTTCCTCCTCTCTCAAACTTTCCACAGACACATACTGGGGTCCTGGTTAAAACAAAAAAAATTAAAGAGGTGTGAGTCTCCTATATAAACAGCCTACGTGGAAAGTGGAGGATACTGGTGGGCTTGAAAAGAGTTTCTAATGTTGTGTAAGAAATTACAGCATTCAGAGTTTGTGGGCAGTAACTAAAATCCTTCTTTTGTCTCTGGAAAAAGATAGTGTATAACTTAAGGTTTATAATACTGGATTATATCAGCTCTGGATGCTTTAAAAGTAAAGAACTTAACTTCATCCTATTAGTATACCCAATTCCTAATTTGAGATTTCTTTTTAATTCTCTGTTTATAGTTATGAAGTGCTTTTAGTGCTTAAACATATGGCTTTTTTTTTTGTCATCCATCTGATCAAGCTCCACTTGCTTGTCAGGTAGCTGAATCCTTCCCATGTACAAACTGGAGTCACCATGATTACCCTGGGCAGTCTACCAAAGAGCCAGTGCTGTCTTTCTCCCTTGGAGGGATGGAGGGAGAGTGGGGAACTCTGGGACACTGGTGGTCCTTGCCACCTAAAAGATGCATAAAGGCATTCAAGTTAGATCACTTCTTCCCATGCTAGCTTTCTTACAGAAGAGCCAGTTCTCTTCTGCAAGCAAAGCCTGTCTGTTCCCTTTTTGTACCAGGCAAAAGACATTTTCCTGGCACAAGTGTAATGCCTGTCCATAGCCTTAGAAAACAACAAACTGGCTGAATACAATGTCCTTAAAAACAGCTCAACTTCGTTTTGTTTTTTTGGAAGTCCTTCCATGCTGCCTCAGACTCCTTCAGAACCCATTTTCAGCTTGTGTTTGTAAAACAGTCAAAGACCAGAGTACAACTCCTCCCTCTTTATAGTTTTGCCAGACCCTCTATCATGGGATCTCCTGATAGGCCTCAACAAAAGACCACAGACCTTTACCAAATTATTTTGCTCCTGATAAACCAGTTTTCCTGAAGAGAAGCTAACCTATTATCTAGGGTGATTCCATTGCAATGGAAGAGAGCTTAAGTCAATAACTACTTATTGTTAGCCTTATATCACTATCTTTTAAAATTCCAGCCCATTGTGGAGGGCACAGAGAAGGCAAGCAAACTCCAATTTACAGTCAGACACAGTCATACAGAGCTCCCAATACCACACAAAATGTGTAGACTATATTAAGATTCCCTAGATCACTGTAGTTCCATTACAGCACCCTTTTGACAAGGATACTAGCAGGCAGCTGAAATGTGTCTGGTCTATATGCAAGTTATGCCAGGATAGTTATGTTGTCGAGGAGAGTGGGGAGGAGTGGGGGGTTTCCTCTTCTTGACTAGCAAAACTATTTCTGCCAAAGCCCTAGGATTAATGCAGTTTTACTAGCAAAAAGTCCTTTTGACAGTATGGCATCCCCTCTTGGCAGAAATTGGTTTAAGCTATATTAGCAAAAAGGTTCTTCACTGAGATGATCAGCTGATTCTTTCCAGAGCCAGACATACTGGCTGCATCCACATAAGCGTGGACATTTGTTTCCCTGGGGACAACTAGCAGCAGGACACCTTGTAGCGCTACTAGCTGTCCCTGGGGAATATCTATGCCACGCGCCCTCCGGCACATGGCAAATTACCCCGGGTGGGGTAGGGAAGGCTGGGGCCAGCATTGGGCTGCCCTCAGCAGCCTTACCAGGGGTCCTGGGGGCCTGGGGCTGCAGCAGCGGTAATCCAGCCACTTGGAGCCTGGCCGGCAACCAGAGCATGGCTCCAGCCAGCTAGGGTCTGGTTTTCAGTGGGGTACATTGTCCCTACTTGTGCCAGTCAAAAAAAACCCTGTGCTGATCCCTTCCAGCACAGAGAACAGATGAATATGTGGTATATGGTACCACAGACGTGTCTGAGGCGCCATATACCGCATGGCTGCGCTCGTCTAGACACAGCCACTGGGGTTAATGCTAAAACCAAAAACCCCCACATAGTACTAATATAAATAAAAATGTTCTATACAAGTTAATGGAAACAGTTGGATGGTAAGTATATAAGAAACCTAAACCTAAAAGTAAAATAAAATCTGTTAGGCAGGTTGGCTCTTAATTAAAAATAAATTTAATTCTAAAGAGAAAGAAAACAGACTACTCAGATTCCGAATGAAATCCAGAATTTCAGTTATCTGAAAAACAGAAAGAAAGCTTAGAAAAATATTTCTATATATAAGCAAGTCTCTACTGTAAGTTTTTTTTCTCTTTGTGTTTAAATAAGACCCTGTAAATGGTTGCTGGCATCTTTTGCAATTGTCTCTTAGTTCAGTGGTCATAAAGATGAACACATAAGATTTAAAATTGGAATCTGAGGACACTCATCAATTTGGCACTGAGAAGTCCAATTATACTTAGGTATTCTGATCCAGTGACTGATTTAAAATGTAATTGTCTCTTGTGGCACTGAAGTAGTTGGCAAGAATATAAGCTACAAGCACTTGAACTAAAAAGCAAACTTGTTAGCTTGTTTATCACCCCTCTGTCCATTAACTTTACCCCAACAGTACTTCTTAAAAAGCTCTTTCTAATATACTCATTAGGAAACAAAAATACAATTAGGGTTCTTCACACAATCTATTTTCAGCTACAGCGTGTTCAATTTTAGAAAGATTTTAGAAAACCACTCAAGATTCTAGGAGAAGCAACTTAGCCAAGAGACTACAAAACCTGGTTTTAATGCTGATCATGCTGCAAGACTGAAGACAACGTAGGCAAAGTGGAACTGCTTTGTTTTTCATTTTCTATAAACTGTGATCCTTACCCCCAAGAGCAACACTGAAATGTAAATAACCAGACTTAGAGAAGAGTTTTGAATTTCAAGCAGGAAGAAGCTTACAGAGGTGTAGAGTATGACTAGAAAAATTCAGTGTTAGTAAGCAAAGGAAGCTACAGCCGTATATAAATAGTTTGCCAGTATCATTTTACAGAAAGTATAACTGTGTTCTGCATTTGGTGACTGAGGAGGAAAACACAACCCCTTTCCAAGTAGACCTTTCCAAATCCAAAAACAGAACAGAAAATTAAATTAAAGTTGACATACTATAGTAAAAGTTCATTATATGTTTCCAATAACATGCTAGTTTGCTAATGGAGACCTGGTCCAAACCAAAGACACTGGGCAATTTTTTCTTATTCATTCTGGCAGACAAGGAAATAAACTCAAGATTCTCCTAAACTGTAAAGCTCCCATCTCTCCCACTGCATTATTGGCTGTTGGAGAAATTAAGCACTTCAAGCATGAATTTTGTGTCTACCAAATAAGGATTTTTGCCCTCTACTAAAAGAAATTCAGACAACATAAATTGTATAGTTCACTATACAGTGAGAGTGACAGAACAGAGAGAGCTTTAGGTTAGGTCTACATGTAGCTGCCTGATGCCACCACTATTTGTGGCAGGAGAGAGCAGCTGCTACCACCAAGCTGCCACGGCACATGTCATGGCCATGGGATCCCAGTAGCTCCACTACAGCAGCATTACTGCACTGTGGGATGACACCAGCTTTTGACTGGACCGTAGCAACTGGTTGAAGGTGCAGGAGTGTTTTTACATGCTTCCTGCCAACTGCTGAACAGTGGCAGGACCTTGACTGACTCAGCAGAGGTGGAGCAGCCCCAGCAGAAGAGTGAAGGACGCTTTTGTGACCAGGAGGGCTTGTGTACTGGAAGAGAATTTGGTGCAGACTTCCTTCCATCTTAGAGGGGATCAACAACACCAGCAGAACCAAAAGAGCAAGATGCAAGATGTAATTCTTTGATATTCTAATAGCTCACATTATTGGACATTGTGGGCGCATCCAGATGAGCACACATGTGCAATTGGAGGCACCTCAAAGCTGTTTGAGGCACTGCAAATAGCACATGTGCACCTGTTCACCCTGGTCAACAGGTGCACACTGGAAATCTCAATGTAAAAAAAAAACACTGCTAAAAAATTGGCGTGGTACACATGGCAAAAGCATGTGCCACCAGAGCCACGCTGTGTCTACAGTGCTGCCAGGTCAATGCTGCTGCTGCCCCAGGAGGCCCCCAGAACCTCAGGGTGCCTATACATGAACCGGGAGGCTGCTCCGAAATGCTGTAATTACAGCACATCAAAGCAGACTCAGTTAATCAAGTCTGCTGGGACATGATAATTACCATGCTCTGGCCAACCTCTGCATCTCATGTATCAGCATCCCCATGCTTCAAAATGGTGGCAGTGGCACTTTAACTATGACAAGCTTTAGATAAAGTGCCCCCGCCACCATTTTGAAGCGCGGGGATGCTGATACATGAGATGCACCGGGTGCTTTAATTAGAGTGGCTCTTGGAGTTGCTTTAATTAAAGTGCTACCCCTCTCCCCCCAAAGAGTACATGTAAAAATGCCCCCCAGGTGCTGGTCCCAGCCTCCAGTACCCCACCCAGGGTTAATTTACCATGTGCGTGAGTGCTCATGCAGGGGCGTCCTCTGAGACAAAAAGCAGTGGCATAAGTATGGGCCACTGCTATTTTTGCCACGGGAAACACACGTCCCTGCACATGCATGCTCATTTGGACATGCCCTGTGAGCATAAACGTTCCCTCTCCTTCCTCCCCAAATCTGCCTTTTTGAGCAGAGAAGCTTATGTGGGTGAATGGAGACTGTGATCTTTTCAATTAACATCCACCGCAATATCTTCTCCAACACAAAGTGTATTCTAGCACAGTGTACGGAGAAGACCACAGCCAGCATGCTGCTGCTTTGTTTGGCAGCAAAACTAATGTTTCCTGTGCCATCTGGGGGGGCCCTGTCCAGAAGGTACCCAAATAAGCCAGGCATCTAATAAAGAAATCACATCTGAAAAGGGGCTGCTGCTGTGAATAATCTGATCTTTATGAATACCCTCAAATTAGATTCCAGCACAAGATAATTCCAGTGGGACAAAATGCAGTAGTCACTGGGGGTCCCTTCATCCATCAATATCAGGAAAACTCCAATTAATTCTATTTTGAATATTAACCTTTCATTAACTGGTTCACCCACTTTCTTGCAAACCTATTTTAGGTTCCATAAAAGACTTTTCTGAGCAAGCTCCTTTCACTTTCCATGAATGAGATACAAAATGGCTGCGAGATGCTTTTTGTGTCAGATAGGAATTAAACTACAAATGTATAAACTGTGAAGTGCAGGGGAAAAAAATCCCACTTAGTGACTGGTCCTCATTCTGTCTGTCGGGGTTAACGAGTAAGAAGACCCACATTCCGCAGTGCCACACTAATAGGATATCAACTTCTGATATCCAGCTGAATAAATACCACTGAAAGTCAATAACCAAATCCCTTCTACAACAACTCGAGCTCTAGGGACCTGACTGGAATTTGAACATTTGTATTGATTTGTAAAGTTACCAACTGAGAATAAATACTCAAGAGACTGCGTAGTAATCAGTTCTTATGAACACAAATTGCTACTGAGGGATTACCTCTCAAACACAGCTAAATTTGGTATATAACCAAATAACTGCCTCAAAGAAAAGGAAACAGATTAATCTGACTGGAAGATTATCAGGTAAAAGCTCATTGGAAATTAACATTTGACCATATATATTTGAAATAAAATGTTTATGTTTTTAATGGCTCCTCTGTATAATTGTGAAGCATTTTTTAACAAGCATCGTGGGTCCCCAATGATCCTGTTACACTGTTAAGGTTGTTAAAACTTTGACTTATTATTCGGAGTCTAAGAAGCAACAGCAATCTTCAGGCTTTTGACAGAACCCTTTACTTCCCTTTGCGTATGTAGGCTGTGATCATCAAGTCCTTTTAACTCTAGCCAAGAAGAAAGATTAGTAGCTGTCTGTACAGCTACTCCACTGTGAAATTTTCACTACAGAGCTTTTTTTCCTCCCCTCTGGGGACAGAATGAGTAACAGAAATGCTGGAATTTAGCCCTGTCTGATTTTGTTTTTTAAAGAGGTTATTATGTTTCTGAATAACACTAGAAACATTAGAAACAAGACTGCCATGTGCTATACAAGTTTGCATCCCCCTAGCTCACAATTGTGCATGCTCATTCCAAAATACAACATCATGGAGAAATACAATTAGTAGTAAAGTATTATTCCTGTGCACTGTTTTCCCAGCTGGGAGAGTAAATAACCGAGATAAAAAAGTTATGAGCAAAAACTGTATCATTTTATGAATAAGAGGTATTAAATTGCAGTGTTTTCTTTTGCAATGCTTATTTCATTGATATTTATTCATGGGGTCGGGTGACCTTGAAGCTATTTAATTTGTGGTAAATCAACTTCGCTTTTGGGATGGCTTTATGGTGTAGTCCCAAGCAGAACACATCAGGAAATCTAATCTAGAAGGGAAAAATGGAATGGATGACAGTCACAAAGGTCCACGTCTGACAGTAATGGTTAAAACCACCTGGTTGTGTATAACCAGAAAAAAAAACTGGTTTTTTTTTCATTTCAAGGAGATTTTCCTTAGGAACCTATTGTACACATACAGTATATGCCATTATAAGAATAACTAAATCTTTCTGTTGTTCATCAGTGCAGATTTCTGGTCATGCTTTTTAGACAAGAAACCATGTTAAACAAAGACTTACCCCCTCCACCTCCAAGAAGACTGGAATTAGCTGCGGAGGAAAAAAGAAAAAAAATCATTAGCATTACATTTCCTAAATATGGAATGGAACAGAAGGTGATTTTTTGTTGTTTTTTAAAACCTAATAAATTGCTGAAATTCATAGTTATTCAAATTAGAGAATGTACATTCTATTAAAACAACAGCACTGCAACCTACTGTTTTTTACTCAAGAAATCCCATTAATTTGGCTTTTCCAAATACATTAATAGTGTCCACATTTTTAACAGAACTCAATTATTCTGAAAAATATATATCTATAATATATTATGCTAAGCTTTTGGACCCACAAATGAATTAACATTAATGTAATTTTAAGCTCCACAATCTTCTGAAATGACATTAGTTCGTAAGCACAGATGTGGTTAGCCATGTCTCGCTAAAGCCAGGGAGAAGGTAGGACAAGGTGGCACCTTATGCCGCTGGCATACTTTCATTTAATGCAGCAATGAGATTTGATCCCTGATTCCAACAACTGTACCTCCTGCCATGCTATATGTGAATGGCAGGAGGTGCAAGTTGAGGATCAGAGATCAAATCCCAGTTGTGCCATTACTACTTGCCAGTGCAAGGGAAACAGGACCAGCAAGTTGAACTGGGGCTACCAATCAGCTGATTGTTGGCTCCAGCCCTAGGTTTGCATGGGGTCTCACAACAACCTCAGTATGATCCCATAGCTAAGGATCAGCTCTGGCCACAGGACTACACTGAGGACTTGAACCAGTCTTGGTGCAGTCTGAGACCAACAATCAGCTGATCATCAAAACCACATGGCTGGCAGCTCCGGCTGGCTGCCAGGCATGGAATCAGAGGCTCCTGATGGGAGGAACCAAAGGGCTTACTCCACTGGGGACTTTAAACCCTGTGACCATGTGACCAGCAGGTCTGGCTGTGCACAGGGCATCAGAGACTCCCAACAGGATTTAAAGTCCCCAGCAGGGGAAGCCTTTCCACCCTCACCCACCTGCAACCATGGGCCAGTGCTGACAATCAGCTGATTCTCAGTCCCAGGGCTGGGACCTCTCGAGGGCTGGTTCCAGACCCCAGAGTAGTCCTGGCCCTGGGACCAACAGTCAGCTTAATGTCAGCCCCTGTCAAATGTTAAATGTAAGGCTCTACACAAACCACCCATAAAAATGTTCTACCAGTAGACTGTAGAACATTTGCCACATTAATCACAGCACAAATGTAACATGTAGAGGGGGCCTTAGAGACTGGTTTAGAGAGACATGAGCTTTAATATGCAAGAACCTACTTCATCAGAGGCTAGGAACCTACATTTAGCATCAAACAAAGGATGTTGTTGCCTAAAGAAGCTCATGCCTCTCCAAACTGGTTAATCTCTAAGATGTTATCCTGCCCACCTTCTGCCAAATAATAATCCTCTGAGAGAACCAAGCAAAGAAGAAAAACCCTTTGTCAATTTAGAGAGCAGGAACCGGGTTTTGGTGCAACATGCTATGAACTTTTCTGAGTTACTACAACACAAGCTGTGTCAAGACGAGCAACTGGCTGTGTCGATTCCGTGTGGAACGTGGCGCTGCAAACGTGCCTGCGGCGCCACATATCACATGTTCAAGTCTTCTCTGTGCTGCAAGGGAGCAGCGGGGGGCGGGGGGGTGGTGATTCCTGCATGGGTAAAAAAAAACCTGTGGGGAAAAACAGCAGTGTGGCGCATGCGGGGACAATTTGGCGCTGCTCAAAACCAGAGCCAGGCTGTCTGAAGCAGTGCTCCGGCTGCTGGCCAGGCTCCGAGCCACATGATCACTGCAGCTCTGGCAGGCCCCCAGAACCCCAGGTAAGGCTGCTGAGGCCAGCCCAGTGCTAGCCCCAGCCTCCCCTACTCCCACCCCCCCCAGGGTAATTTGCCACATGCCAAAGGACATGTAGTACAGATATTCCCCAGGGACAACTGGAGGCAGCACAAGATGTGCTGCTACTAGTTGTCCCTGGGGAACCAAACATCCACACTCGTATGGACACAGCCACAGGGTCTATGTGGATGAAGATCACTAAAGGAAAAAAGTTCCTTTATCTGACTTCTGAAAAACAGTGGGTGAAACTCTGGTCCCAATGAAGTCAATGAGAGTTCACTGAGATCAGAATTTCACATTCTGTATTTATATGCTGTTCTATTGTGTATTTAGCTATTTGTTCCAGCCATATAGACTAAACTACTTATGGACAGTGGCAATTTTCAGAGGAACATAACTCAAGACAGCCATTCACATTAAACTAGTCTAGCTGCAGCCACTAATTTTCTTCCCACAGCCTGGACAGAAATGGAAGAAAGGCTAAGGATATAAACCTGACTAAAGCCTTTTACTAAAACATTCATCCTACATGTAGATGGAAAATGTAGGTTCCTTCAGCACAAAAACATGAATGGAAAAAAAATGGCACTGGAACTGGAACAGGTATTGACACTTTTGTCTGATTGCTTACAATTTATTGACAAGTTTAAAAAAAAAAAGGAAAATATGCATAAATATCCTATATAACTTCAACCTAGCCAAGCTTCATATTTGAAGCAGACTATTCTTATAGGTCACAAATAACATTTGTCACATTTGTGCCAATGTACATCAATGTCTGCTGTCCTAGGATAAATCCTAAAAGGGATCACAGGATAAGAAGTACTAACAGCTGATCCCAGGACAAAGTGCATCTGAATGGTTACCAGGATTGCATCGTTGAATCAATGGCAGAAAAGCAACATGCATTCAGCTGCTGACTAAACCGTGATTAGAAGGGCAATGTGTGTACGCGCCACTCCCACGATATTTCTGTTCTGACTGAACTTGTCCAGGACACAAATATGTCTGGGGACAAAATACAACATCTGTTCCTAACCACAGAAACAGACTGTTGCAGAAGGAGGAATAAGCTCTGACCCCTCAAATTAGTAAGGATTTAAAGTCGTATAAGGACGGCTGATATTTCCAACTGTCTTCTTTAAACTGATAAAATAAGAATAGGATACACTGGGTTTTTTTAGGGGTTTGCCCCCCTTATTTCTTTTGAGTGTTTTTTGTACAGCTACTTTCAGTTATACCATCAGAAGTCAGCTCTCCTGACACTGCAGGGGCACAGTCTCAATATCCAAGCAATGTTTTCTATAAAACAGCGTATCCTGCACTAAACAGGGTAATTTATCTTTGAAAAAGAAAAATGTACTATTATTGGTACTTTACTGTTACTGCAACACAGCAAGAATGCTTTAAACTAGACTCTTGGGTATCATATGTAAAGTACTAGCAGTCAAACACAACTGTTGTCATGTCTATGTACATGTGCAAAGCTAAAAAATATATATTGAAAATGCTGGCATCCAGCTTCAATCCACACAAATTTACCTGTTCCTGTCTTCACTGAATTGCAGTATTACACATCAGTAAACCATGGCACAAACTGAAACTAGCAAAGTATCCTATGCTTCTCAAGTAACTTTTAAACTGCTTTTTTAACAGCTAGTCTCACCCCATCTACAGTAAAATAAATAAATACATTTCTAAGCCAAATAATCACAAAAGCAAAAAAGACAAACAGGGCATGTCTACATGAGACATTTACTGTGGAGCTGCCTCATTAGCTCAGCAGTAAAGTCCCCGGTGTCCACACATGTGGCCCTATTTGGTTGCAGGAAACTAATAAATGCCATCATAAGTTAGTACTTGTAAATACAAGTACTATCTTTTGGTGGCATTCTGTAGTGTGCAATGTACATGTAGAGGCTGACGGAGCAGGCTGGGGCATGAGAGTGTTTCAGTGTGGAGTCTGCCTGCAGGCTAGCCCCATACTGGACCACCCTTGTGCCCCAGCCAGCCCCTGTGCAGCACACTGAGCTGGGCTGAAGCAGCCTCATGCTGCCAGGCTGATCCCTGGGCTCCCTGCTACCTGGGGCTGCTCCAACCCAGCTCAAAATACTGTGGTCCCAGACACAAATGCAAACACCGAGGAGAAATGAACTCCAGCACGATGTGCATTGGAGTTTATTGCTTTGCATTAATTGCATGTGTAGATGCACCCATTGAACAGGGAAAGGGGAATGAAAAATATCTTAATATGCTAACTATTTAATTCTGCAATTCAAAATTATGGGTCAGTTCTGGAGTCAGTTTTTGTTCAATATCTTCATTAATGATCTGGAAGATGGGATGGGGTGGACCCTAAGCAAGTTCATGGATGACACCACGCTGGGAGGGCTGGGGGTGGAGGAGGCATGCAGTAGATACACTGGAGGGTAGGGCTAGGATTCAGAGTGACCTCAACAAGTTGGAGGATTGGGCCAAAAGAAATCTTATAAGGTTCAATAAGGACAGGTGGAAAATCCTGCACTTAGGACAGAACAATCCCATGCACCAATACCAGCTTGGAACTAACTGGCTAAGCAACCACTCTGCAGAAAAAGATCTGGGGGTACAGTAGACAATAAGCTGACTATGAGTCAGTGGTGTGCCCTTGTTGCCAAGAAGGCTAACAGCATACTGGGCTGCATTAGTATGAACATTGCCAGCAGATAAAAGGAAGTCATTAATCCCCTCAATTCTGCACTGGTGAGGCAACACCTGGAGTAGTGTGTCCAGTTTTGGGTCCCCGCTGTAGAAAGGATGTGGACAAGTTGGAAGGAGTAGAGCAGAGGACAATGAAAATGGTTAGGGGGCTGGGGCACATGACTTCTGAGGAAAGGATGAGGGAACTGGGCTTTAGTCTGCAGAAGAGAAGATTGAGGGGGGATTTGATAGCAGCCTTTAACTATCTGAAGGGTGATTACAAAGAGAATGAAGCTAGACTGTTCTCAGTGGTGACAGATGACATGGAGCAGTAGTGATAAGTTGAATCAAGGGAGTTTTAGGTTGGATATTAGGAAAAACTTTTTCACTAGGAGGGTGGTAAAACACTGGAACAAGTTACCTAGAGAAGCTGTGGAATCTCCATCCTTGGAGGTTTTTAAGGCCCAGCTCAACAAAGCTTTGGCTGGCATGATCTAGCTGGGGATGGTCCTGCTCTGAGTAGGGAATTGAAATAGATGACCTCCTGAGGTCCCTTCCAACCCTAATTTTGTGTGATTCTATGATTATACTCTAGAGTCTATTAGAATGCTTCATCTTTGTTCATTCTACTTTTAAATGACAAAATCTAGAACTTCCAACACTTCCTTCAAACTCATCCAGTAGCCCTCCCTCTAGAATTTTTTTAGAATAACCAGGCAACATTGTTAGCACTATCCTGAGATCTCAGACGTAAAAATCAAACTGCTCTCTTAAAGTAGTGTGATGTGGGTACGGTCTGATCCTGCTCTTCTTACTCTGGAAGACTCCCTGAGAAGTCAGCTGGAGTTTGCCAAGCTACAGTATTCAGAGTTATATCCAGATGTAATATAGCTTTCAGGTCTATATCTGGTACCATGTCAGAGGTAAAAAGGGTTTTTTTAACATTCAAACTGAGGAACAATCATCCACATAAATATTAAATCTCTATTCCACTTTAATGGGTTTTGGCCCTTAATGAGATGCTTAAGGCCTTACATTTCCCTCAAATCAATGGGAGTTGGGAACATTCAGCATCAGTACTGGATCTTTACTCTGTGCTCATGATATGCATAATCAGCACAGTTATCAGACTATTAAGAAGCCCCATTAGTGCCTGCCTGTTGTGCTCCAGAGAATCAGTCCTTACTCTAAGCACCAAACTTCCTCCCACAACATTGAAAACACAGCTGTGAAAATGATTTTAAGGAAACCCATCTGAACAAGGCTGTGAAATATCAGCAAGGAGTTCTCCAGTTGCTGAAATATATAATTTGAATATCGAATATATTAGTATCTTTAACAAATATGGACCAAACTTGTGTATTCTAACTGTGAGCTGCTGTACTGAGTATTGAGTAAGTACTGAGTACTAAGTCATATGATTTTATTTTTCTGCCCTGATTGCATAAGATGACAACAATTTCTGGCAGAAATCTGAAGCTCACTTTTCATGAACATTTCTGCCAACATGCTGCATTACTTGAATTTTTGTGGAAAGCAATTAAAAAAGTGAACGTGCCTAACGGAAATTCATCTTAAACAATGACTAAATAGCCATAAATCTATTTTAGCATGCTGCACCCAAATTCATTAAAAAGCAAAAGAGCCTCTTTTTTAAGCAATTACGGAGAGTAAAACTTACTTTTCACTGTCAATTCTGTTGAATTTAGTAACGACAAATGAAGAGAATTCTACAGTTTTGTTATGTCTCTGGAGATAGCATCCTTAACAACATAGCTGAATAGCAGTGGCTACTTTTTGTTGAAGTACACTCTGACAAAACTGTAAAAATGTAAATTATTTTGGGAGCATCTTTTTGTCAAGTATTAATGGCACTAGTAACTTAAATTGACATCTGTGTCATGCAGCCATGCATCTGTCAGTATAATAAAAAATATACTTTTAAAAGATTACTTGACATTGTCTGACTTCAGCAGCAGATGTTTGAGTTTATTTTGATGTAAAAATAATTTAAATATTTTTGTCGATACTTTTTAATTGTGAAATTTATTCAAGAAGACACCTTTATATCTGACAATACTGTAAAATGCAAAACATTCCATTACCACAGCCACATTTTTTATTTCATCAATAAAACATCATAGCAAACAGCTGGTGAGCAGAGTAACAGTAATTTATGAAACAGGCAGCTATATGTCCTCTTCCATGTTTTGTGAGACGTTCTTACCTGTCACTGCATATTGTTTGATCTTTTCTCAGAAATACAGGGGAGAACAAAGAGGAACTATGAGCAGGCAACTTTGCTTTATACCTACTCAAATGTTTTTTTGGGGGGGGTTTACACAGAACATTCTGGGAGTCATTAATAAAACCTCACATATTTTTTAAATATAGTTGATAAATAATATACAGCCAACTATAAATAAATAGATGCATAGTAAAACTTAACCTGTAAGGCTTTCCTTGTATACAAATACAATGAAATTCTGAGAAGGGAGAAACATTATTTTTGCAGGTTGTGGACCAGATTTATAATGCTATTAAGTGCCTAAAGATGTAGATAGATGCCTATAGTGGGATGCTCACTCAGGTGGGCAAGGCACTAACTTAAGGCCATATTCTATTTCGCTTATTACATGGATAAGTGGATTTAGGACCTCGGTGTGATTCTATTTCATTCTGCTCAAGTGCTGAAAATCCATTAATACATCCACTTGTGTAACACACCATCATAGACTAAGTCACAAAAATAGCAGAGAGGAAGAAAAGGGCCCATTCATCTTGTGCATTAAATGCTTTTCAAGCAGAAAGGAAAAGAATTGTAATTACACATCTAATACAGAATACAATATGGCCATCAGTGCCTCGCTTACTTCTGCACTTTTGTGAATCCCAGTACAAAAGGCACATGGGTGCCTAAATTAAAGCATCCAAAAGCAGGATTTGGCTGCATACTCCATGCATGGCCCTCCATGGTTGATTGCGCCCTGGTGCTCTACAGGCTAGATGGGAATATTAGTGTATGAGGGGGTAAAGGGTAGAGGACACAGGGTATTAATTTACTACATGGCTTTCCATTATCCTTCTTGCCAAGTCAAGCAAGGCACTTCCGTCTTGTGCCTTCTCATCTGTTAATTGGGGGTGTCACTGTTTACCAATAATTGACCTGACTAACAAATGCTCCAAATGTATTGTTCATTTACTTGGACAAATTCTCTCTTCCAGTCAACCTATTCACAAAAACAGATGATTGAGAGCAGAATATACTGCAAATACAGGCCTTAGCCTTCTAAATATGTTCAAACTCCAGTCTCTCTCTCTCTCTCTCTAATAGGTTGAGGTATAGGAGAAATGCCTCAGCTGTACATACTGAAGATTTTCTATGTTTTGCTCTAAGAATTGTCCTAAGATTTAAAGTCATCTCTTTGTAAATGATAAGGCATCTTCAGGCAAAGCACAATGAGTTCAGAAATCTGGGAGTCTGTTTTGCTGAGATTTGTGTTATCTATGAAATAAACTGAGAGAGAAAGTCAGAGAAATGAATTTTCAATATATCTCACTTGTTTCACATGCTGACAAAAACTGAAAACCAGTACAGTTGTCTAGCTAAAGAGGAGGATATGCCATGGGACATCTTGTGAGTGCTGTGCATTTAAAAGACTACAGCTGGACCCTTGGACATTAGTTGATGACTACACTAGTATTGCAATGTAGCAACACGTGACCCAGCATTCATTGTTAAAGGTGTCCAAACCCTCCCCCCTCAAGCTCTCTACAGCTGCAAAGAATACAATTCTTTTAACCTAAGATTCACATTTTTCCAAATAAAGCAGGTGTTTATCTCTGATTTCAATTTTCTTCAGGTTGATAAGACAAAGATCTCTTAAGAATACTGCAGTATATTAAATAGTTTTTTTCAGAGCTGTTTGACAAGGGAATTGTCATTATCCTATTTTCTATTCAATACTGAAGCAATAATTGACACGACTTAATTGCATTCTACTTTCATTTCATTACCGACTTCATTCATAACATATATTTATGCAAGAAAGTTATCCAAAATAATAGTATGCATTACATCTTTCAAGCTTCATAAATTGAAAAAAAGGACTATTTGAAATCTGATATCCAAAGCAAACGCCAAAACACACAGAATATGATGGAGGCATTTTACATAGACAAGTCAGTTGTCATCGCAAGTGACAGCTGTGGAAACAGTGTACAGAAAGAACACAGCCATCTATTTGGCACAGGCTAATATACACTTTCCAAGCAGAAAAAGTAAAAATGCCAAAGGTTTTGCCTGCCATTGTAATCCAATTGCTCTGAAGTAGAGAGAAAAAAATTAACAGTACATCAAACTGTATAGCAGGTAGTAACTAACCACAGACATCTGGGTTATAGAAATGGTGATGCCCGATTCTATTGGGATCTGAGACGCATGGTATACTGAGCACTGAAAAGGGTGCCATGATTACTTCTCAGTATAAAAAACATTATTAACTATTGCAAAAAGTGCAATTCAAAGCCCATACAAACTTCTTTTCAAAGTTATTGCTTATCAGGGGATCTTAATCTCTGCAAAACGTGCTTTCAGGTGGGACTGTGTCAGAACAGGTCTTCATGCTGATAGCACATCAGACAAGATCGCATTTAATTTTCAGAACAGGAGAACTTCACCATTTTCAGGGGATACGTTCCGGAGATCCCTGTGAATGGCAAAATTGTGAATACTGACGGGTCCCCCCGTCAGACCCCACAGCTGTTCCCTGCTTCCTCCCCCCACTGTTCACAGGACTCCCCTGCAGTGCCTAGAGACCAACCCCTTCCCCCCTGACCGCTGCAGCGGCAGAGAAGAAGATACCACCACCACCTTCCTCCCCATCCCCAGCGCTCCCCCGCAGCACCTGGAGACTGACCCCTTCCCCCTGAGCGACCGCTGCAACTGTCTCTGGGAGAGAAGATGCTGCCGCCGCCTCCCTCCACGTCCCTGGCTCTGCCCTTCCCCATGAATATTTGAATCCGCGAATCCGGAGTTCACAAATAGCAAGAATTTGCTGTAATCTGAAGACAATGGTATACTGGTAACCTTTGATTTTAAGAAAAATGTTCTCCAAACACAACATATTTTTACAAACTGAAAGGCATCATCTGTTATATCTTTTGAATAAATAAAACAAAATATTAAGGTAATAACACAAAGATACTTTCAAACATGAAGCACTGATGTTCAACATTCAAGCTTTCAACAGAACAAACAATTTATGCTTCATGAAATCAAAGCTTACAGCTGAAGAAAAGATATCAAGGGACTTGTCTTCCCTGTCTTTTTCCCTGGGGTAACCCAGGGTAAGCTATGCCAAGGCAAAAACCCAGAAAGCACAAGGCCTTTAACTTTTACTGTGAGGTAACCCAAGCCAGGTCAGTTTTACTCAGGGGTATAAGGCTGACCTCCCCATAAGTTTAGGTCTGAGGAAAATAAAGTTGTTTGTATTTGCTGTGTTCTTGAGGATAGCTCACGGGTACTAATAATCTAAGGTTAAAAAAAAACAACCCAAAAATCAGTTTTAAAAAGTGGCTTTTGCCACAAACATAGAAAAAGGTAACATATTGTTACCTTGTCTCAGGAACTACCTGGCATTGAGATTTTGATAATCACAAAAAGTAGGGCCGAAAGGGGCCTCATGAGGTAATTTAGTCCAGACCCCTGCTCAAGGCAAGAATAATGATTTTTTTTATCTTCTGCAAGTAACCAGTGTGGATAACTAAGTCCTGAAGAGCCTGCCAGTATGGCTAGGGACAGACATTCAAAAACCCTAAGCTTGAATTGATTTAATCTTTGCAAGTCAGTCTAACCTGACTAGGCTAAATCACTTTGTAACTGTACAGACAGCCCCTCTGGACTGAAAACATGCTGGCACATACCTGCAGTGGCTCAGGCTAGAAGCCGGAGGGTGCTAGAGCAGCCCTCCCTTCTCTGCCACAGGGCTGAGCTGAGGAAGGCATGGCCAGGCCCCAGCATGACACTGTGATTAGGGAGGGGTCCTCCCCCCTCCTTGATAACAGAACATTCATCAGCTCTGTTATCAGCATTTAACAACCCATTAGAAAACAAAGCCTCTCTCATTAGTTCAAGCTCTTCTTAAACAACTTTTTCCAAAAGAAGGAATACAGGAACATTACCAGATGACCTGTTGATTAGCTCTAAAAACCCCAAAATGAACACTGTCCTATCTGCCTTACACAGCATTAGATAGCATACCACATACTGGCTAGCCCATGCTGTGGGAGAGAGGAGGAAGGGATCTCTGCTTAAGCAGCAAGCAGTGAGAGGAGGTACAGGAGGGCACGGGGAAGCCAGCAGACCCTGCTGTGCCTGCAAGTGTCTGCTGGAGCTCCAGCCAGGGAGCAGAAGGGAGAGGCCAGCTCTGTTGTGGAGCAGAGACCCCTGCCCAGGCCAGAGAGCATGCTGGGATGCTGAAAGAGTCTGGTTTAACTTAAACCAGCAAGGGGTCTGGGACAGACATTGCATAAACTGGTTTGACCCCAATCAATTAAGTCTGATACTATATTCAACCAAGTTCATCTCAAATTGGTTTCAGCCTTTTTCAAACTGGTTTATGTGCACTGAATGTCTGTTGTGTTCCAGGCTAAAACCAGTTTCTGATCACTTAAACTGGTTTATGTGTAATGTCTGTTCCTAGCCTAAACACACTGCAGTGAGTCCATTTTAAAAAGTATTTAAAAACCCTGAAAAATTCTATCTATATGCAAAGTAAAATATCATTCTGATTGTCATTTCTTTCTATAGCTGGAAACTGGAGTTAACTCTAACAAGGGTCAATGTAGGGCAAATTGTAGAAGAATGGCAGGATCTAGCTTATATTTATACCAGTTCCAGACTGACTGCACTATTAATATAGTCCTAGCCCTTCACTAAACGCCTAAATATTTCCCCAGCAGTGATTAATTTATTTATGAAATTAAGTGAAACAAAAGAAGTTGACTGGTAAATTTCAATCAAACCTAGGAAAATACCACATAAAAATATGAAATGGTCATCTTATGAAATCAAAGTAAATAAACTCTGTGCTAAAGCTGACAGCACACTGTTGCCACCATAACATACTATTCAGGTTTCATCTTAACTAGATGCATCGGCACATTATAAAGCTGAGATGAGAGAGTACAACTTGCAAAAATTTCTTAACTGATCCTAAAGGATTACATATGATGCTCCCCTTTCTACACAAATAGACTTTCTGGATCAGGTTCTATTCCAGCTACTAGCCGCCTAAGTAGACTTAGGCACGCAAGTATAATCCAACTGCACTCTGGGTCCTCCTCCTGTTCACTGCTTTCTGTGACTCAGTTTTGAGCCTAAGATGACAAAATGTTACAAAAGTAGATCTATTAACATTTGTTCAGGCTCTTGAGCAGGGTACAACAGGATCATACTTAATTAACTACCAGATGGATTAGAATCTGGCCCTTTTTGTTAATAACAAGTCAGTTCAGGCAAAGCAGAGCCTTATTACAGATTCCACTTTAGTATTTCTGGAGTGTAATACTCATGACATGTTATGCGACTCAGGCTAGAAACAGATGTCACCAAATGAAGTGGATCAGCTGTACCGCACTGTGTCTTGGCACAGCTGATCTGCTTCACTGGGCAAAACATGGATCCCCGCTTTCCTGTCCTTAATGGTGCAGAAGGGGTGATGTGATCTCCTAGCTTTCCCCACTCAGTCAGACCCAACCCTCACAGATCTGGCTGAGCAAGGGAAGTGGACATTTATTGCTTATGCAGAGGCACCCTGAGATTCCCTGGGGTGCCTCTCTGTAAGCAGGGGAAATGGGTAGGTTCGCCAGGGGCTTGAGAGGCCCTCAGGCTCCCCAAACACCTGCCCAGAGTCACTGGAGAGTATGAATCACTCAGGCTCCTCATACTCTCCCGCCATAGAGGTAATAGAGATCCATGACAGTAAAGGAGCAAAGTTTATCACTACCTTTTGTTGCACCACTGATTTTCCTTTGATGTGGAGCAACAAAGGGTAGCAACATCTATTTCACTTAATCACAGAAAATTAAGGTTGAAAGGGACCTCAGAAGGCCATCTAGTTCAACCCCCTGCTCAACGCAGGACCATTTGTGCGTAATTTGTGCCACCATAAAAAATATTATTGCAGCACAAATAAAACATCAGGTGACATCACTTTCCACCCTCAAAGAAACATCCCAAATTTGTTAGAAAAGAAAAAAAGTGAAGTCACCATTTTTACAGTTACCTGTCTTCCCAGATGCACTGGAAACTTTAACAATTTTTCAGAATCTTTAAAGGGTAAGGGGGGATCACATGCAATCGAAGATGAAAGTTTAGAGATACTTTCAAAGGCATGGGTGAGGAAAAATCTAAATGAAATCACTCAACGTGATCTCATTTCAGATTGTATGGCACAACATCTTCATTTCTCAAGCCTGTTTTCACCTCTTCTGCCTGCTAATGTTTTGTTCATGGGGTGTTTTATAATTCTCGTGATAAACCCACATGGGGGAATGATTGACCCATCTTGCGCACAATATTTCTGAACGTGAAGTATGCATATGATCATTGGGTAGTGTGCTGTAGGTACTTGCACATGAGCTTCTTAAATTCTCCATATAGATCACTGACACCACAACTACAGATGCTGCTGAACTATGAATGAGATTATTTTTATTATCAACATAAATGCATACTGTCCTTACACTCTGAGTTGTAATCTTGCTCTTGTAGATATGTATGGCAGGTTTGAATGCCATTCTGATGTGGGAAGTTGGTATATAAGCTGGTAACATCCACGGTAACTAGGAAGGTATTGCTAGGAAGGTGGTCTATGTTTTTAAGTTTTTTGTAGAAAGTCGGTTGCGTCTTAGATAAAATCTGCTCTTTGGATGACGAGAGGTTTTAGGATGGCTTTGATGAAACCTGGTATTTCTTCAATTAGTGTTTCCACAGTTGGATATTATAAGTCTGCCAGGGTTCCCTTGCTTGTGGATTTTAGGGAGCATGTGAAAAGTCCCTGGGTTGGGTAGTGGGGGGACCAGGTCAACATTCCCCCTCCTTTACTCTCCTGCCTACCTGTCTCACAACTTTTGTCTCCCATTGCCTCTGATCTTCACTGCCACACATTTGCATTTTTATAGACCTGCAGTTTGCATCTTGGCTTCTATTCCACCCAGGAGACACCAGACACCAGCAGACTCCCACTAACCCTGAAGAAGTGTGTTTGTGCCCAAAAACTTGCAAAGAACATTTTTTCCAATTATTTAGTTGATCTAATAAAAGATCAACTAAATTTACCCAAAGAACCTTGTCTGCCTGCTGCCCTTTACAAGACTGTATGTAGGTTCTATGGCAGAGGCATTAATTAAAGATGATAAATTTGATCAGGATGAGGTAGGACAAGACTACTATTTTTTTTCTCTTTGAAGAACAGCAGCAAGGCAGGTCTGCTACAATTCTGGTACATATATAGAGACATGCAAAGAGGCCACATTGGGCGTGTCCACACGAGCGTGCACATGCCTCTTGCCCCACCTCAAACCCCTTTGAGGAGGGGCAACAGGCATGTGCGGGAACAAAAAAATGTTCTCTGTGCTACAAACCTGCAGTGCGGGGAGAAAATTAGACCCCCTGGATATCCAGGGGTCTAAAAAAAAAAAATCGAAGTTTAAAAAAGCAGGGCAGGGCATGAACCATGCCCTGAGGCAACCAGAGGCTGGGTCCTCCATGGAGATGCTCTGGCTGACAGAGCATCTCTATGGTTGGCCCTCACCCTGGTGCTGGTGAGTAAGGGGTCGAGAGGCCTGGAGGAGGGGACCATGGGGGGTCCCCCAACAGCCCCACGTTTAAAAAAACCAACCCCCCCAGCACTTACCAACTGCCGTGTGACTGACTGGGGCCCCGCCCGCACAGTGCAGGGCAGGGTGACAGCCCTAGCGGCCCTAGCCTGGGCCCTGATGCCCCAGGCAGTTCTGCCAGGAGGCCCTGGAGCCCCCCCACCCGTGCTTCTAAGGTAAGCAGAGGCTTTTTTTCCCCCATTTTTTTAAGTGATGGTGCCTGGGGTTGTGGGGCTAGCCTTGGGGGCCTGGGGGTACAAGTTGGGGGGATGAGGCTGGGTGGGGCAGCCATTGGGGAGGTCTGGGTGGGCAGCCTTTGGGGGGGCTGCAGCAACTGGTGGAGGATGGGGCCAGGTGGGAAAGCAATTGGGGGGCTGAGGTGGGGCATGTGGCCCTTGCAAGGGGGGTGGTAGCCTCTGTGGTGGTCATTTGGCCCCCAATGGAGGGCCATACCCCTTATGTGGGGGCTGAATCCCTGTTGTGGGGCTGAACCACCTGTTGGGGGCCTGTACCCCTTGTTTAGGGGTTGAATCCCCTGTTGGGGGACCACGCCCCTGTTGGGGGGCTGAACCCCCTGTTGGGGGACATTCTCCTTGTGTGGGGGCTGATTCCCCTGTTGGGGGGGAGCGTACGCCTTGTGAGACGGCCGAACCCCCTGTTGGGGGGCCATATACCCTATTGGGGGGCATACCCCTTGTGTGGGGGTTAAACCCCCTGTTGGGGGGCCAAACCCCATATTGGGGAGTCCAAACCCCTTGTGTGGGAGCCATTGCCCTGTGGGAGTGCAGCAAAACATGTATTAATGAATTCATGAAACATGTATTTAGAATTCACTTTATTATTATGATAAGAGACTTACTTTAACAGTGTAAGATATATCAATAAAAATTGTCCAACTGATCGCTGTCTCTGTCTTGCTCTCTGTCTTTTTAGTGGTCTTTTGTTTTACTTGTGGAGGAACATGCGTTTGGGGGTATTTTACAGAGTGACTTTGGGATTTTTTTTATCAGGGATTTTTCAGTTTTCCAACAGGGAACATCAGAATTCCTGCCAGTGGCAGGACCCTGCCTGCTTAGAGCTGGCACCTTGGACCCATCTGGCTGTAGCTGACCTCCTGGACAAATGTGGCCAGGAGGATATGCTTTGACCATTCAAAGCAGGCCACCACACCCGGAACATCTTTCGTGTGATAGCTGCCCAGATGGTCGGGAGGGGCACACATGGCAGTAGTGCTGCACAAAGGCCAACCCTGCAACCGCAGTCCACTGGCAGCTGGCCCAGAGGGGCATATGCCTCTACTGGCTCTGCAGTTCCCATCCAGGTCTGGCACGTGCACAGCAGGTCACAGCCAGGCAGCAGCCCCCACTGCCAGACTGCTGCAGTGGGTAGAGGGTGCAGGGAACTCTCAGGGCTGCTTCAGCAGTCCCACTGGCACAAGGGGTAGTGTCCCCAGGTACCAGTTGGCTGGGCCCCAGAAGCTCCTGAGAGCGAGTAGCCCTGACCTACTTGCCAGGACAGCTTTTTATACTGCTGGGGCCAGAACAGGGCAGCTTTTTATACTGCTGGGGATAGCACAGGTGCTGGCCCTGGGCTCTAGCTCCCCCTGGTGGAAGATCCGAGAGGAGCCAGGCAGGGTTATTTTGCCCCAAGTGGCACAATTTGCTCCACAACAAAATGTATGTCTGAGCACATGCGCTGAAGCAAAAAGCCCCGGCTCAAATTTGCACCGCTTCTATTCGAGCTGCTGCAAGCGCACGTGCTTGCATGTATGGACACGCCCATTGAAGCTAGAGTAATGAGGATAAGAAATCAATAACATCACTGAAATTTATGCAACAAAGGAAGTTACTTGTAGAAGGGATAAACTTAACTGATGCTGCAGGAGACACTCCCAGGTCTTACCATACTGGAAAATTTTTTCTCTAGAATTTCCCACACTCGTTTCACAGGAATTCCACTGATTGAATTCTGGTATGGATATGATGTCTGCTCCTCCCAGTGTTTATACCACCATTTTATTGAGCATTGCTCCAGTTAGATCGCATGGTGGGTAAGATGCTTGTGACCAGCTTCTATACACTAAAGCTCCCAAAAACTTTTCAATTCAAGTGTATTAAGCAATTTAGTCAACTCCACAATGGCTGCCTACATCAGACATCTTTGCTAAAATTTCCCAGCATGACTACTCCTAGAGGCAAACACTCGGCAACTAGCTGCACATTGGTTTGCCTATTGTCTCAAACAGTAGCTATTTTAAATATGAAGAGTTAAAAAATGGCTATCTTTTGTCTATACTACAGGCTTCAGTCCCTGGGTTTTTGAATGACACATACCACATTGCTCAAGAAGGTAGTTTTGACTGAAAGCTTCAACACAGAAAACTGCAACATGCTGGTGAAAAGTCAAGACAGCATAAACAGTTTCTTGAGACAATTTACCAAGAAAAGCAGATTGGCTGAAGAACTTCAGCACAGATTTATGGATTTCTGGAAAATGTCTTTCAAACTTTGCCACTACTTTTTTTCCTCCCTATTTGTACTTTTTATTGTATCTATCAGCCAAGTACCTACATTTTTGTTGCTTTTGTTCATTGTTCATGACAGTATTATCAAACCATAAGCATAGCACAAATATACTAAGAGAATTCTGTGTCACACTTTCTCAGTCAGTTTTCTTCTTGTGAGATAGGGGCTACAAAATTCACCTCTAAGTTATGGCATGTAAATTCACAGCCTTCCAAAACTACCAGATGTTCACTTCTTACCTGGACAGTCAGCCATACCAAATGTTTCCATGGATGTATAGTGATCTGCTATCCAAATCACTAAACACAAAGGCTAGATACAGATGTTTGAAAAGCCTGTAAGTGGCATAAGTTAGATTGGTAGCGAATAGTACGTTTGCCCTTTAATGCGGGGCATGAAGTGGCCTTGGCCAGCAGGTTGGGGCAGTCCTGCACACCTCCCAGCATTTTCTGCAGGCTCCCCAGGCTGCTGAGCACAGCCAAATGCCCATGACACCCCCGCTTGGCTGTTGGGCATGGGTGATCACTCCCCCAACATCCTGTCACATCAACTGTCTGCCACTGGCATCTGTCAGCTGCAAGCAGGCAGCAGGAGTGAGGAAGGGAGGCATCTGTTTTCCTATGAACAAGCTCCTGCATCCCTGGGCTATGCTTCTGCACCGTGCCATCAAACGCACCAGGATGTACACACAGAGCTGACATGGAGCCCAGGAGAACCCCCATCTCTGGGTGCAGTCCCATGGAGCCTGACTGGGCTGCCAGGCATGGATGAGCACACCTCCCCCAAAAACTGTCTAACCTAAATCAATTAAGTTTCAGTGCACATCGATCCACATCTGTCTTAAACCAGGTTCCACCATTTTTAGACCAGTCTACGTGCACTGAACTTCTGTTCTGTTATGTTTTTAGACCACTTTCCCATCACTTAAACAAGTAAAAGTGTATTGTCTGTACCTGGTCAAAGAGTTATGGTATAATCTGTTTTTGTACACAGCGAGTACACTCCATCCTTTGCTGCTTCTACTAATCTTTGTTTCAATGAGCAGGCAGCTAATATTTTGTAGTTCTAGTGATCTAACATATCTTAAACTAGTAATCAGTCATATCTCACTCTACTGGTATTACATCTCTCTCTCAATTGGAGCTCCTCACTAAATAGTCAATATACCAATATAAAATGTGGATCAATTTTCTTAAAATTTCACACACTTTCTGGCTTCATGGGTATTTTATTAGTCTTAGCACTTAAAAATCTCCCTTTCACTATGAAAGAATCCTCACTACAATAAGCCTTTATTTCATAGCCAAGAATATGTCTGAAATTAAACTTTCTCCCTATACTTGGTCATGCTTTTGGCCACTATGCCAAATTTCCTGACCTGGGAAGTCAGTCACTGGTATCTTACCTCTCTATTATTTTCAATATTTTACTGTAGCTCTAATATCATCTAATAGACTCATATTAGGAAATGACCTCAATTGTCTAGTACAGGGAGAGGCAATCTTCTTTGACTCCAGGCAAGAATAACCTACCCCAAAGCAGAGGTGGGTGGGTGGGCAAGCATTAGCACCTATCCAGCAGTGCTGCCACCTTTTGTACCCATAGTGACACAGGGAGAATTCCTGCAGCCAGTGCCTGTCCCTGCAGCAGCACAGGGAATGCACCCATTGCCAAAGCCCCCTGCCATCAAAGTCCCACATTTGCAGGCTGGATCCAGTGGTTTCATCGGCCAAATTAAGCCTGTAAGCCATAGGTTGCCAGCCCCCAGGTCAGTGAAACTGTTTACTATAAAAATGGGAGGGCTGCCTGAGAACATTAAAACTTAAAAGTTAACAAGATCTGAATCCTGCCAAACCAGGAACACAACCTTGCAAAACCATATCATTAAGTATGATAAAAATCTTCCCTCCCAAGCCTTCCCTGGCATCAAGGTTATTGCTTCCCATGTGATGTCCGGTGTAAATTAGATTGCCAGCTTCCTAAGACAGCCAAAAGAGGTTAAAACTCCCCAGTTTGCCCTGTGACTTATGACTAAGTCCCACTTTCAAAAGTGAGTCTGACACTTAGGCCTCACTTGCTGACCTCCAATGATCAAGCTCCAACTTTTTTTAAGAGTGGTAATAAGTCAGTGTGGATATTTTTGCCAAAATGTTCACTTGTCTTTATTTTTCTCCCCAAAAGAACAATGTAAGCCCATGGAGAAATACAAAAATGTCACACAATTACAATTTCAAAGAGTTTTTTTAAGCTTTGAATTCTACCACATAACACCCCTGTGTTAACACATCTGAGATAAGCACTGTTGTTCCCATTTTCTGAGGAAAGATTGCACGGTGGAGAGAAATAACTCTTCCAACTCCACACAATTAATTAGTGGCAAGTGCCAGAGACAGGGACAGACCTTAGAACACATGTCTCATACTTTAAACATTAGACCCAGCTTTCAAAGTGAAAAAGGAATTTAAAAAAAAATAACTAACCATGCGGCACACAAGAAATTCTATTCTTTGCTGGAAAGCAGTTATTTCTACCTCATATTCTGCAACCAAATTGCAGAACAGATGGCTGAGAGGATAGTTAAATTGGAGGGAAGAAATGTATCATGAGCCCTTTTCCTGAATTGGCAGGTAGACAGACTAGAAGACCAAGCTTGTCTTTTCTGTCTCTTATTTCCATGGTAAACATGAGGCCAACTTGTCACTACAGAGAAAATAAATGAATCTGTGCATACAGGCTTATGGTCATGTCCTTGAAAGGGAAGCCGATCTCTTATTCATAATACTATGCTACCACGAATGAAAGGCATTACTAAGTAACTCCTTCCCTTATGTATTAAAGGCCACGGGGATTGTATAATGTTACCTAAGATTATAGATAGAAAGAAGAGAGACCTATTCCTCTGACTGCAAATTAATAAAACCTTGTAGGAGTTTTATATAGAACTCTACTCCTCCCAAACTTTTAGCTTCAGGCAGTCTCTCTGCAATATTTTAAACAAATTAAATTTACCTCAATTAATGATTATACTGCTTCCTTCAATCAGCCCATATCCCTCTAGGAAATTAATTGAGCTATTACGAGTCTCAAGGCTCAGAAGGTATGTAGCCAGATGAGGTCACCCCTGGACAGACATTATATTTTCTTATCTACTGCTTTGTGTAACCATGCAAAGTTCTCAACTAGTAAAAAAATTCTGCCCAACCAGTTAAATTGTTTAAAAAAAACACAAAAGCTTAATTCTGACATAATAATAACTAAGGAAAGAAGCTAAGTACAGTAGTGCAAGAACCTAAGGTCATCAATGCACTGGCTACAGGTGTAATTATACTGCAGCATTTGAAAAGAATATGGTGGAGAGAAAGGGAAAATTCTTAACACTTAAGAGAAGACTTTCACAATGAAGTAGTTGGAAATGCTGACCCACAAACTAGGAAAAACAACCAGGCTTATTTCCAGGGCTTTAAATTGGTTATATGAAAGCTACATGGACTTACACATGACCTTATGTCTTCTTCTCTCTTTGAGTGGGAAATCCTACTGTGCTGAACAGGAGAGTTTGGTGATACTGGTACACAGCACTCTGGCCAGCCAGGTGCTTGTGATGAAGGAAGCTAAATGGACTAAGTCCTAGCTTGCAGCATTGGTTGGGATTATTTTTGGGAGTGGGCCTGGCTCAGTGTGAGCATATGTTATATCAATACGACCTTTTCACTCCAGCGGCAGATTAAAGTCTATGCCTGGCAGCAGGCCACTGAGACTGCCCTCTACTTGGTTCCCCATTACTTCATGTTTCATGGTATTGGTTTAGTGTTGTCCCTAGGTTACTACAGTTCTGCAACTGGTTTCTGTTTGGTTGGTTGTTTTGTTGGGTTTTTTGGGTTTTTTTTTTTGGGGGGGGGGGGGAGGGGGCGGTTCAGGTGTAGCTGTTTGAGCCTAAGAAGAAAGAGGGAGGCTCTAAGAGAGCTGGGGAATGTGAAAAAGGTAGTCTAGGAAGGACAAGGAGAAAAAAATGATCTCAGGGAAGACAGAGTAAAGTCTGAGTGAGGACAGAAGAAACTGGAATGGCACAGCAAAGACTGTTTTGGAACAATCTGCTGTGCTGTTGCAGAAAACCTGGGCACTCTGATACCCATCTTGTTTTAAAGAAGAAAACACCACCTTTTCCTTCCTGGGAGCTGACCAAGAAGGAATTCCCAGAGGTAAGGGTGCTACAAAACATTGCAGAAGCCAGAAACTGAGAAGAGCCGGGGTCTCAAAGCCAGAGCCTTGCCCCTTGCATAGCCACACTAGCGCTCGCTGCAGGGGTCCTCTCAAGAGATAAGGCCATTTCCTGGGGAATCCTGAGGAGGACTGAGTCCCTTACCCTCTGAAAAGGGCAATTTGATAGGGCTGTGCGAAGCTTTGAGTGGTGATTCGATTTAGAGATTCAGCCCGATTCAGTGGCCGAATCTCCAAATCTGAATTGACTCAGGGGACCAGTTTAAAAGTCTGAATCAATTCAAAGCTCTCCAAATCTTCAGAAAAGATTTGGAGAGCCCCCATGGCTGCCCCCACCTGCCCCAGCTCCAAGTCCTTAAAAAAAAAAAAAAGCCCCAGTGCTCACCGGGTGCTGGCGAGTGGGGGAGCAATCCCCACTGCCCCACACTGTATTGGGGGCTCTGCATGAGCCCCTCGAACCCCTGCCCGCTGCCCCAGCTCCCACCTGGCTGCCCTGCCTGCTGGGGCTCCTGCTCTTTAAGAAAAAAACAAGCTGGAAAAAGCCCCGGGACTCTCCACTCCTGATGCAGCCTTGGGACTTCGGGGGCTCCTGCACAGCCCCCCATATGGTGCGGGGCAGCAGGCATTGCCCCCTGCTGGCAGGAGCAGTGAGTCCCAGGGTATATTCAAGGGGTTTTTTTCTGAAAGGGCCGGAGCTGGCCCAAGCGGGCAACCCATGAGGGGGCTGGGGGAGCGGGGCAGGAAGTTCGGGGGCTTGTGTAGAGTCCCCCTTCGCACAGGCCTACAGTTTGATCCTTACATGACAGTGCCACATAGAGCTCTCCAGAAGAGAAGTGGCATCAGACTCACTCCTGCCTGGAATACTCAAACGCAAATTGGATAAATGAAAACACACGGGGAAACAAGACGCACTACAGTCAACACATTCAAATTTCTTCATCCGCTGAAAGGAAAAAATGGTGGATAGCCATGCTCCTGTTATTAAAGCTCTAAACCAAAAGTGATCTCGCAGTTCAGAAAATACAAGACAGGAAGTGAAATCCACAGATTACATGAGATCAGTGTCCCAAACAAAGATGAGAGGCTGAGGAATGCAAACTGGAGAAGGTAGAGGAGGAGAATGAGTGCAAATAAACTCTTCAAGATGGGGAAGAGAGAAATAAACTCTAAAATACTGGATAACACTGGATAATATCTGGAAAACAGTCTCCTTTCATTTTAAACCATATAAAGTCACCCAGGTTTGACCACTCAAGCACACCTAGATACCAATGTGAAACGTCTACTAAACATGCTTGTAATACTAAAAACAATAATTTCAGAGCTGAGGGACTATATAGGTTTTCCTCAGCTTTTCATACCAAAAATTTTATTTATAGCCATAGAAACTTTCAGCCATTTATTCATAATTCCATGCCATTACGAGACTGACCTTTTACTGAAGCGAACCTTACAGATTGATTAGAAATTCCATACAATAGTACTGACTTGTATTTATTCTAAATACATCAGGCATTAGTGTAATCTAAAAAATTACTGTTCTTTCATTTAGGTTCACCTTTTTTGTTCCTTAGGCTATAATAAGTTTATTACACACTTAATAATTTTAAACACCTTAATCGAGTCCCCTTTAAATCTTCTCTTTATCAGGCTAACTAATCCCCAGTAATCCCATTTAAACTGCTGGTTTACATTCCACTAATACTCCACATAAATTTGATCTGTACAAGAAAGTAATAGTACTTTGGTGAGTCTTGCAAGAAAACATTCTGGTCCATTAAAAACAAGCGGAAAACTGTTCTGACCTGAAACATATATTGGTGCTATCAACAGACAAATTCATTATCTGATTAATTTGAAAACACATCAAACAAATTATTTGGTTTCTTCTGCTTTATCAGGCAGCTGGCTGTGGATTATCTCATTAAAAATAAAAGAGAAACTTTCATTGAAAAGATAGAGAAATGTTTTCAGTGTCTACACAAATGAGCTGTATTGAAACTCAAAACAAAATTTTAACACATTCTTCTCACAAAGCTTTTATGACCAAATCATATTCTACTTCTTGGGCATCCAAGTGGACTTAGGTGCCTACGTTCAATTCTGATGCACCCTGTTTGAATCCCTGAAAATCCATTAATGCATCTACTTTTGTGACACACCATCATCTCACCCTTAAGACTAAGTCAGAAAAAAGAAGCAAGAAGGACCTGTCTCCTCCTTGTGTTAATAGTTTTTTTCAGGGATTTGAACAGGGTAGAATAGAATCTCATTAGGTGCCAAACAGATGGAATAGAAGATGGCTCTCTTACTGCTTACAATTTTAAAAAAATACATACCACTACGTCATTGCTGGTGACACCTTGTGTAGCAAGGTAGCATGTAGCATTCTAATATTGTAAAAGCCTAAGTCTGTCTATCTGTCTGTGTCTGTCTGTCTATAACATTTTATTTGCACTCTGGCTGACGGAAACAGCCAATCAGAGTGCTCCAAGTGTGGGGGAGCACTGCCTAGATTCCAAAGCCACACCAAGGACCAGGCAGAGAGTGGGGGAGCCGAGGCAGGCCTCAACTCCCCCTCTCTCCCCCCGGTCCCTGCAGAGGCAAAACAGCTGCACTCCATCCCAGCCCCCTCCCCACACTGCCCCACATCATTCCTGATGGGCAATTGGCTAGTGTAACAATAAGATACAAAGGACTTTATTAAAATGCAAAGCCATCTTCTTCTTACAGGGAAATATTTAACATCCTTAAAATACCAACACCTCAACTCCTCATACCCAAATAAAAGTAAGACAAGTCTAAATCTATGAATCTTTAAAGGGGACTTATGTAGTTCAGAAATCTAGGTCATCTTTCTGTGTGGGTGTATCACACCTGCCTCTGAAAGTATGCTCTTCTCTGAAGAAAATTTCTAATCTAAAATACTGGAATCCCTGCAGCCAAGTCTGCAAACTGGAGATTCCTTCTTTTTATCTGAAGCAATGAATGAGCTGCAACTCTATCCAAACTCTGAATATTAAAATTACAGCACTTGTATTAAAGACCAAGTATATCCCAATGGGCAACATGCCTCAATCAAAGCTGTTAATTTTTCCAGGGTTTTCCTTATATAAAATGTCCTTGTGTAACCTTACCAACAGCTGACTGCTTTATCATAACAATTTAAGGTAAAAGGGCTTGCAATTATGCCCTTGATCAAATTTCTACTGCAATTCTTTCCTTTCTGCCGGATGGAAGAAGCTGAAAGCAACCCCTTACCATGGAGCAGTGTCATGAAATCCCTGCTTCTCTACTCCCTGAAGAGCAGATTAAACTCTGACCCTAATATAGTCATTTACAGAACTTCCATCACTGCAAAAGGAGCTGAATTTCAGGAACTCCATTTCCTTCCTTATGTCTCTCTAAATATTTCAGGAATTTGAGACCTATGACAATATTATGATTTGTGAATTATGAAATATAACAGCAACTCTCCATTGCTGAATATGTCTTACTTATCTATTTCATTGTAAAAATCTTTCCGCTCAAGAACTGCTCACTGGGGACTGGGACAGAAAGACAGGAACAGAAAGCAGGATTGGGGAAAGAAAACAAAGAAATGCCAAAGAACTGTGACAAGGCACTTGCCAAACTTTGCCTAAGAATTGTTGACATAATAAATGACATGGAGCATAATGATTTTCTATTCTTTTCAATTTACACTGCAAAATCTTTTAAGTGGAAACCTCTGTCTGTGTCCCATCCCCGCCAGAAAAAGTCCCTTGTCTTGGAACTGAATACAAGGGGGGAAGTAAGTGGGGTGGAGGGGGACAGGTGGCAGCTGCAGATTTGGCTCTGGCGCCAGAGCGCCAGCTGCTGCTGGCCCCCCACCACCTCTGCCCCCCACCTTCCCCCCTGCAGCTTTGGGCTCCCTCCCCACCATACCTCTTCTGGTGGCCTTCCTCTCCTTCCCCATTCCCCACCTCACTGCCATTTACCCTTGTTCTGGCTCAAGTTCTGCTCCCGCCTGGTCTAGTGGCAGCAGCAATGGGGGCAGGGCAACTCTGGCCCCAGCCCTGGGGCCTAGCTGGAGCTGGGGCTGCTGCTACTAGGCTGTCCTTGAGCTTGAGCGCAAACATGTTCCACATCCATGGCTGGAGCAGAGCTGGAACCAGACCAAAGGTAAGGATCAGGAGGGAAAAGGGAAGACAAGGAACAAAAGCTGCAGAGGGCGGAAACAGGGGGAAAGACAAAAGGGGAAGAGGGCTACAGAATGCAGGGGGGGAGGTTCCAAAGGGAAAGACAGTGGGGAGAACAGACAGCAGGCAAACTGTGGGAGGGAAAGGGGCAGCAGTCAAGCAGCTTTCCCCCTGCAACCTGCCCCCTACCACCTGGCCCCCCAGGGCCTGGACCCCTACCACCTCCCCCACTGCCTGCCCCCCCTCCCCGCCACTGCTTTCCCTGCTGTAGCAGTGGGGGGACAAATTTAAGATGACCTTTAAATAATTAGATTCTAGACCTGGAAAATTATAACAAATTTATAAATTTACCATGTCTAGAATCTAATTATTTAAAGGTCATCTTAAATTTGCGGTCATCTTGGATTTAGGTAAACATAGTAAATTTTAGAGCTAATACCAGCACAGAGCTGTCACGTACACTGGTTGCGGCATCTCCGCAGAAATTCTATAGGATCATAATACATGCCATGTCTGTGCCATACAGATAGTGGTATCTTTGGATAACTAATTGCCAGGGCGTCTCCCAAAGCACATCTCCTAAAGTGTAAAGAAGCCCACTCTTACTAATACCATCAGATAAACTGTTCAATACAACAACCTCATAACTGCTCTTTAAAAGAATGAAACAATATTAATGATAAGAACATATGGAAGCTTATTTTACACTAAAGGACTAAGATAAGAGATGAAGCACAGTTCACTTCAGTTTTATTCTACGGAGGAAACTAATTTCTATTCTATCATCTTCATTGTATATGAAGATGAAATCTGAGACACCATCTGTGTTAAGGTGAAAAGAAGGTGACATTATCACATTTTTTTAAATAATTTGAGCCACTTCTGCACTCTGAAAAGAACTGTCGATAGCATAAGTGTTCTTAACATATAGTGTGTGTTTTTCAAAATTAAGTTCAATCTCCACACACACGACCTGAAAGGAGTCCCCTTAGTGGTACTTTGCTGCCAGCCAAAACCTGTGAAACTCTGGCAGCCTCTAGTGCCTAAAGGATCAGTTCTTTCTTTCACAGAAAAAAATAAAATAAAATAACAGTACACGACTAAAAAAAATTAACTCTAATTCCCTGATCCTGTTAACAGGTGGGTGCATGAGCTGCATGCGTCACAGTTGCATGCCTTCAGAGTACAAAATTAACAACAGGTAATTTACTTTCACAATGCAAGGAATGTTGTGACAGATCTCCAGTAGAGTAGAGCTTAAATATGATTTCAGCCTCTGTCTCACCCTCCAGAACACTGATAATGGAAGGATAATGTTCTGCCACTGGTCTCTCCTAGCTACTGAAAAAAGGCTGCCTGAAGTAGACTATGAGGATTTGACTACTGTCACCAACTTTTGTTGGTCAGCACTGAAAAGGCTGTAATGCACCAGGGTCCATACTTTCTCCACCCCAGATATCCAGCAACACCTTCTTCATACCACAAGCTCAGAGAAAAGTGCTGAGTATGCCCCATGCATTCCCAGGTATAGCACCCAGTTTTTCAGGTTAAGTGCTGAAGACATGTTGTTGTGCACATGACTATCAGCAAGAAATTTCAGTGCATCCAGTGCAGACTGGTCAGGGTTAAGCGGCAGCTGAAGAAATGTTTTGAGAATTCAGATTGTGGATGTGCATGTTTAAGATTACAGTTAGACAACTAAGAACCTTCCTGGATTTAGCCCTAAATGCCTCACAAACATTCATTCGTCTTCTGAACACCCTTTAAATGATATTATTGTACTCATTCTATAGATGGGGACCTGAGGTATGGAGATAACGGTCAAAAGGATCCACTGATTTTTATCACTCAAATTGAGACCCCAAAGACTGATTTTTAAGAACACTTATTTATATAGCACTTCATCTGTGTAAAGCACAGCTCTCACTGATTTCAGTTATAGCTCTGAGCACTCAGCATTTCTGGCCAGAAGTCGGCAACGTTTTTGCCTAAAACACCGTGTCCCAGGGGAGCCAGGGCAACAGAGGAACCCCGGGCCAACAGAGAGCCCCACTTACCTCTTGTAGAGTCAGAAGAGCTGGAGGAGGGGCGCACGGCAAAACCACCAGCGCGGGTGATCAGCCGCGTATATATACGGCTGCGGCCGAGCAGCAGGGGCAGAGGACGCTGCCCGGAAGAGATAAAAAGCGGCCCCGACGAGGAGGCGGGACGGCTGATGTGAGGAGGCTGGAGGGGAGAGCCCTCATGCAGAGGGAATCAGCCGCTGCATCTGGCAACGTGGAAAGCCGGGGGTGGAGCTACCAGAGGCTCCGAGAGAGTCAGCAGTGAGGCCGACAGCAGAGCCGGCGAGGAAGCCGGCTGCATAGCTGGCAGGGAAACCAGCAGGGAAACCGGTGGCAATGGTGACGTCAGAGCCGGCCGGCAAGGCGCGTATAGCGCCAGCAGCAGGACCAGTGGGAGAGCCTCCAGCACAGTCGGCCGCAGAGGTGGCGGTGAAGGTAGGTGCAATGCTGACAAGGAAAACAGCAGCTGCACCCGCAGCAGAGCCAGCGGCAGCATCTGCGGAGGATCTGTCAAAGAGGTAACAGGGGGGCGGGCCCAACGAGGCCTCGTCGGGCTGCGGTAAACAACAGACAGAGACCCGAAGAAGGGCCGGATAGCGGACCCTCGCGGCCCCAGTGGCCTTGGGAAGAAGCGGGAATTAGACACCCCAGCAGGGGAGCCATCTGAGCGGTGGGGCCTGAGCCCAGGGTGAACCACTCGGCCCAGAGGCATCCTTGTGGCCCTTCGGGTCCTTTAGCTTAGAAACCCTGGTTAGCTTGGTGGTGGGGTAGGCACATACCGTCACAGGGTGGTTAGATTAGAGCGTTAGGGAGCAGTAGTGGAAGGACCAAGCCAACGGTCCTCGTGAGCCATACACTGGGCCTGAAGACCCAGACGCACGGCAGACAGGCTATAGGCAGGAGAGGGGAGAAGCCGAGAACACCAAAGGGGCCTGAAGACCGATAGCCTAAGGTGGCGAGTGGCCGGGGTATAGGGGAGGTAGGAGCCCCAAGAGTGCCCACCGGGAGATGCGATGACCCTGGAGGCTGCCCTGAGGGGGAACCCCCCACTGAGGTACCATCCCAAGTCGTGGCAGGCGAGTTAAGGGGACCCCCTAATGTCAGCAGGGGGTAGCCTGTGGGGTCCACCCGCAAGCCCAGGACAGACACAATCGCTAGTCCGGGTGAAGGCTGTGCGGGAGCGCCTCCTGGAACGAAGGCAGGCACACACCGGTAACCTTGAATTGTAAGATGTTGGTATGCCAGGGGCAGACTACGGGGAAGCCGCGAGAGGCCCAATCCTTGTTGTGTTAATGTAGCCCTTGCCTCTTGCTTCCCACTTGTCCCGAGACACACATGCCAAGAAAAATGCCTTTGCATGCCATATTCTGGCACCCATAATGGGGGGGTTACCTATCCCTGCATGAGACTCTAAGCGCATTAGCTATCTCTCAGTTCCCACAACCAGTTATAACTTGATTAGCAGAGGATTGTTTTAATGGGCCTTCCAGAAATAAAAGGTGCAAGTACCAATGCATAGTGCCTTCATGCCTCAAATAAAATCAAGCCGTTCCTAAGTCCACCCCATGGGTACACAGGAAATCACAAGGAATATGTTTGCCTTGCTGTCAGCTTTCCAATCCCAGCTGTCATGCTGTCTGAGACACAGGCCTTCATTCCATAGCCAACTCACAGGCTGCTGTCTCCAGCTAGCTGTTCCAACACTTAGGCAGAGTCTGACTCTTTTATCAACCTGGTCTTCTTTCCCTGTATTCTGGAGCCCTCAGCAGTGGGATGCTCAACTCTTAGCCCAGCCTTCCACAGACTAGGGTAGAGCAGAAAGGTACCCCGTAAAGTGCCAGCAGGGTTAATTATCTGACTTTTAACTCAGTAAGCAAGCTCAGATTCAAGGTAGAAAAACAGGTTGTGCAGCTGAAGATCTTTTGAGAAGCTTTATAATATACTCTCTTGATCTCATCCCTACTTAATTTGAACATTACTACCTCACTCATGGAGTTAAAAATGTCCATGTCACTCGTGATTCACTCCTGTAATAAAACTGTTCAGTAGGCAATTGGAAAAAGTTGGATTAGGTAACTTTATCTATGAAACCTGATTTATCTTAGCACTAATAGGCTCCAAAATTTCTATCTTTCAACGAGGCCTAAAAAACCAGTACAGTTAATAATGACAACTTTATCTTTATGGCTTTTGAAATTAAGTGCTTCACTTTCCAGACTATTCTAGATTGAGAGTATCTCCTGATTGAATGAGGGTCTCCACAGCATCAGCAGCAATCTTGCTTTGCTCCCTCAGGCCCCTGGCAGACGTTATACTTAAGATGCAACTAATCAGTTAACTGATCAGAGATCAGATCACATCATGCCTTTAAATAAATGTCTGTCAATGGTTTTAGATCCTCTCATTGGCTAGGGACAGACATTCAAAAAGTCTGAGCCTGAATTGATTCAATCTTTGCAGGTTAATCTAACCTGGCTAGGCTGAATCAGTTTTGTAACCACATAGACATCCCAGAAATGCAGTGGCTCAGGTTAGAAGCTGGGGGGCACTACAGAAGCCCTCCCTTCCTTCCACAGCATGGAGCTGAGGGGGGTGTGGCCAGGCTCCAGCAGGAGCTCTGATTAGCCCAGCAGAGAATTGATAACACTGTTTAGGACCCAGTTAAGAAAACAACAGACAGATATTACCAGCTACTTGTTGATTCTGCCTGTAGATCCAGCTCATCCCAGCCAGCATGTGGTCTACTAGCTAATACATAGACACCTCCTCAGCAAGGCAGAGGGGAGGGGGGAATTCCTGCTTAGCACAGAATAGTGAGGGGGAGGTAGGGTGGAACTGCAGCCAGGGAGCAGAGGGAAGGGTCCAGCCCTGCTGTGGAGTAGAGAACCCGGCCCAGCCCTTAAACCAGCAAGGGGTCTGGGCCAGACAATGCATAAACCAGTTTGAGCCAAATCATTTAAGTCTGGTACTACATTCAACCAGGTTTATCTCAAACCAGTTTCAGCCATTCTCAAGCTGGTTTATGTGCACTGAACATCCGTTCTGTTACAGGTTTAAAACTAGGGCTGTACAAAGCTTCAGTAGCCAATTCAATTTGGGGGAGATTCAGCCCGATTTGGGGATGGAATTGGGAAAGCAATTAAAAGCTCTGAATTGATTCAAAGCATTCGAATAGATTCGGAAAAAGATTTGGAAAAGATTCAGAGATTCAGCCATAGACTAAACAGGCAGCTGACACAGCTGCCTCCAGCTGGTAAGTCTATTGGGGTTGGGGAGGGGGAAGGGAGGGGTTGTGGGGGAAGGAGGGATTGGAGATTGGGATGGCACAAGCTGCCCAGTCAGGGTGGGGAGGCGTGTTACTCAGGGTGGGGGGGCAGGGGGTTGCGGGATACAGGTGCAGCAGTGCTCAGAGTGGGGACTATGCCCTACTGTCGCTTGCCCAGCTGCAGGATGCAGGCACTACTCACTCCGGGAGGAAGGGGGCAAGCAGCAGCAGGGCAGAGCCCCCATTCCCAGTGCTGCTGCACCCGCATCCCGTGCCCCCTCGCACCAGATGGGCAAGCGGCAGCAGCACAGAATCCCCACTGCCAAAGCTGATGCAGGCGCAGCAGCACTGGGAATGGGGGCTCTGCCCTGCTGCTGCTTGCCCCCTTCAACCCGCAGTGAGCCACGCCTGCATCCCGCCCCCCCCACCACCCCAGCTGGGCAAGCGGCAGCAGGGGATAGACCCCATTCCGAGTGCTGCCATGCCTGCATCATGCATCCATTCCACCCCTCTCCCCAAATAACATGCCCCACCCCGCCCCGGCTGGGCAGCTTGTCCCAGACCCAGCCTCAGCCTCAATCCCTCCCTCCCCCAAGCCCTTTCCACCCTCCCAACCCCTACAGACTTACCAGTTGCAGGCAGCCATGTCACCTGCCTCTTTAGTCTACGGCCAAATCTCCAAAGCTGCGCCAAATCTTTTGGATTTGATTAGGCCGAATTGAATCAGGACAGTGATTCAAATCTCTGAATCGAATCACTGTGCTCCGAATCAGCTGTATCTGAAGCGAATACTTGCCACTTTGCACAGGCCTAGTTTAAACCAGTTTCTGATCACTTAAAACAATTTAAATGTAATGTCTGTTCCTAGCCATCAAGATCTATGATGGTCACCCAGACTGGGAACCAATGGTAAACACTTCTAAAGCATGGGAAACAGGAAAACCTAATTGATACCAAATTTGGAGACAGCCAAGTGAGAACCAGAAAGCTGAAATGTTATGTGGGATTCATTTTTCTCCAAGGTATAAACCATGTCTTACAAATGTTAATGAAGATGCCTATTTAATGGGTTAAAGAGTCTTCTTTCATCTTATGCATGTTTAATTTTTGATGATGATCTGCTCAGAACATTTTTGTCTTAATTGTAGTGGCATCTGCAATTGTTCTGCAAAAAATGTATAAAAAGAATGAATGTACTCCAGTTTAAAACATTAGTTAACAAGACTACTAGAAGGAACAAAGGCCATCATAAAAACAAAATGCATAATGCTGTTCACTCATGGGATATGTTTTGAAAGAATAGGAAGAACACAGAGCTCTCTTTATATCTACAAATGAGGAGTTTTAAAAGCTAAACTAAATGTAAGCTACTCTTAACTCCAGAAAGATCAGAGCAGCCACATTAACCTGATGCTACTAAACAAGAAATACTTGGGATATGCATTTAGTCAAAAAAGAAACTGGATACAGAGTTTAATTACTATTTTGTTTCTAGTGTTGAAAAACAACCACCAAATCTACTCAGCAGGGTGCTTTCCACTTCAACCAAAGTGCTGAGTATTGTCACTTTCCCATGTACTTTACTTCCACAGAACGATACATGTATGAGAAATAAATTATGATTGTTCATATCATTGAGTATATGCATATCCGTTTTTGAATAAGCAGCTAATGTTAAAACCTAGCAGTATTAAACTGTAAATTAATATTTGCTGGCCAGCTGGAAGTTTGCAAAATGGGTAAAAAATTCACTTTTTTGCAAGGAATTATTAAGAATCTCAGATATGCCGTGCTGCAAAAGATGAAGGGCTGTTTAGTCAAGTACCTCTTCTGCAGCAGTGACTGATACCAGAGACTTCAGAGGAGAACAAAACATACAAAGAACGTATAAATATATCATAGCTGTAGGAAGAGTAAAGAAGAAATATTTTTGCATTATTATTGCACAGGTGAAAATTGATCTTTCTCTATCCTTCCTCTGAAATCTATAACCAGTAATGACCAATTGATTATTTTTATTCTACTAAGTTTTAGTACTGCCAGTAGTAATACTATCTAATGCTTCTGGCAACTTCTACTCTCCATGGGTTTTTTTCCTTTTACTTGTGCCGGTGAATGATGTATATTCCCACTGCCATCACACCGTACTGTGGTTAAGCTGCTATAAAAAAAATAAAAGAAACAAAGCAGAGCATATAACCTATCAAACCTGCCAATCAAAGCAGCTCTAATTCTTAATACTGAATACTGGCAATAATGTGCATGTGAACAAGCTGCAGGCCAAGAACATTTTTTTAACAAATAGTGGCAGTATTCTAAGAAAGAAAATAGCTGCAGAAATCTCAGCTAACAGATATTTTGCTGAGAGTGCACAATTGCAAGGGAAACTGGTTGTAGTATTTCTTTCTGTGCCCAACACCAGCAGTCAATGACTTTGTAGGGAATTTTCAAATTATTAAATGTTCCTCTTGAAAGCAGGAAACAATTATACATTTACACCTCAGTGCATACATGCACATGGTCAAAAATACCAACTTTCCCTCATAACAACACACCTAAGCAACAAATCCCCATTCAGAATTTAAGTAATCCCTTAGCATAAATAAGTACCAGATGCAAAGGGAAAATTGGAACACTCACAGGATGCTGTTACAGCTAAGTGGAATCTCATCAGGGACCGATTCAAAGATCAGTTTTTCACATCCGTAAGCATGAGTTTAAATCAGCTTGTATGAGCTCACTTAGCAGTGGTATTTTACATGATGCATAATTCCTAACTGATCAAAGAACAAAGAAATCACACACTGTTTGATTTTCCCCTATCAATGTTGTGCTAAACTTACAATTTACTGTCAGTACTTAGGCTGCATTTCTGGATATTGGTAGGCTGATTTTATTAATAACAAGCCACTATTTTTGGTGCTGAGCATCAGCAGGCCTTGTTAATGTTTACAGTACACAAACTGTATGCCTGAAGAAGGGTGTTTGTGCCAGAAAGCTTGCAAAGAACAATTTTTCCAACTAGTTAGTTGGTCTAATAAAAGATATCACATTTACCCAAAGAACTGTCTGTCTACAGTACACAAATGCATTTAAGAGGTACATGCAAGCCTGCCACTCTGGGTTTATTTTTCTAATGTGACTTTATTTATGAAGAAATTGTTGTTGATATGGAATACTGAATGGCACAGAAAATGTATATTGGGAACTTTTTCCTGTTTCATAACACATGAGCAAGGCAACATTCAATTAAATGAAAAAGGCAAGTAATTCAAAGCAAAGAGCAATGAATACATAACTAAAACATGGAAGTCAGTGTCACAGGAAGTCCCAGAGGCCAAAAATTTAACAGGATTAAAAAAGGGGTGGACTTTTAAAAAGATGGTCAAAAATTCCAAAGTTAACTAAGAATATATTTGCAATAAAAATATTTGTGTAAGAGGCATTACTGAGTTTAATCCTTGGTTATTAGGCAGCCATGTCATACAATCCCTTTAACAGCTATAGGCAGCGATGTAACTAGGGTGGGGCAACAGCAACAAAAAACAGCTGCTGCTGGCAGCCACACAACTGCAATTGTACTGGCATTGCAGCAGTAAGCAGAAGTTGCTGCTGCTCCCGTGCCCCAGGCACCCAGCCAGGTCACTGTGCATCTGCTTGTGGGTTTAAGTGAATCTCTAATGACTTGAGATGCAGGTGAGTCCTAAAAAAGGGGATGACTACCACACATCTGCCTCCTGTGGTGTTCTTAATGCCTTCCTCTGAAGGATAAGATCCCGATCACTGTCAGACAGAATACAGAACCGTGGATTAGCTGACTAGTCTGATCCACTCTGGCTATCCCTATGTTTCCATGTGCCTTTTCGTACTGCTAACCTCAAGAATTAAAATCTCATGAGTCAGGCATACAGAAATGGTTACATTGTTGTACATAATGGCACATTATTGATGGCAGGCATCATCACCTGGAGCTGGTAAACATGCCTTTCCAAAGTGGAATTTTTTTTCTTTTTTTTTTTTTGTGGGTTGTTTCATTTTGTTTTCCTACCATTTGAGTGTTGCTGACAGTTTATGCAAGGTTGTATCTTTAAAGCCACTGAAAGAGCAGAAGGGAGGAGGAATGACTCCATGAGCAGGGGTCTCTCTTGGGCTTTGATTATAGCCCCAGGGAGCCTCATGTTGGCACTGGCTTGAGACCGCCCTGCATGTGTTTGACGATCGCATTTCACGATTGTGTATTTATGTCAATAAAGGAAGTTATGCTTAGAATATACCAAGACTCCATCTCACTGATTTCTTTTTCTCTAAAGGTTAATCTGCAAAGCCCCAGGGAACTGCTGCTGCTTAGGAGAGACAGCAATGCTGGTGTCAGAAGCAGAAGCAATAGCATTATTTGCCTTCAGGGTTTTAAACTTTTAGGGAAGGCCATCAAAACTCAAAATCTATATGCGAGGATTATAGGGTCACAATTCAACTTCAAATATATATTCAAAAAATGCAGGCTTCCTCAATGGCTGCTCAGAGTTTAACTTCTCTTGCTCTTTCTTTATCATAGTCAGGTGTTACTCTCCAGTACTTGTCATTTTCCATCTCCTTCCCTCCCTGCACATATTCCACTCTCCATGTTCTCCCCAGTTTTCTTTGTCTAGACCCTACATTTTCCCTCCTTGTCTCTTTACAAGATTTTAGCCCTTCCATTTTCCTGCTATAGGTCCCTATTCCCTGACACCTGCTTGTTCACCATGTTCAAAATATAGCTTTCTTCTCTAGGGCGGTCTAGAAACTGAAAATATTAAGAGAAAGCAGTCATCCTAATTCCACAAGAAAAGCATGTTAGGAATGGTCTGCATCTTGGCTCAGGACAATTTGGATTCGACCCCACTAAAACTAACTGCTGATGGCAGCTATTTGAACAAAGGTAATGTTGTTAATTTTGGACAAAGACATCTGATGGGATTGTCTGTTCATTTGTTTTGAGACTTGAGAAATGTCACAGGTTCGGAGTCTCATGAGACTCATAATAAAAATTGAAAGAGTTGCCAAAACCAGCTTTCACTATGAAAATCTGTGGTTCCCTTTTAGCATGTACTGTTTCTGATTATTACAGTAAATTTAAATATGAAATAGTTAACATAAGCATCTAAAACACACTTAATCAATTCGATATCTACATCTGAGAAGGAATTATTTTTATTGATATTTCTGTAAAAGTCTCCTATTCTAAGCATCACCTGTGAGACACCAACTCTGTAAAGTAATGATTCCCAGAGCACACAATTTAAGAGATGGGGAAATTTGAGATTCCCAATTAATTAATCAGAAATATCTCCAGAAGAGGGAAAATACCTGCTAACTAGAAATTCTCTTAAATAAGAGATAACTCTGAAATTAAGCAGTCAGAGCTGGATAAAATATTTTAACTGAAAAGTAGCTGTCAGGCTTTAAGAATATGAATTATAGCATCTTGCTTTCCCAAAACAGACTTTAATAAGTTTTATTGGACACCATATATATTGTTTACTGATTGCTCCCTAGTGTTTTCTAAATGCTAGAGATTCAATTATGAGCCTGTATAGTAACATCTGTTGTGAGATGGTAATATTATTGAAAAATAATACAGGATACAATACTGAAAATATAACTAAAATAGTTTGATTTTCTTCTTCCAATTTTTAAAAATCTACTTTAAATCCTTTGCTATATAAACATTACATATTATATTTGTAAGTCCAAATTCCAAAATATATGTAAATACTTTAACTCATCATATGCTATATTCATCCAGAGTTTGTCAAGCAACTTAAATTACTATAAACACATAACAAAGGGTATTTGTACCCAAAAGGTTGCAAAGAAGATTTTTTTCCAACTATTTGAGTTGCTCTAATAAAAGATACCACATTTACCCAAAGAACCTTGTCTGCCTATGTTCTTAGACCAACACAGTTACAACCTATATAACCCTATAAACACATAAACAATTTAAATGGAATATTGAATACCAATCATTCCTACAGTTGGAAGGAACTCATTCTCCTAGGTTGAGCAGTTTAATCAACCTACAGGAAATAAATACTATGAAAGCCAAATTTTAATACTGTAACAGAACTTAAGTGTGATGCTTTAACTTCTCTGATATAGTTATACCAAAAGCTGAACCTCTGAAAATGACTCTCTTCCAAACTTTACTTTTCTCCTTCATTTTTAAATACTTATTTTATGCAAACCATAGCAGACAATTAACAGCAAATAAAGTAATAAAATCCTACAGTCTAATCAGAATTTAAGTACTTCTTCCTTAACAGAAAACTGATTGTTTATATTAAAGACTTACAGTCCTGATTTATCTGCAATCACTTGCTATTAATCATGTGGTTCCATTTTAAAGTAGTGACAAATAATGTCAGTCCTTAGAGTCGCCTGCTGAAAAATGAAATTAGTTGTGTATTTAGGATCTGGGCAGTATAAACGTAACCTGCCACCATTCTGCCACTCATTATACTCCATAGGGCCTACATACTTGTGCCAGTGGGACCTGTAATTAATCGGGCGTGGTTAGAATCACTGTTGTTTTTAGGTTAGAAAGTTAAAGTTTATATAATGCCATTTGGAAAGGTAGATTTAGAAACCATAATAAATAACTCCTGTCCTGACATGGAATAAGTGCTGAGTATATAGGAGATGCAATGGTGTTTTTCAGCATAGGTTAGTGACAGTTATTCAAACAGTTATACAAATCTAACATTAGTTTTTAATTAATTTCCACTGCTTTTAGAACAATAAAGAGGCTCCAATCGCTTGGCCATTTATTCAGACTGAAATTTCAATCAGCTCATTTATTCTTTGAAACAGAAGCTCCAAGTAGAAACACTAAAACCCTCTCCAATACCTTTAGTTTCAAACCTAGGCTCTCCTTGAAATACTGCTGATTCAACACATGAACTCTGCTGCATGCCCTAGAGGTCAACAAATGCAACTGATTTTGAAACAGGGTATTCTAGAGCAGCATTCGTCAACCTATGGGTCACAACCCAAAAGTGGGTGGCAAAAATATTTCAAAGGGTCACCAGCTGCAGCAGGGCAGAGGGGCAGTGGGAAGACATCTACCTCTTCCAGCAGGGGGAAGGGGCAGGGGAGAGCTGTGTGCCCGAGGTGGTGGCACTAGGGCCGGTGCCTATGCTTGTGGGGGTGGGGTAGCCGGGAGACACCACTTGCGGGGCAGGAGGGGCCATGACCAGGCTACCTGGTGAAGCACAGCACAGCAGCCCCACCCCAGAGCCAGGGGGTGCCACAGGCCTCTCCTCCTCCTCCCTCCAGCCCATGCTGGGGCTGGACTTGCTCCGCTGCCACCCACATGAGCCGGAGCCACTGCAGCCACTGCGCTCTGGCCTGAGTGGGACAGGGGTAGCTGGGAGCCCCTCCAGGAGGGCTAGAGGGGTCAGGAGGCTATGGGTTGGGAGTGAGATACACCAGCATGGCCTGAGGAGGCAGGGGACTGGGGGTTGGGCGCCGGCAGGGCCTGGTTAGTGTGGGTCAGGACAGGCTATGGATCTTTGCAAATGGGTGCTGGTAGGAAAAAGGTTGAGAACCACTGTTCTAGAGCCCCGGAGCTCAAATAGGGGTATCACATCACCAGCCCCTCCCCTTCTGCTAAATTGAAGGGGATCTGACCTCAGAATATACTCTTATAACTGCAGGGATATAACCCAGGTTTTTTTATTCAGTAACTTAGCTAAGTGGTATGTACTAATTCTTCCAACATCATGTTAAAATATTTATTTTTCATGTAACATGATGGTTTTTAACTGTCACATGGGAGAAAACATGACGGAATGGAAATTGCTTATACAGATATGAAAAACTCAGAATATTTCCCAGCATGTGGTATGCCTCTCAGCAAGCTTTTCAAGTTGCTGGCAGGCAGGTCACTGAATGCTGTAAAGTAACTCCTGCTTTCCACTGGATTCTAAATCCTTCGTGACTAACCAGGACATGATGGAGAATACAGTATTAGAGTTTACATGGCATTTGCCAGATTTGTTCTGTGCAGTATTTTGCTGCCTAGAGTAATCTATCAATTGGCGTTCAGTCCTTCCACAACAATGCTGCTTAACAGTGATTTTTTTTTGTCAGTTTTCTTCTTTTCCTCACCATTCAATGAAAATACTGCTCTTCGCACATTGTACGTGACTCTGCCCATCAGGAATCAGAATATAAGGAAGGCAACCAAAGCAAATATCTCATTCTTAAATGAAGGTAAGAGTGAAAGGGAATATAATATGGAGGAGGAGGAGACAAACCAAATTATGTGTAAACTATTTTCTGTCAATCTCTTTCTCCTTTTCCACAACCTACCACAAAAGCTTCATTTCCTCGTGCTCATGCAGCAAGGCATACAAATATAGGATATGAATTAATCTTCAACTGAAACACTCCTGTTTTCAAAGACACATCAGCTTTAGTATGCAAAACCATGACCACAGCAGCGCTACTGTGGGTCTTTGAAGGATCTGCTCTAAAACAAGCCCACAGTACTGAAAAACATTATACTAAACCTATTAATTTGGTATGTATCCTTTATATCACATAATTTACATAGAATTAGAATACTAACATACCAAGATCGGGTGACTAAAGCTGATCAACTAAATCTATATATTTAGCCTGGAAACAGACATCCTAGGTGGAGTGAGATCAGCTGTGCCACCTTGCAGACGCTCCCTCATGTTGGGGAGCAGATCCCCTGCTGCGGTCCCCGTTCCATGCTTGCCAGCACCCACAAGAAAATCCCCTGCAGATGGATTCCCCCACAGATATCAATGCTGCACAGGGCGCATCTGCAAGTGGGAACACCCGCTTGCAGACATGCAGCCCAAAGACCCAACTTACTCTACGTACCCATACATGTCCCATCAGGGATGGACCCCACCAGGTCAGGACTTGACGGCCCTGATCCTGCCTAAGAATTCCCGGGGCATGCGGGACTGGGCCCCTCAAGCCCACTGAGGCCCTGCCTTGGGATGGCTGGAGACCACAGAAACAGCTTCACACTGCCCATGTTCTCCTGTCAGACGTGGACCACTATAAAGCAGCCCAATTTCTTACTACCTTCTGTTGCAGCCACAAATTTGAACATTTGTGGTGCAACAGAAGGCATGGATGTCTGTTTGCTTTCACTTTGTGTTGTCAAAATAAATTTTGTGGCAGCACAAAGGTGTTATCTATTTCCCCCCAGACGTTTCTAAATCCTAGTGGCTAAGCAAGCTACCTTCAACTTAACACATATTTCAAAGAAAGCTTGCTTTCTGAAATATTAGGACAATCCAAAAAATATAGATACTATGATACAAAACAAGGATTGTCCTGATAACCTAGTAGGAGGGCAGGAGGTTGGAGGGAAAAACATTAACCAACTGTTCATATAAGCAATTTTGGCAGGTAAAATGTACATGTAAACTCTCATTAAAATGGATAAACACTGCCAAAAATACACCTTTTTATAATTGGATATTTCCTAATGCTTCTGCACATGTTGGGTATAATTATTTACACAGCTGGTGAACAATTCTTCTGATTATTTCATTTAAGTAACTTTTAGTCTATATTGAGAACCAAAGCCATATCCTATAACAATGGTGAGACCATTAACACTGTCACCTTTGTTTTTCAAAACAGACTAATTATTTATTTTTCATCACATTAAGTTTTCTGTGGTTTTGAGCTCTATGGCTAAGTACAGCCAGTCAAAAAACCCAAGGCTGAATCTATTCAATCTTCACAGGTTTGTCTAAGCTGCACAGATTGAACTGATAAGCAAGCGAAAAGCAGCCACGTGCTCGCAGTGGTCAAGGCCAGAAGCCTGGACATGCTAGAGCATGCCTCCCAGCTCAGCTGGAACAGAGAGCTTGGGCCAAGGCTAGCATACCCACTCTGCAAGGGAAGACTGGGGAGGTGGGGTGCAAAGCATCCTGGATTCCTGGGGGACTTGTGAGTTAACTTGAATCTGGAGGGGATCTGGGACAGAAGTTCAGTAACCCGATTTAACCAAAATCAATTAAGTCTGATACTACATCCATCTATGCTTACCTTAAACTGGTTTTGGCCACTTTAAAAGCAGTTTATGTACACTGAACTTCTGGTGTGTTATAGATTTTAAACTGATATATGTGATTCTCTTCCCTTGAGAGAATTATCCTGGCGCATGTCCATGAGGGGCCAGCAGGGGAGGTTATGCTTAGGGGCAACCAACATGGGTTCATTAGAGGCAGGTCCTGTCAGACCAACCTGGTGGCCTTCTATGACCAGGTCACAAAATCCTTAGACGCAGGGGTAGCAGTGAATGAAGTCTTTCTGGACTTTAGGAAGGCCTTCGACACTGTCTCTCACCCCATTCTCATTAAAAAACTAGGGGACTGTGGCATCGACACCTACACAGTCAAATGGGTCGCTAACTGGCTGGAGGGCCGCACCCAGAGAGTGCTGGTGGATGGGTCATTTTTGACCTGGAGGGATTTGGGCAGTGGGGTCCCGCAGGGCTTGGTCCTCAGACCCGCACTGTTCAACATCTTCATCAGTGACTTGGACAAGCGGGTAAAGAGCACCCTGTTCAAATTTGCTGACGACACTAAGATGTGGGGGGATGTGGGCACACTAGAAGGGAGGAATAGGCTGTAATCGGACCTAGACAGGTTACAGGGGTGGGCGGATGAGAACAGGATGGGTTTCAACTCTGACAAGTGCAAGGTGCTGCACCTGGGGGGGAAGAACCCGCAGCATACCTACAGGCTGGGGAACTCCCTTCTTGTCAGTGCAGAGACAGAAAAGGATCTTGGAGTCATTATTGATGCCAAAATAAACACGGGCCGACAAAGTGGGGACAAGGTAAGGAAGGCCAACCACACCTTGTCATGCATCCACAGATCCATCTCAAGCAGGTCCAAGGAGATGATCCTCCCCCTCTATGCAGCACTGGTCAGGCCACAGTTGGAGTACTGCATCCAGTTCTGGGCACTGCACTTCAGCAGGGATGTGGACAACTTGGAGCGGGTCCAGAGGAGGGCCACTCGCATGATCAGGGGCCAGTAGGGCAGGCCCTATGAGGAGAAGCTAAGGGACCTAAACCTGTTCAGCCTCCACAAGAGAAGGCTGAGGGGGGAATCTAGTGGCCTGTTACAAACTCATCAGAGGGGACCAGCAGGCACTGGGAGAGTCCCTGTTCCCCCGAGCACTACCAGGAGTGACAAGAAATAACGGTCACAAGCTGGCAGAGGGTAGATTCAGACTAGACATCAGGAGGCGCTACTTCACAGTCAGGGCGGCTAGGATCTGGAACCAACTTCCAAGCGAAGTGGTGCTGGCTCCTACCCTGGGGGTCTTTAAGAGGAGGATCGATGAACACCTTGCTGGGGTTGTTTGACCCCAGTACTTTTTCCTGCCATGGCAGGGGGTCGGACTTGATGATCTGCTCAGGTCCCTTCCAACCCTACCAACTATGAAACTATAAACTATGATCGAAAACCAATTATGTGCCATTTCTGTCCCTAACCTATATGACAGTACTATGCATCACCTATCTGTATATGTTACTCTTAATCCAAGTATCATTTGGAATACATTTTCCTCTAAAAACTATAGTATCTTTTATATCTGCAACTTCATGCAAAGTCTCCACTGTATTTTCCAACCATCCTCAGCTTTCTGATTCCCCAAATTAAATGAAACGTGACTTATGTCAAAATCTTCTTGGAGTCACTCCTGTTTCCTCTATCAAAAAATAATGCAGTTTAAATAACTTAATGTTTTAATATCCTACAAAACAGAAGAAAGTGGATACAAAAGTATTAATAGTTCCATACATCCAGACCTTTGGAGTTCAACAATGGTTTCCACCTGAAACAGTGACGAACATGCCAGTAAACTACTGAAAAAGCAGGTTACCAATTCCATTCACAGTGAATTTTGTCTGGATCCTAGTTGATGCTTTAGCTATTGAGGCTGTTAACCTACTATTATGAAAAGCATTCTTGGCTCCTGCCTCAACCTCTACAAAATATTTACAAATTGAACTTTATTTCTTCTACCTTTTATGTGTCTTGTTTATGTAGACTGCTAGCTTTCTAAGGCACTGTGTACCTACAGTGCCTGCATAACAAAGTACTAATCCCACATGGATTCACTACATGTTCCTGTAATACATAATAATAATTAGTGAAGTAATATTAATTATTCATCCACATGGGGACTTTAGTGTAATTGTTTCTGAATGTACTGCTTTAATACTCTCTTGATCGTGGAAAAGACACCAACTGGTGTCCATCTCCCTGCACCTAAGAGATCTGCAACTCACATAATTGCTTGATCTCTCTCCAGTAACAAGAGCCAACTCAAAGCCCAGTCTCCTCCCACGGGAGGACAGAAAGGGAAAGCAACGCCAACCCATCAAATAACTGTTAACGTTTCAGGTCCTTGGGCTTCTGCAACCCCTATGAACTGTCCACTAGCATCACTAAACTATTGAATACTATCTCAGTAGCATTCTTGTTAATAAGTATTCTTATCCCTTGGCATTCTCATTAATAAACTAAGGAAATACAGACTAGACAAAAATACTGTAAGGTGGATACATAACTCGTTGGATGGTCACCTCAGTGAGTGTGCATCAATGGTTCAATATGCCTGCAGAGCCTCAGGGCTCTCTCCTAGGTTCAGGATTGTTTAACATCTTCACTGATGATGTGGATGATGGAGAACATGCTTAGCAAATTTGCGGGCGGTACCAAGGACGTGTGGAACTGCAGGCACTCTGGAGAGTAGGGCTAAAATCCAGAATGACCTGGATACATTAGAGAAATGGTGCACAATCAAACTGGTGAAATTTATCAAGGACACATGCAGTGCTGCACTTGGGACAAAATAACTGCATGTACAAACACAGACTGGGGAATGACTGGCTAGGCTGTAGTATTGCAGAGAAGGACCTGGAGGTTATGGTAAACTGCAGCTGTCCAACTAATGGCCCAGGCGCCGAATGTGGACCACACGGGTTTAATGTGAAGCCCCTGGATTCCCCAGTTGCTATTGCAGTCAGAATCTTCAGGATCCCCGATTCCTCCTTTGGCTGCTGCTTCTTGCCTTTGCCTTAGGGGGTGGGCAGTGTGGCAAGGCAGTAGCACAGGAAACTAGAAAAAGCCTGGTGCCACAGGGTGAGGGATCACATCTACTCATTGCAGTGAGGTTTGGTGGGGACAGTGCCTGTACAGGCACTCAGTGTAGCTGTGGGTAGGGGGAAACAACCCCATGGCATGCCCAATGTGGCCTGAGTTGCATGCAGCCCCCAGGGGCTTAGAAGTTTGATAGCCCTGCATAAGCTGACTGAGTCACAAGTATAGTGTGCTCTTGTGGCAAAAAAGCCAACAGCATACTGGGTTGTATTAACAGGAGTAACTTGGAAATCAAGGGAAGGGATTCCTCCACTCTATTCAGCACTGGTGAAGTCTCACCTAGAGTACAGTGTCCAATTTTGGGCCCCATACCTCAAGGATGAGGACAGGTTGGAAAGAGTCTAGCAGAGAGAAAAAATGATTAGATAGAGGCATAGGAATCAAGACTTATAAGGAAAGGTTAAATGAACTAGAGTGATTTAGTCTGGAGAAGAGAAGACTAAAGGGTGAAGAACTGATAAGTCTTCAAATACCTGAAGTACAATTTCAGAGAGATTGCAGATAGACTAATCTCTGTGGCCACAGGTGGCAGGACTAGAAGCAATGGTGCCTCTAGGCATGTGGAATGCCTGCTCCAATGTACTGTAATTACAGCATCTCAGAGCAGACTCGATTAATCGAGTCTACTGGAGTGTGCTAATTAGAAAACGTAGGCTGCAAATCAGGAGGAAATCTCAATGAGGTTAGTCAAGCATTGGAACTAGCTACCTAGAGATGTTCTAGACTCTCCATCCTTGGAATTTTTCAACAACTGGTTAGACAGACACTTGGCTGGAATGGTTAGTCAGGGATGATCCTGCCTTGAGCAAGGGATTGGACTAGATGACTTCATGAGGTCCCTTCCAGTTCTACTTTCCTTTGATCATATGTACTCAAAAATAAAAAGCCCCAAAAAAAGAAAAAGTGACATTTTCAGAAGCCACAACATGTGCCATTTTTAGAAACATTTTGAAATTACAACTTCAACCTTCAGCAATCCTTATTTTATAATGACCATGAGGCTCATGGAAAGTTATATGCTAATGTTGCTCTTTATATATCATTTCTTTCTTAACCATATTTATTTTTCCCACACCTACCTGCATCTTCCTTTTCCTGCATCTAGGAAAAGACACCTTCTGCTGACAACTTCATACCCAATACTTTCAGCAAACACAACACCCTACCACTTCAGACATCAAAACTGTAAGATTTGAGAGGTTCTACCCTAAGCAAGAACGTCTATTCCATACCCCTTCCCAGGCTGGTGCCTGGGAACAGGGGGGACAATTACCCTTAGTCTCAAGGGGGTTAAAATTGTTTAAAGGGAAGCAATTAAGGTAGTAGTCTACGACATGAGAGACAAGTAGCATATGATCGAGAATTATGGCTGAAAAGTACTATGCAGGAAATAAATACTATTATTACTGATTTTCTATTCCTCCTGTAGAAATTCCTACCATGCACCCCTCTCAGTCCCTTGTATTGCTTATCAGTAGAGAAGAAATTATTCTTCCCAGCTCCTGAAACACTTAGTAAGGAAGACTCAGAGTCCCTTTCCTACGCTTCCCTCAAGCTTTTTTCTCCCTTTCCTTGCTCACAAGCTACTCTGGGCAGGTCTGAATAAAGGAAGAGAAATTGTGCAGGACAATCTGTTTGCACATAACTGGTTTACTGATCTTCTATGGCACATTCTTTCTTTACTTCTCCCATGCTTGTATTTTTCATACCTCATAAGTTAATTTTTCTACTTCTCTCTGGATGCTGTTTTTGGGGGAAGGGCCCCAGGTACACCTGTTTTCAGACCAAGGTGACCTGCCAATCCTGAGGTTACTGCCTGTTAGAGTCGTCAGTACTTTTTACTGACACAGGGAGAAGGGAAGAAATACACAAATTAAAGCAGGCCATTTAAGCAGGCCTATAACCTGCTCTGACCCTCATTTATTTTTGTTTTACTTAGCAAAAGTTAGGAGTGTCAGTCACACTAACATTTTCACACTGTGTAGAATTCATGGACAAAAGTCTTAACCCAAAAAATCCTTTAAATTATTCACAGCAGAATGGCCAAATCATTTTTTTCATAAAAAATATTTTAAAAGAAGGGCATAAACCTTTTTGCCAAAAGCTTCATGCAGTCTGGCTGTGCTGCCACGCAGTTTCTTATGGAATCTCATTTGATCTCTACTTTTGGAGTGACTCCCTTAAGCCACTGCCTGATTCATCCTCTTGACCAGTTTGTACTGAGCAGAGCACTTCTTCATTCTCCAAACTCCCTCTCTTTCTGATTACCAGTTGCTTTTCTTCAGTTTCTCATACCCTACACTGCCCAAGGAGTCACTCCTTTTGTGAGCTCTCTCTGAGTCATTATATTCACCATGACTCTGCTACCAGGAGTATTCATGGTCTATGCTGACAGCAAAGTGTGTCCCAAAGAAATTATTGTGTTAAAAAATCACACTTTCAGGAAGCAGACAAGAATTATTGGATCTCCAAATGTTCTGTCCCTATTTCAAACTTGTCATGGCCAAAACTGAGTTTCTCTTCTCTCCTCCTAATATTCCCCCTCCCCCAAATTTCTGACTGTACTACTCTGGTGTCACTGATATCTCCCCATCTTACGGTTAGAATGCCAGTGTCATGTTATCTTCTACCCTATCCCCTCCATACCTGTTATTTCATTAAATCCTATTAGTATTTCTCCAAGGGGATAAAAGCCTGGTCTTTCCTCTGTTACTGTTAGTATCCTTGTCCACTTTCTAATTATCTTACATTTTCTAATTTCCCTTTTGCCTCCCTGTCTTCTCGACATCTCTGTATCATAAAGCTAGAATTCTCACCTGCCAATTTTATCACAGTTCCTGAAATATTTAATGATTTTCTTAAAGTCCCTGCTGCTGAAGCCATGTGATTAGGAGAGAATCTCAGCCTTCATTCAGTAAAAATAGGAGGTTCTTTTCCTTATGGCTTCAAAGAAAAGCTTACAAGAGTGATCCAAGTGTACCATAAAAGTTCAAAACCCAACAGGCAACTGGAAAAACACACCCAAATTATTATATTTTAATATAGTTATTTTTTAACCAGCTGCATTATTTTTGAGAGCTTGACTCTTGATTTTAAAATGCCTGAGAATGTCAATGCAGAAAATACCCATGTTAAGGTTATTTTCACTTTTGTGGCTTTAACCACCTGTACTCCTTGACTACTTGCCTATGTTTTATAAAATGCCAGATTCAAACTCCTAACCTTTATCTTCACAGGTGTGTGCAGAGTGGAGAACAAGACTGAAAAGAAAGAGAAAAGGTAAGATGACTCTCATTTTCTTGGTTTTCCTTCTCATTACATATGGGAAGTTTGTCTTACCTCACTAGCAGTTTAACACTTTCATTACTGTCCCATGTATTTGCAAATCTTACACTTCTTTACTACCAAGTTTTCACCTCTTGCAAATCTCTCATTAAATCCTGGGTTTTTGGTTTGTTTGTTTGTTTTATCAGTATCTCCAACTGGATTTCTTAGGCAATCATTTTCTAAAGTGACTAGAGTGTTTGAGTACTTGACTTCAGACACCTTAAGAGGGTTTGATTGCCAGAGGGAAGGTGAACAGTAACTTCTGAAAATCTGTGTCTTAAGTTCAGAACCAAAAGAATGAGGCATCTAAAGGTATTTGTTACTTCTCAAGATTCAAGCCTGACATTCCATGTGTATTACAAGGGACTTCCTTTCTCCAGTATGCATTTCACTAGATAACACTGAGTATCCACAAATCAGACACTGTCTGGACAAGTTCTGTCTGGACAAGTTGATTCATAGTTGGTCTCCCCTAGGCTAATTTTTATTGTCTGTATATTCATTTCATTGTCATTTATACTGCATGATTCTATGTTCCAAATTAAATATTAATGAACTGCAGTCACTCTTGTCATTTTCCCGTTCTGGGAAGTACCAGTATATTCAATGTCACATACGTTAGGATGTATTGATGTTTATTGCTTGATTAAAGAACTTTACTGAGAATTATACTTAATCCTCTTTTTATCCTTAGACTCTTGTTTTAAACATGGGACAAGCAGAATAAAACTGAAAAAGATAGTTATTTCCTTCTATAAATAATTTTCAAGCTAACTCACTATCACTTTTCATGAATTGTTATTGTTACCAATCTATAATTTTAATTAAATATTACAAATAAGTTCATGTTAATCTCCATTATTCTTTTTACGAACGTAGTTCAGAATTTTGGATTATGAAGTTACTAACAATCCATATGATAGGTATAGTTATGCTGCATGCCATTGGTAAATTGCTTCTAAATGCTTCTGAAATGCTTTAATCACTGGTTTCCAATTGGAAATACACTGAGAGATGGGTCATTATTAAAACAGGGCTTGTCAGTCAAGCCAACAGGCACCATCTAACCAGCCAAATGTGGAATCTGAATTTTTCATTGGGAAAGAGAATGAAAAAAAAAAAGGGTTACACTGATTTCTGATAATAACTGAAACAAACCATGAATCTAAAATAATGTAATGGTTTTATCAAGGGTTTGTTTATGTAAAATAAAATCCAGGTCACAATGCTCAGGCAAATGGTGAAGAGGGAAATTTTTCTCCTCCATCATCCACACTTTTCGATGTATATTCTAAGTTTTATCGTTTGCTGGCTGGCTTGACCCCTATTTTCCAAGGAATCATCTTGCATGTCATATAGCTGCAAAGAATGTTTCAACAGTGGAATTACTGAGTGGTTGAGAACTCCAAAATCCAGCCTTTTGTCTGGGGATACACCAGTATTCTGATTTTTTTATTCCTCCCAATTCAGTTCTTGTCCAAGCAAGTTATACTGCAATATGAGCCTGAGGACAGCAACCAATTTATTTTTATATGGCTAATTCTTCTCAAGTTCAACTGACTTATACAATCTCCTCACTTTACATTTTACATGCCTTTGTCTGCATTTGCTAGGATAAAGGAAGATGGATTTTCTGAAGCTAATATTTCTGATCATCATTTCAGTAGAATGGTTTAAAAAAACAAATAAAACAAGAAAAACCCAAAACACAGCCATCTTCAGGTATTAGCCTGGATTCTAGCCACAAAGACACAAAGCCAGAACTAGAAATGAGGCTCAGGCTTTGGCACAAAGTCGTGTCTTTCCCCTGATGTCCATCTTGGGACATGACTAATAAGTGAAAAATGACCACAGAGAACGTTCACTGATCTCCTATAACTTATATTTCATTACACTGAGCTTCAGATGTTGTATCATAACATGGCAATATAATTATGAATATACTGCCAAAACTTTCCCTGACACTTTGCAAAATTTTTCAGAACACCAGGTTTATGCACCAGAAAGTTTGCCATCTCTATCAGAAAGATTAGATTAGGAAATCAAGTTAGTCTATCTGGAAGCTGGATATGTTGTCAGAAGAGAGGTGATAAAGGAAAAGTGGAAAATGTAAATGATGGGCTTAAATATGATTGAATTGTTAAAAGAACATCTGCTAACTGGAGATAATAACTGGATAGTGCAAAAGGGGAGGAAAATATAAGGAAAATACCATATTTTCTCACATACAACATCTCAGAACCTTGTTTTTGAAAGGCACAATGAAGAAAAGATCTTTCCTTGTAGTAAGTAACTGAGTAGGAACAGCTGGGGAGCCAAAGCTTCTCATTGATTTGCTCCCTATGAATCACGTATGCATACCCCTTATATACTTAGAGGCTGCCACCAAGTCACCCCTGAGCCTTTGTTTCTCCAGGTTGAACAGTCCCATACCTCTCGGCCTCTCCTCATAAGGCCTGTTCTCTTAACCTCTAATCATGCACATGGCCCTCCTCTGGACTCAAGTATCAAGGCAATTAAAAAAAAAAAGCCGTTTGGCCATGGGTGCTCAACTCTTGGCCTGCAGCACTGTGTCATCTTACCCACAGTGCTCCACATGGGTCTGGAAATTTGGCAGGGTGGAGCAGTGACATCATGAAGACTCATGCAGAGCCCTGGGCCCTGAACAATGGATTGGGTATCTGATCCTAGCACACAAAGCTGGGCAGCACTGGGCCTCAGAGCACAATGTTGGTGTGGGACATGGGGAGGGTGTAGCACCAGGTCCCACAGTAGGAAAGGGTGGGCTGGGTCCCTCAAGCCCAGTCTTGGAACATGGGGGCACCAGGCTTCTATGGCTCAACTACAGGGAACTGGGACTAGAGCAGGTGGTGTCAGAACCCTGGTGCCCAATCCCAGCATGTGAAATGGAAGGGGGCAATGCCTGGCCCCAGGACCCATTTCTGGTGTGTTAGGCTCAATCCATTGCATGGACCAGCCCTATGCCACTTATCTGACTCATGGGGACAAAAGGTTGAGCCCCACTGTTCTAGGCCGATGATGTGCTGTGATTGTCCAGCCAATGAAACTATCAGTCATTACCTATTCAAAACTAATATCAGTGAGGATCTGGCTTGGTCCCTAGTTTGAAGTTATTTTTATATGGAGTTGGGGGAACAATATATTCTTTACCAAAAAAATGGCAACTAAAAACTCCCTTCCTAAACAATCATCCTTGGAGAACTTGTTCACTGTTAAACCTGAAGAGATGAAGCATTGAGTAGGAGGTTGAATTGCCAATGAATAGTAGGTTCAAAAGCTGACTGAGTACTCTAGTATTTAAACAGACATATTCATGAACATTGGTAAAAAATACACAGGGTTTCTTTGATCTATTTCCACACAAGATATAAACCCCATCTATTATTATTTCTCCCCTCATATTTTATACCGGTGAAATATTGATTTTGTTGCTGTTGTTGGCAGCTTCCATTATAACAGGGTTTGCTTATGCAGTAGGATAATTTGATATCACCTAGACTACATATTTGGCAGGTTATGTTTTCCTTTAGATTTTAATAAAAGGGTCTGGACTATTCTTAAAGCAACATTTCATTTTTTTCTGCAATAAGCCACTGATGAAAGTAAACACATCAGGAGGTCTGTGTGTGTCTGGTACACTGGCATGCTTCAAGAATACATTGTGTGGCATAAGAGCTTGTCATGACTTACTGCTTTTAAAAAGCCCACTTGTAGTCATAAGTTGTTTGCATTAAAAACAAAATGAACTACAGAACAGAGATCAAGCATTCATAATGTTTTAAGATATATTGTGAAAATGGATAAATGGCATATAACCTATGAGTCTCCAAAGGAAAATGACAGCGTTTAAAAGGATTTCTGCACAGCATTACCAATATATTAACTATGCAAGGCATTTCAGTAGATAAAACTACATTTGGGAAAGAGAGAACCACATGATGAATTTTTATTGCATTTTGTGATCCACAGTGAATTGCTTACACAGATTGCAAAAACGTTGCACTGTCATATCATAGGTAAGCCATATCAATTCTCTAGACAGTCAACCAGCATACTAATGAAACATCTTAATAATAGAAAAGGCAGGTAAACTCAACAATTTATTTTCCATTTTGCTGTGGTCCATGTTATCTTAGTTGCTAAATTTGTAGTCCCTCAACTGTGATCACATTTAAACTATCTCAACAAAAAGAAAAAGAGGTTCTATTGAGATTCTATTGTAATCTCCTGATTATTAATAAATCTTCCAGCCTTTTCTTCATAAACTCTCCTGTACCAACCTAACATAAAGTTTTTCTTTTCAATGTGGCCTGTCAGTTAACTCAGACCTGTATGACTTTTACTTTTTTAATCATCTGCCAAATATGTGAAATTAATCTTTTTCATGATAGTGAAACTATCAGATCGCTGTCTATACAATTGGATCAGACCCGAGAAAGTATATGCCAATTTTTTACATTCAAGTAAATACAGAGTCATCTAATTTGCATGTCAACACTACTTTCAGTTTAATGCCTGGTGAAATATTTCTGATGATTTCAATGGGAACTAATCATTGGGCCTTATAGTCCCTCTACAAATTATAGTATTGTGATTCCAAAACTCAATGTTCCAGACAAACACTAAGAAAACTAATCAGAAGCAAGGTCTTTTCTTTTTCTGGAACACAGAAGTCAGAACTATCATTATGGCCAGGTGAAACCCAAGCTGATATTCAAAAGGGTTAACTGATTTAACAAAATTCTTAGGAGTTCAGCCAGCAACTGATTGATTGATGAATAAAGAACGTAACAGTAGTAACCACAAAAATGAAGATAATGTTAATGAGTGTGCACTGGTAAAAGCTATAGTTTTGGACACCAGAGCAGATGAGATTAAATTAATAGATACCAGTGCTAAAACCATCAGTAGAGTCCAACAAAATCATTTAGAGCAGTGGTTCTCAACCTTTGGTATCTTATGTACCACCTGCCAATCAATGTGGCAAAAGTGAAACCAGAAGTCTCACCATGGTACTTCTGGTTTCACTGCTGCGAGCCGTCCCACTTTTTTTCTCAGGAACCACGGCAAGCAGCCTGCATAGGGCCCCCCTCCCTGTCCCCCAGCACACTGACGCTGGGGAGTGAAAGCCCCAGGGCTCAGGACGCGGTGGGAGGGGCGGTGGCTGGAACTTCCGTCCCAAACAGGCAAAGACGCCTCCAACCTGCCAGGCAAGGGAGTGGGCCAAACTCAAAATGTGGCACCTGCGTACCCCATGTCCATGTCTCGCATACCACCAGGGGTACGCGTACCAAGGGTTGAAAAACACTGGTTTAGAGAATCTGGCTACTTTTTCAGGTGCTGAAACAAGAGTTGAATTCTCTTGAAACCCTGGACACTCAAGTGCCTGCATGGAATTAATGGGCATTGTCCAGAGTGGACAAGACCCAAATTAATCCTTCAACTAACATTACTAAGCAAACAGCCCACTGCTCCAAATACTGTATGTTCCATAAGAATATGGAACATACAGTATAACCATCAGAAGCTGTTCTAGCTATATAGATTCACCTTGTAGTCAGACCCAAAGAGCTACTGCTTGTTTTACCTGAGTCAACACTAGAGCTGGGCAAGAATTAAAATTTTCCATTATATTTTTCCATTTAAAACTTACCAAAACCAAAAATGGACTACATTTTCTCCTACATTGAAATCCTGAAAAAATATTTTCGGGGGCTCCTTGAAATATTTTGAACAGATTCTGATGTAATCTTGTAAACAATTACAAACACTGAAAAGCAAATTCAATTCCAAATGGGAAATGAAAATGTTACATTCCAAAAATATCAAAACAGGTTTTATTTTTTTTACAAAATATTTTTTAGTTTAACATTATTCAATATTTCTGAGCATCTCTTGTTAAGACTCACCTAATGGAAAGTTCTGGAAGAAGAGATGCTGATACCAATTTATGTTTCTTTGGCTGCTTTTTTACACAAAATGGAAAATCCCAGAGGGGGGAAGGTGACGTGTGTTCTTATGTAAACTGGTGATGTGGATGCCTTTATTAATTTCTTAATTGTTCATAAAAATTCAGATTTTACATAATTTCCACAGGAGCTATTACAGAGAACAGTCAGGAATGTATCCTCTGACATCCCTAAACCAATGTCAGTTGATGTCAGTGACAATATGACAATGGATTACTCTAGATACAACGTGTTCATATACCCTCCTTCAACTAAAGCATCTACTACTGATCACTGTCAGAACCAGGATGCTGGGTTAGATGGACCATTGGTCTGCCCTAGTATGGCACTACTTATGTTATGTGTAGGAGCTTTTTCCTGGCTGCAGAATTTAGCTCCAATCCTTCAACCTCAAAAAAGGTGCAGGAACACTGAATATTCCTTTTGGACTTCCTAGGCATATCTACGCAAGGCGATTACTGTGCAGTTGACTAATAAGCTGTGCAGTGAGCGTTGCACATCTACACGTGTGCCCCTATTAGGCTGGAGTAGATTAATTAACCCTGCAGCAGCACAGTACTTGTAAATATTACCCTGCCAGCCAGAGCTGCTCCGACCCAGCTCAATGTGTTGCATTACCAGGTGCACATGCAAACATGGCACCCAGGAACAATAAGCTCCAGAGTTTATTCACGTGCACTAATAGCACAAATAAATGCATCTCGTTTAACCATATCATTGGGATTAAGCAGGATACCCCGGGACACGTGGTCCTGCAGTACCACAGGAAGGAGTTAACAAGAATCAAGGAACGTGGTTCTAGAAGTCAAGCAAAAAATTCTGGTACAGATCAGACCAAGTCACACCACAAATTCCACTTCTAGGTTTTGTTTTAGTTTAAAGAAGGATTAGGATCCCGATGATGTACAGGAGGCAGATGTGTGTGTCCTGCCTATAGATGTGGAGACAGAACCAAACAGGCAGATGCAGCAACAGCACATATCTGAGCTGAATAATAGAAATCTGAATTTTGCCTTCAGAACTGCAAAGAACTGCACAATCCATTGATTTTACTATGCCAAAGAAATTCAGTTTTCCCTTCTAATGTAACCTTATTCAATACTGTGTCACAAACAGAGTATTATCTATCAGCAGGGTAATTTTCATGCCAGTGACCACAGTACCATATGTACAGTCTGTAGATTAGACCTAAAATATTTAATGTGCAAACACTTAAAAAGTATTGTAGCCTGGTCTAAATAGGATCAGCTATTATACATCTATTAGTCCACTATGATATTTTTTTTCCATCTGCATTTCCATGCTTTAGGTAATGAGTTCTGTCAAAATAGCTTTTTAACACTTCATCCTAAATCACATTTGAGATTCTAGACCAAACTGCACAACATTAAGTTATTATTTTCATAAAACTGTGAGACCAACAGTCATTTCATAGCTGTGGTAAAAATTATGATGCAACTACAAAATAAGAAAAACAGGATTATTAAACTTTACTGTGCTTTATAATGGGTTTGAGAGAGATTAACATGATCCATACAATTTAAAGACCCGTTAGCTCAACTATCACAATATAAATAGTCAGAATCACCCAATCTCACGCAGTTAAGAATAATTTCTATCACAAAAGGGGCATTATATAGTCTGCCAGAATTCACTGCTTAAGCCATTTGGCATTTCATTACTTTTAAAATGGCACTGAAGAAACAGACTGCTTTTTAAAAAGCTGGGAGGAGTTCAGATTTTATTAACATTTTCAGTGTACTTTACTGCACTTCTTTTATATCATCTCACAAGGTAGACTGAATTAAAAAGGCATCCTTTTTCTCTGTTTAAATTGTCAAAAAGATTCTTACCAACATATACGTTTAAATTTAGATACTAGCTTGTTTATATTAAAAGTATTCAAATACTAGTTAACCTAGTTAACCAAAGACTCAAAAGATTTTGATTCCTAATTCTTCAATCTTTTATCCATTATTATTTATAATTTCCCTATCCCTTCCTTATATTTTTCCTAGATGATAAAAAAGTTTCATAGGAGATGGCCATTTTTCTTGCAAATTTAGGCTTAATTATATGGATAGAATATGCATGGTCCAGTTGCGATTCTGGAGAATTTGTTTTGCCACACTCATATTTCTTTCTAATATTTAGATTTTGGAAGTTGTTGTATATATTTTATATTCTCATAGAGAATCTGTCTAACCTTATTGCTAGAATATTATTATGGGGTAAACCTTATCCATCATTCAGAGTTGTCATTAGTAGAATTCAGCAAAACAGAGCAAATGAGAAATTCAGACACACAAAACAAATGAAAAATTTAACATTAACAATCTGAGTTCTACACCTATTTTAATAAACTTATAATATTTTTCATGATCTTTGTGTACTGGTGTCATTCATATGGGTGTAATATTCATCTCTGTCTTTCCTTCTGTCTATTTCACAGCCATATTGTTATTTTTATAACATTTGTGTCTGAATTTTAATGCTTTATAAGCCTCCCTGTGTTATCATCATAAATCTGCCTTGCATCTAGGAGTCTCATGGTCTGTTTTCTCCTGAAAAACATATTTTGTTCCACATAGAGCTAACAATTTCAACATCCCCAACACCACTTCTACCAATTCTCTCCTTGCATACCTGTATTTCCTTTATTTCAATGAATTATATAACTTAAAGTATGCTCACAGTATCTTTGTTACCAAGTTATATGCAAATTGAAACTTCAGACTTTCTGTAACCTTGAGGCAAGCTTTCAAAGTGCAGTAACTATATATTTCTTAAAATAAGTAAATAAATATAAAAGCAAAACTCTCATGTAACTTGAGCTCCTGCGTTGTTAGGTTTGTTTGAAATAAGGCCCAAGGCTACAGTTCCTAAAATATTTTGAATTATTGAAAAAATATATATATTCTCAGTGCAGTATCTCAGGTAAATGCTGCATACATTGTATGCTATAAAGTTATATAAGTCTCCTCTACTTAAAGGCTTCTCAGTTTCCAATACAAATCAACATTTCATTATTTTGGAGACTAAAACGAATAAATAACACAGATGCATAAACCAAAACCCCTCAATTCTTTGCTAAAACTACACTTGTAAGCGCTGAGGCCCCATATCTGAAGGCATACTTTTTAAAAAATTTAAAGAAATACATTTTTTTAAAGACCATTTTTATTTTTCCGTGGCATAGTCTAGTATTATATTTTAAAGCATGTAACAGGCTATTATTAGATAAACTTGATACTTTTATTTCCCCCTTTCTCAAATATCTGCAGAAAATAAGAAAACTATAATGCTGTTTTAAAAACAGCTGTCACTTGATATGAGAACTTGCTGCTCATAAGCTATGTTTATAGTGTATTCAATGTCATAGAGACATAATACACATAATTATACTATAGTTATTAGACATGCACAACACATGCCTCATGGACTTTAAAACAGCTTTCAGTAGCAAATTTTTAACAGTATACCCTATATGGCTAAATATGTTTTGTAAGACAGATCTTTGCTATGGCTTGCCTACTATTACTTAAGTCTATAGCATATTCTACTGTTTTCTCATGCACTGAACATAATCATTTTCCAAGAATTACTAGCAAAAGGTTGCCAAGAATATTAATACAATTTGACCTTAGTTCTATAGCTCCCATTGATCAATCAATTTTGAAGATTCCATATACCACACATCAGGTCAACATTATCTTGTTTGTAAACAGGACAATGAGCAAAAATGTAATTTCAAGCCATTCCTACATCTCTCTCCATCCATGATCTTTCCTTAAATGAACTACTGACTACAAATTCATGCAAGGGATATGAAACCTATTCAATCAGAAGTAGTTAAGGGTTCAATGTTCAGGCTCAATGTTCAATTCAATGTTCAGGCTCCACAGGAGCCCAAACAGTCTCTATGGGGATACCCTGGATGTGTCCACACATGCAAGCATGTGTGCTTGCAATAGTTCAAATAGAAGTGGTGCAAATTTGAGCTGGGGCTTTTAGCCTCAGCGCACATGCTTGGACATGCACTTTGTTGTGGAGCAAATTGTGCCACTTGGGGCAAAATACCCCTGCCTGGCTCCTCCTGGATCTGCAGCCAGGGGGAGCTACAGCCTGGGGCCAGTACCTGTGCTGTCCCCAGCAGTATAAAAAGCTGTCCTGTCCTGGCCCCAGCACTACAAAAAGATGGCCTGGCAAGTATCTCAAGGCTACTTGCTCTCAGGAGCTTCTGAGGCACAGCCAATTGGTACCTGGGGACACAACCCCTTGTGCCAGCTGGACTGCTGAAGCAGCCCTGAGAGTTCCCTGCACCCTCTACCCACTGCAGCAGTCTGGCAGTGAGGGCTGCTGCCTGGCTGTGCCTGTCTGGGCCCCTGCCAGACCTGGATGGGGACTGCAGAGCCAGTAGGGGCATCTGCCCCTCTGGGCCAGCTGCTAGTGGGCTGTGGCTACAGGGTGGGCCTTTGTGCAGCACTACTGCCATGTGTGCCCCTGCCCGGGCATCTGGGCAGCTATCGCCTGGAAGATAATCCCAGGGTGATGGCCTGCTTTGGACTGTCAAAGCATGTCCTCCTGGCTCGAATTGGCCAGGATGTCAGCCACCTTCAGCTGGGTCCAAGATGGCAGCTCTGAGCAGGCAGGGCCCTACCACTGGCCTCCCTAGCAGGAATTCTGGGGTTCCCTATTGGAAAACTGAAAAATCCCTGATAAAAAATCCCAAAGTCACCCTGTAAAAGAGTCCGAAATCCATGTTCCTCCACAATTAAAAGAAAAGACCACTATATATAGAGAGAGAGAGAGTGAGACACAGAGAGACAGCGATCAGTTGGACATGCTTTATTGATATATCTACAGTGTTAAAGCAATTTGGATGCTTAGCAGTGTCTCTATTATTATAATAAAATTAATTCTAAATACCTATATGTTTTGCTGCCCCCCACAGGGGCTACAGCCCCCCAACAAGGGTTACAGCACTTCCTCCTCCAGCCGCCTGACAGCTGCCCCTCCAACCCCAGGCTCCGGCACTTTAAAAACAAAACAAAACGCCTCTACTCACTGTAGCGGGGACTTAGGAGGGCTCTGGAGCCTTCTGGCAGAGCCCCCCGGGCAGCACAGAGCAATGGGGGTAGCAGGGCCTGGGCTGGGGCCACTGGGGCTGTCACCCTGCCCTGCTGTGCAGGGGCAACCCCAGTGACCCAGACAGGCAGCTAGAACTGTCAATAAGTGCCGGGGGGTGGGGTTGTTTGTTTGTTTTTTTAATTGTGAGGATGCTGAGGTGAGGAGGCAGGGATCAGGGGCCTCAGCGGGCTGGGGCTGGACTGGGCAGGGATCAGGGAAGGAAAGGGATTGGGGGGTTTGGGGGACAGGTGGGGGATGGGGCTGGGTGGGGAAGGGCTGAGGGAGCGTGCGGGGCCAGCAGGGGTTCCCCCCATGGTCCCCTCCTCCAGCCCCCCCAATCCCCTACTTACTGGCACTGGAGCTCTACTGCTGGCACACTGCCTGACCTGCATGGGCAGGCAGTGTGCTTCAGCACCAGGGAGAGCGTCAACCACAGAGACACTCTGGCAGCCAGAGCATCTCTGTGGCGGACCCAGCCTCCAGTTGCCTCCTGGACCGTGCCCTGCCCCACTTTTTTTCGCTCACTTCTGTGTAAAACAGAAGGTCAGAAATCAAGTTTCAGATGGTAATTAATTATCGAAGCAAAACAGTACCAGTTAACATAGAGAACTTAAATTTTGGTGTAGGTAAAAGTAATTTGTATAATTTCACCCTCCTCACAAGAAGCTCTACTTTTTAAGGCCCCCGTTACTTTGACACCCAAGGTTAACTACCTCTTGGTAATGGCTATGCAGGCAGTCTGTTATTGATAAGATTGCTATATAACTGATCATTATTATTTTTAAAAAATAAGCCTCCAATATGAACAGTGAGCTGTGTTTCTGAGATAACTGAAGCCCTTTGGAATCAATCAAGATGAGAATCATTATTAAAGTATATGATATCATTACTGTAATAGCTAAATGTTCACTGCTAAAAGATTTTACATGGCCTGGTTCTATTCTATTCCAAATGCAGAAAAATACAGATTTTACCTTTAAAGGAGAAAAACCTAGGAAATAGCAGATTTCCACTTACAGGCTGGCAGAGTTCCAGCCTTCACGGGTCTGCTTGGGGCTGTGGAGAGCAGGAGGAGTGTGACCAGAGGCAGGAAGCATCAGCAATACAGCCAGGCAGCATGGTAGAGATCAGTTACTGAAGTTCCCTGCAGGTAGGTCTATAGGGGACCATAGGTGACATGGGGGGGTGGGGGGAAGGGGCATAGGCAACACGTGGGGAAACTGAGATGGTGGTGATGGCTTGTGCCTAGCCCACACAGTAAGGGAGGGTGTGGGGTAGGATTGGCATTTGGGGCTTGGGGCACTGCCCAGCTGGGGTAGTCTGTGGTGCCTGGTCCTGAGGCTGGAGCAAGTGGGAATGTGTGGCCACAGGTCCTGCCGGAGAGTGGGATGGAGTCATGGAAGACTCCTCCCAGGGAGCAGGGGGGAGGAAAGCAGCTCCCCAGTGCTACACACACTTTCAGAGACGAGTCAGGTCCATAGGTGATGCATTAGGGTCTATGCTCACAGTGGGGCATGGGGCTGCAGCTTGGCTGGACTGGCACCAGGCAGGAGCCATGTTCATGGCCCAGGGGACATGGCCTGGTGTGGACGGAGAAGCAGGCCAGGAAGGCTCAGTGCTGCTGCTGCTGCTGCTGCACCACTGATGGGAATGATGCACCATGTTGGCCACCAAGCTTACATGCCCCCTGCCCGCCCAGCAGCAGCAAGGGGGCACAGCTTCATGCTGCCACGGCAGCACCTCACCTTAGTGCCCATGGTGGTGTGACTGGCATGGTGCCTGCAGCAGCAGTGCAGAGTTGTGCCCCCTGCTGCTGCTAGGTAGGCAGGAGGTGCCTCACCTTGACAGCCATGGCAGCGCAGCACTCCCTGTCATGCTGGGTCCCACCCACTGGGCCATGGAGGCAGTTCCTTCCTGGTGCCAGTCAGGCCAGGCTGCAGCTCCATATCTTGCTGTGGGTGCAGAAATCTGGGGGGAGGCACGTACCCCTCCCAATCCCTTCTGATGTGTCACCTATGTCGTCGCCGATGCCCACACACCCCCTGCTCCACACAACCAGCTCATGCCCCACACTGGGGGAGATGGAGTCTGGAGGC
>NW_005842413.1:714072-724552 GCF_000455745.1 Alligator sinensis | reverse complement strand
GAATGAGCAGCACCAACAGGGCTGGAGGGGGCTGGGGGACTGTGGGTCAGGAGTGTGAGGCACTGGCAGGGCTGAGGAAGTGGGAGCTGTGAGTTTGGAGTGAGGGGCAATAGCATGGGCAGGGCACTGGCATATCAGGGCTGCTCAGCACCACAAATCAGCACAGCCACAACTGGACCCGCATCCTGGTGAACAAAGGGGGCTTTAAAATTGTAAATGTGTCAATAAAACATTGTGTTCAACTGATACGTACATATATAGTATCATTTCATTTTATCATTTTCATTTTAATCATGGAAAAACATGGATTTTGCAGGGGGCGGGGGAGGTTTAATCAGAGATTTTTGGATTTTTTAACAGAGAAAACCAAGATCCCTGCTGATGACTCACAAAACATTTAAAGAACAAGCTATCATCCCTTCTTACAGAACTGGATCCCTTTATCTGCTAGAACCTCTGAGGCACATGCCTCATTTTACCTCAGTTAGCTATGCATGGTTTGTGTACTATATTCATTTGAATATGGATTATGCTCAGTGCCTTAGGTTCTTGCACTATGGCTATTTTATAAATGTAAACTTGATTGATTGGTCACAAGACATTTTTGGATAACTATAAAATGGATTTGGCCTTGGGCCACTGTTTGCTCAGCAAAGATATACTGTAGGAAAGAGATAATTTAACATTTCAAGAATTTATAATGAATATGCTAACAAGTATTATAATCCTGTATTTGTACTGTTGATACTGTACATGAATTTATAAATATTTCTAAATAGCTAAGCATAGTATGCTGTGAAAGAAAGTTCAGGTGTGATATTTATCAGCAAAGGAACCTTAGGAAAATGTGTTTTCAATAACTTATGGGAAGACAGCCCACTCTCTGCTGATTAGATACAGTCACAATTCAGAAACAGCCCTATTCAGCATAGTGGGAAGCAATCATTCCCTGCATATAAAAGCTTGAATTGAGAGCTTCATGCTCTGTGCTGAGTGACTAAGCCCAGAATGATCAGAAGAATGTATTAATTGAAGCATCAATCTTCAGCCTTGAATGTTAAAAAGAAAAACAAAATTTAGCTCAACATCTTCACTTGGATTTTTTTAATACAGTTTTTATGGGTATTTCAAATATCAATGTTAGAAGATTAATTCACAATAGTAATGCTGTTTTATCAAAGCATAAAGTATCAACATCTTAAGAAGTCTATATAAAGCTTAATAAATACACCCCTTATTATATACACTGCACAGTTTCTTAAGACAATTTCATAATTTACTTTGAAGATACTGACATATCACGCACATCGGTATTTCTAAGATGGTAGACCTGCCGCCCTGCTTTTTTTTCTTCACTTAAATTCAGGATACTAAAGTTGAAAGCATTATTCTTGACAGGACAACCAGGGGATCCTTAATGATAATAGGGACTTGTACAGACATTTAGTTTTCCAGGGAAAGTTGCTGCTCTACCAGGAGAAACCATGAGTGTACACATGTTCAGGAGTTTTTTCTCCCAAAGCAAAAATGGCCACTCCCAGGGCAAAAATAACCTGGGAACAACCAGGGTTAAATCATTCCAGGAGAGTCTCTCTTGGGAGAGAAAATGCCTGTACACATTCCTTTCTGAGAGAAGCCACACCAGCCCTCCAACATGCTAGGGTGCTTTCCTCAAGCCGCACCCCCCCCAGAGAGAGATTACATTATTAGCTGGACTCTAGTGCTCCAGCTAAGCAGGAAGCGGAACACACCCACTTCACAATTTCCACATTATGCTGCAGAGAGACACCAATGGACCCTGAACAGTCTGGGTCGGCTGATCAGATCTGTTCTATGCACTGCTGCCATCTGTCTCCAGACAGGCACAGGGGTCCCCTAGCTGTGCAGCATCAGCACTGCAAGCTCTCTACTCTGCTGGGCTTCAGCATTTTAATGTCTGCCCAGATGTCTCCAGGTAATCAGGAAAACAAACCCAGGAGAATTCTCCCAGATCATTTGAATCTGCCTATGCATCCTAGAAATTAGCGTATGAGCTTCACGTCTCAGAAAACAGCATCAGCTACTGAATGTTCAGCACCACTTTCTGGGAACCCGAGATCATCTATGGTTTCCTATCCAGTTACTGGTGACACCTGATCATATTTAATATGATGACTAAAGGAATCAAAACTTGCGACAGTATAGTCACAAACCAGGTAACTTCAACTTAGCATAGCCTTAAAAGAAAAGACTGAATGTTGAAACAAACAGATTACAGTTGAACTATGCATTAATTACCTTTTAGTGTATTTGGATGTTAGTATCTTCACAACTCTCATATATCATATCATAGTAGTATTATTTCAGAAATTCGTAATTTGATATGTTGTTACACAATTGTGTTTCTAACAATGTTTACTCGTTACAGTATAGTTTTTTTCCAGCCAAAAATAAATATTCGTTTGAAAGGGGAATATAATATTAACACAACTATCCTACAAAATCTGCATGGCCAAAGTCTTAGAGCTTTTCACAAAGAATTCCTACTTAGTCCTGTGCCTTGAACTAATCCTTTCCACATTAATTTACTCTCATATCTTGCTTTATTACTGATATAAAGCATAATCAGATAAGTTATTTAGCCAATACAATAAGATATCTATGATATTTATAAAAGAAATTATATTAAATAATTTATCTTATGTATATTTTAAACATGGCTATGAAACTAGCATTTTAGTTTAATATCCATAATAAAAAAGAGCAAAGTGACACCAATACAATGAAGACCATTCTTCTTCTTTGGTGTTTAATGAATCTATATATTTTCTTTAATGAACTATATTGTATCTTAGTATACAGGCAAGATCCAACATGCAGACATGACAACCAGAAAACCTAGTCTAAATGAGATGTTCATGGTCTCAGGTTTTCTGAAGTATTTCAGGATATGAAGTATATTTTAAAAGGGGAAGACATAGGTATACTCATGCTCACTACCTATCTTTTAACTGAACTTTTAGATTATACTGCCACCAACTTTAAAAGAAGATAAAGGTTTCCATGATGATTTTTTACTGGAAGCATATCGCTAGTTGCTGGAATATTTTAGTTTGTGACAAGCCTTTTCAAAATGGTGAAATCAGTATTGTCAAGGGATAATTTCATCCAGGGCTGGCATAACCACCAAATGTTTTAGAGACATTCTTGTACTGCTGGCTTGAAAGGAGGCATTTACCAGTCTCCTAATAACGCCCAATTTCCCCTTATTTATCTGTGCTAGTCACAACAGGCATGAAGCCAATTCACAAGTAATAATACAAAGCTCTCTCAGAGCATTTAGAATGTTAGTAATTATAACTGGTCAAAACTCAAACAGAAATGAAGCAGTATTTTCCCCATCCAGGTGCAAATATATGTCTATAGATTCAGTCAAATACTGTAATCATATCTGCAAATAAGAATTATTTTTCAAAGTAGTACTAGAGACCACTTCCAGCAAGGTACAAATTCTCTTACAGTCAGAACAATGCTGAACAACACTATGCATACACTATATGAAAAAGAAACCTACTTCATGTCCGTGACAGTAAATTATGAATAACCTCATTTATTAGAGCACTTGAGCATACATGAACCTTTAAGCATGCATAGAGTCTCATTGAAGTCAGTAAGAATATACAGGTTAAGTAGTTTGATGGATCAAGGTGTAATCCAAAGTTAGCCGAACTCATAGTAGTGTTTCATTTGATATAGGTCTTCAATGCTAATGTAAACAATAATAGTGAACCATGGATATGGAAAAGTGCACTGAGGAGATATATTATCTGTGGTCACAGACAACAGATTGCTATGATATCCCACTGAACCATCAAAAGAATGGTTCACCAGCCTTGTAATATGGCATTTCAAGAATCAGGATTAGGCTACAATTGCTTGGATAGGAGACAGCATAACCCATAGTTATTAGCATTAGAAAAATTAGTGCTTTGAGGTCCTAATAATAAAGTTTAAATTTTTAATAGTTCCTTCTAGCAGTTTGTATTTACCATCTCATTTTAATTCCTTGCATGAAGCTACTTTTGTTTTAATATATTTTCATGAAATGATAATTGCTAACCATTTAATCGAACTAATCTCCAGTTTAGACACTTTGTTATTTAAACATTTGCACCTCTGCTACAGGGCTGGAGAACTCTTTAAGAGCCCCTTAAGCAGATGTGGACAGTTTGAAGAGTCCAGTGTACAGCAACAAAAATCACCGAGGGCCAAAGAGACCAAACTTATGAGGAAAGGCTGAATGAATGTACAGATGTTCAGGAGTTTTCTCCCAAAGCAAAAACGGCCACTCCCAAAGTAAAAATAACCTGGGAACAAGCAGGGTTAAGTCATTCCAGGAGAGTCTTTCCTAGGAGAGAAAATGCCTGTACACATTCCTTCCTGAGAGAAGCCACAGCAGCCCTCCAACATGCTAGGATGCTTTTCTCAAGTTATTTAGACTGGAGAAAAGAAAACTGAGGGGGAATTTTAAAACAATCTTCGAATATCTGAAGGCCACTTATAGAGAGGATGGAGATGGACTTTTTTCTCTGACCCTAGGAGACAAGACTAGGAGCAAGAGCCTCAAGTTGCAGTAAGAGAAATTTAGGTTATAGATTAGTAGGAACCTTCTGAATCTGAGGGTGGTCAAGCATTAGGGCCATCTACCTAGGGAAACTGGAAACCACATCCTTTGACATTTTCAAAAGCAGGTTAGACACTTGGTTGGGATGGTTTAGTCAGGGATGATCCTGCCTTGAGCAGGGGGGCTAAACTAGAAGACTTTGTGAGGTCCCTCCCAGCCCTGCTTTCCAATGATTTTCTGATTGTTAGAGTTAACTCTCATTCATTTTTTTTAAAGTGACACCTTTAAAATATGGTTTTTTAAATATGCCACTTTATAAATGGTAGGAAATCTCCCATCAATGCAGAACATCCTTCAGTGCACAGCAATACTGGGTTTTCTTGTGCAATAAACCAACAATTAAATAAAGTATCATTTATATAAACTAAGACTCAGTAACCGGGACGATGAAATGTATCCCAACAATACTAGGAATCTGTATTTTCTACCTCAAGGGTAAAGTAATAGAAAACACGGACCATTTTAGCGAAGTGCCATCTACAAAATGAAACATGGCACTTGATAAGAGAAAGAACACCTTGTGGATAGGAATGTTTTGTTTTAAAAGCAGAATGCATTTTGTTAAGTATGTTTCATCTCTCAAAGCATCAAACACAATCACTTTTTTGCTGCCGTTGAAAGTACCGTCAGGATATACATCACCATATAAGCAGTTTCACTGTTTAATTAAAAAAATCAGGAGATCAGGAGCACACAGAGAGCTACAGAATATAATAGACTTGTACACCAACAGGGCCTAAAAAAATGTAATGATTTTTTGTTGCAAAGGGATTTTTTAGAGGGTCAAATGGGAGATATACCTACACAAAAGTTCTCCCTAATTTAATCACTTTCCAATCACATGAGAAACAAAAAAATTTTAATCCTCACACTAATGTCCTTTTAGAAATGCATATATATGAGGAAATTTATGAAACATGGTACTTGTTACACCAGAGGTTGTCAACCGGGAATACGCGTACTCCTGAGGGTACTTGGAAAGCCACTGGGAGTATGTGCAGGTGGGCGGGGATGGAGCGCCGCCACCCACCGCCGCCTCCCAGGACCATGGCCTGGGTGGGGGCAGTGGCACCCCTCTGCGGGCTGCACAGGCACTGTCTAACCAGCTGGACACAGAGGGGAGGAAGCTTGCACATGGCAGCCACCACCGCCACCCACCAACCTGCGCTGCTACCACTCCACATTAACCCACCCTCCACATCCATCCACCTCCCCCACCCCCCACTCCATGTCCAGCTGCGTGCCACCTCTCCACCCCGCTCCATCTCTGGTCACCAAGAGTACACTTATTTTAAAAAGTTGAACACCCCTGTTTTACACCATTAGATTTATTTTCTTTTGAATTCTGCATTAGTTGTTTTCAAGTCTAATTCTGACTCAGCATCCAAAGGCCAAGATTTCTGCGGAAAAGAACTACGCTCCAAACGGATGTATTTTAGTTATAAATCAGTGCACTTATACATGAAAGCCTTTCCCTCTTCTACTATGGCATACTCCTATCCACGAATACTCTACTCAGACATACAGCTATGGACTTAGATTGTATTTCTCATTTCATTTTTTTAAGAATCATTTTAAAATCAACATTCAGAGTTTACTTCAATGCTTCCTTCTACTACGAAGTACAGTTTTTATTAGTAGGAATACCTGCTTGTTTACTATAGTAAAGTATAAATAGATGGGAAACATTTTAAACTAACTCTTAAGGTTTTCTTGTGGCTAAGAGCAGGTCCTAAGACACCATTCTTACTGGTGCTAGGAAGTGCTCCTGTAAAAACCAGTCCTGCCTATTCACTCCCATGCTGTGCACATTGTTGAAGTAGCATTAATAATGCTTAGCATGTCCCTCAAGAGCAGGCCACAGATTGAAGGTGGTACTCAGTGTCCTAAGGGCACATAAAAAAGCAGCAACTTGGCAATGTTTTTAGCACTTGTAAAAAATGTAGAAGGAGCAAAAGAGCACAACATGTTTTCATGGCAGTGGTCCTTAATCCTACCCCACATGACTCCCTATCTCTTCCTATACAGTCCCTATCTCTCCCTATTATCCCTAATGCAGGACAGATGGTTGGCATTATCCATGAGAATCAGGCTGCAATACTATAGTGCAGTGGTTTTCAACCTGTGGTCCACAGACCCCTGGGGGTCCATAAACTATGCCTAAGAGGTCCACAAAAGATAACTATGATCAATCAAAAGTATATGAATATCCATACAGTTATAATTCAAAGGGAACCACACCTCCTGTCAAAATTTCCAAAGGGGTCCACACCTCCATTTGAAATTTTTTAGGGGTCCACAAATGAAAAAATGTTGAAAACCATCCTCTGTATTATACTGATGGAAACTAGAGAGAGATTATGTTTCTGATACTATCCTGAGGGCCACTGTAGCCACAAAAACCCTTTGCCTATTTGGTACAGTATAGCCCTTAGACCATAAATAGTAAATGAGAGTTTATGTGACTAAAGACTTACCTAAAGATCTGGGATGAGAGAGAAAAACAGTTTAAAAAACAGTATTTTCCTCACCAAGCAAACACCCTGTCCAATAGGCTGTCTTTCTTTCCCAGACTTACAGTGAATATCTTACAGGCAGCCATAGTCCTTGCAAGCATTAGGCCAGCTTACAAAAACCAGCCCTCTTTTCAGCCTAACATGGTCATAGCAGTTAGTTCTTATAGCAATGATTGCAATGGCCAGGCTTGAATGAAGTGGCAATGATGTGCAGTTCCTATGGTTGTCTCGTCACTATATAGTTTCCATGAGTTTTTACCTTGGTTTTAGCCCTCTTCATCTTTTACCTCCCCATATCACACACACACACACACACACACACACACACACACACACACACACATACACAGATTTGGAGGTACTTGGAACCTGGCTAAGCCAACCCAGCCTGGCCCATGGGTTAAAACTTCAAGTGTAGTTTGACCTGGGGCGCTGACAGACATCCAGGCCCTGCTCTAACTCATGATGTTTGATGTTTTACATAAAGCGCCATAACTTAGAGGACTCCCCCAACCCAACAGACATTTGCCTTTTGGGTTGGGGGGGGCAGGGAGGGAAACTCGAGCCTGCTTCCAGGAGCCCAAGAAGCCTACCTGCAGCTGCCCCTCTCTCCCAGCCATGCCCCCACCTCAGCTCTGGGGCTGTCTCCAGCTCAGGCCTGGCAAACCCCAGCTGGCAGCTCGCTCCCCTTCCCTAGTATCTTCTTGCTGACAGCCCTGGGTGTGGGACTGGGCAATCACACAACATATTAACCCTAGGGAACACAAGTTCCCTAAGGGGCTTTGAAGTGGAGCCCCTTCATCTGATACCTCATTTGATGAGGGTTAATTTGTCATGCAATCATTCACTTTAAAAGCACTCTGCAGCCATCCATGTGTGTTACAGCATGGCTGTAGAGCACTTTCAGGGGGCCAATCATGTGAAAAATGTAACTTCTGTCTGTGCCCTTTGACTGAAATGTGCCTACTTTTCAGTGAGGAAATGGACTATATCATTTGATTGTTTCAGGTCCTCCAAATGAAATACGAATTTAGTAGCTGACACAACTGAACAGGGAAAGAATCTTAGAGCATCCCAGCATAAAATAACCCAAGATATCTTCCTACACATTGGTAACTACAGAAACAGTAAGACTTCAGTAACATGAGTATGGCTTTGTTGTGGAGATGTTCACATCAGGACTACATTAGCACAGGGGCTGGACCTCAGCTCCCCATTGCCCACATTAACTGTACAGTGAGGATACTTCTGCTGCCTAGCCACACTGATAGCAGGGCAAAAAAAAAGAAAGACTGCCTCTGTTTCAAAGAACTTACAAGCTAATAAGAGACAACAGAGGGATATGGACAAAGGAGAAGGGAAGTGACAATACTGGTCAAGCAATAGCCCCAGCATTCTATCAAACCAAAGCACTGTTGAGTTATTTTTGTACCCCAACTGAAGTACATATGGTCAAAAAAATATATATCTGCATGAAGTAATGTAATCACTACCCTATAGTAAATTGATTTTGAAATTGTAAGTTAAAATAGGTTGGTAATTTCTAATAATCATTTAAATTATAAAAAATTATTCCAAATTTTATATTCAAGGACATGAAGCAAACATATTAACTAAAATGCCTGAAATGTAAGCCAACTAGAACGTATTTCAAACTCTTTTTTACAGTTGTAATTTCAACATACAGAGAGACTGAGGCATAGAAGGTAAGAGGAACTGAGTTCCTGAGAGATACCATGGAAGGATGCGTCTGCAGTTAAAGATTTTAAAAACAACTGGTGGGACAAACAGCAAGCCAGCTAATCCACGGTACTGGCAAGCTGCCTATTAAGAGAGAGCAGCAGCTGGTGAATATGACGCAAGTCACTACATCCAAGGCAGGAACTTACTGTAATGAAACCCTGGCCCACGTAGAAAAAAAGGCTGCAGACTCAATGAAAAATCAGGATCTTAACACATGATATACCTAATTAAAAGGTTTTGATGCAACTTCATATTTCCAAATAATGACAGAGTCCCAAAGAAAGATGTCTTGTATTGAACCTAGTTGGTGCTTAAAAGTAAAGACAGCTTTATAAAAAGATGAAATAATTGTAAGCCCAATATTTAAAATGTAATTAATGTTGAAAACACAAAGAACTCTGGACTACATCTGACCTAAGAGCACTCACATGCTGTTCTGAGTTGCATCCAGGAGCTATGGAGCCACACTGGACTGGAGAGAAAGCCTGTGTAAATGAGCTACCCGACCCCACATCAAGGAAATCCTCTGCCTCACATGAGAATACTGTGGGAATGCTAGACTCCTCTTACCATGAAGCAGTGGGAGAAGTAGGAGAGTGTAATAGTAAACATCAGTAAGTACAGCCCCTCCTCAACCTGCTGACTGAGTTTTGTTTCAGAATCACAGGTCAGAATCATGGGCTTTGCAACACACCATGCCTTTTAATTTCTTCTTTAGTTGGCTAACACTAATTAACTTTGAAACAAAAGACCCTTACATAACAACAGCAATGATTACCATATACTGGGCCCCCAGATTCTATCACAGTGGGCATGTCCAGATGAGTCTGGACGTTTGTGTCCCCAAGGAACGCTAGTGCCATGTGCGCTCTGACACGTAGCAGATTATCCTGGGTGGGGTAGGGGAGGCTGGAGCCAGCACTGGAGGCTGGAGCCAGCAGCCTTACCTGGGGTCCTAGGGGCCAGGAAAGCTGCAGCCACACCAGAAAGTCTGCCCAGCAGCCGGATTTTGGCTCTTGCCAGCCAGGCTCCAGTTTGGGGTGACGTGCATTGCCACCACATGTGCCACCCCACTTCTTTTTTTTTGACGTGGGGTTTTTTTTTGGCTGAAAAAGATCCCCATGCTGCAAGGTAGCACTGCAGGTAATGCCTGCAGGTGTGGTGTGTTGTGCCAAAAATGGGTCTATAGCACCACATACTGCACATCTGTGCTCGTCTGAATGAGGCCAGTATATCCACTTGTCAAATCCAGGAAAGAGGACAAGATGCTGCAGGCTCATGAAGCACTCCCCAGAAAATAACATGCAGTTTTTATGCATCAAAACCTTGATGCTGCTGTGTTGGTGGTGATGGTTATGGTTTTTTTGAAGGTGGGAAGGGGGTGTCATTAGTTACAGCATTATATATCCCACAGAGTCCTCAATTTACTGTCTCTCGCTGACCTTCAGTGTCAAGCATATTCAGTTTAAAATAAATTCCATCTTTTGGAAGGGAGGTACTTTTACTGTCAGGCCTGTAACAATAGCCTTGGACCTGCAAGTCAAACTGTGTTCATTCC
>NW_005842413.1:703531-714041 GCF_000455745.1 Alligator sinensis | reverse complement strand
TGGATCACCGCTAGTAATAGCAATTAGGGCTGTGCAAAGCTTTGGGTGCTGATTTGATTCTGAGGAGATTTGGCAGCCGAATCTCCAAATTGGAATCAAATCAGGAGACCAATAAAAAAGTCTGAATCAATTTGAAGCTCTCCGAATCAATTTGGAAAAAATTCGGAGCGCTTTGGAAATTTGGCCGGTCCCCACTCACTGCCACAGGGAGCTGGACCTGGACTACGTGCCAGTAAGTAGGGGTGGGGGGAGCCCATAGGGGGACCCCCGCCAGGTCCCATCCCCTGCCTGCTCCCACAGCCCCCCTGAGTGCCAGGAAGCTGCGGTCAGGTGGGACAGTGGGCAGGGGATGCAGCCTGTTTGATTTGGAGATTAGGCCAATTCAGCAGCGGCTGAATCTCCAAATCAGATTCAGGACAGTGATTCGAATCACCAAATTGAACCACTATCCCCCAAATCCGAAGCGAATACTAACCACTTTGCACAGGCCTCATAGCAATTGCCTGGTAGCATAACTATGGCAGGGAGACTAGGGCAAATGTCCCAGGTGCCAACTGGGTGGTGGAAGGGAGGGGGTAGTGCGGCAGAAAAATATCTGTTGTCACCGTAGCTATATAATCATATAGGCAGCACGGCAGCAATCAGAAGTTGCCCGTGCCCCTCTGCATCCTGCTGCCCTGGGTGTCCAGTTGCTTTGTTACACCTCTGCAATTACCACAGAAGTCAGCAGATCCAGGCTCTGGATATTCTTTGGCAGTAGATCTGATGAGTAGAAAAGGGTTATTTTTTAAATAATCATTTTCAAAATAACCAAGTTCCACTTTAAATAATCACGTTCTTTTAAGCTGCTGGCTGGAAAAAAGGGAGCACAGAAAGGCTGCACAGCAGCAGAAGACTGTGGAGGAATTCTGACTGACTCAGCATTTGCTTCAATAGCAGCTCCAACACGGTCTTCCGTGCCCCCAAACTCCAGTTAGCTCAGTTCTTTGAGTTGTCATGGATGCCTACCATTCCAGAAGCTGCCTTGTGCTTAGAGAGCAGTAAGGACCATAATCAGAGCTGGTCCCTGCTGCACAGGCATATGAGAGAGAGAGTGAGAGACAGAGAAATTCTGAAATCTTGGCAATAACTTATTGGCATTAGTCACTGCTTACTCTCTGTCCCAAGTTTAATTCTGAATTTAGAGCCTGAACATCTAAGTAGAGTTGTAAAAGGGAATGGAAGCTCAAACTAGAAGATCCACACAGTCCAGAGTCAATCCCGCAAACTTCCTCTCTCACCAATAGGGTACTGAGAGCAATTTTGTGCAAAAATGTCCCAGATCATAGCAAATCTTTCTGCACAACTATTCTCATAACTGACTGAAACCCTGAAAGCAAGTTCTACATGGTTTAAAGACTAATAAATTATAACTCCAACATTTACTCCAAAGCTTAAGTACCATAAGACTGACACAGGCTCTGCTGCTATTGGACACTATTTTAAATAACATTAAAAACATCAAGTTGTAAAGACTTACTAAACTGGAATAAGTAATCTTAACATTATTTTTACACAATATCCAAACCAACAACCTTTAAGAAATTATTTTTCTCACCGAATGCTTACTATATCGTGAAAGCGTACCTACTTATTCAAATCGTAATGTAATTAAATCAGCCCTAAAATTAGAAGGAGTATTTTATATTATTTCATTTGGTGATATATTTTATCGTGGTTTATAAAGATTTGTTATACTTGTTTTTCAGTTCCTGCTGCACCATGACTTGGAAACATATTTCTTGTCTTGTATCTATTCTATATTTTTTCTTTCCTTGTAATAAACCATTCAGTAAGCAACCAAGTCATCTGTGTGTCTATAGGTGTATGAGTACATAGTCAGTATATACGTGGTACTCTGTACAGACCACTCACAGTGTATCCTATATCTATTAATTACAATATATTATATCCCTGAAAGAATATTAAGGCAATATATCTAAAGGGTTGCTATATCAGAAATAACTCTTTAAAGACAAGTGATAAAGCATCAGTACAGCTACAACCAATTAATTCTGTGGCACTGCAGGAAGATGATGCTACAGTTGAGAAAAATGTCAACTTCATTTCAGCCGAAAACAAGTTATAACAGTAGCAGCATTGGCTCAGGGAATTTTTAAGAAATTAATAACCAGCTAGAGTGAGTAGCCTGAGGCAAAGTCAAGCATTAAACTGTGTAAGGATAAACACATGTAACAGCTTCAAAATATTGTGGTTGATTATAGTTTAATCATTTTGTTTTGCTTTCAAAAACAACTTATGATCTCTACATAAAAAGCATGACTCATATCTACAAAAGAAGATACATACATGTAAAATCTATATAGAAAAATGGAAAATATACTGTACAACAATAAACACCTGACTTTGACCAGCATTAGAGGGAAAAACTAGGTTACTTGTTAGATTCCCTCAGAGATTCTTTTTACTTTTACTGCATATGTAAAACTGTACAAACAGAAGGCAAAGAGTGTGCAAGATTAAACAAATACGAACACCAATAAGCATGTAAAAGTTAAACAATCAATTTGGAAAGACACACTCGCTGTTTCATGAAGTAATGGCATTCTTAAGAGCCTCAAAATTCCATTTTCTTTTGCCGATACTATCATACCTTACCATTTACATTGATGCCCAAACTTCACAGTCCAGGATTCCATATGAAACATGATTATTAAAAAAAAGTGCTATGTGTTTTACTAACAGTTTAGTATTTCAATCAAACACAACCTTTGTGAAATGCATATAATAAAGGACTCTCCTAAAACTATGCAAGCCTTATAAAATTTAGATTTGATGTAAATTTAGTCAGAACTAGGTTCAGACCATTCTTTACTAAGTAGGAAGTAGATTACATAAATCCTTAACACATTTTCAATACTATAAGCTTTTAAGATTAACACCAAATAAACTAAATGGCAGAAAAAAACTTTACACTTATATTTTACACTTTTAATACAAACATTTCAATCCATCTTTTAATGTCAAGAAGGAATAAACAAAGATAATGTATTTCAGTATAAGAAAAAGTGTTTGATTTAGAAAGATCTAACATGCTGTTATACTGATTCAAAGAGCGTATTGTTAGAAAGGCTTAACATATATTTAGCTCCTAGGCCAGCATAGAAAGAAGGCTGTTCTACTTGGATGGTTTTTTACTCTTAAGCCTAAATACAAACAATTTAGCATTTTGGCTAATACAGTAAGTACTTTTTAGAAGCAATGGAATTATACAATTTTACTCTTTCCATAAAACAAAAATTGCAAAACTTAAGTTATCTGAAAATCACTGGTTTAAAAAAAAGGATGTTGTTAAGATCTAAAATGGAGTCTGCAAGAAAAGAACCTTAATGTATTATATATATGTAAAATCTGTAGAACCAGTTAAATATTAACATATAATGGAAATGCAAACTTTTTATAATCTCTAATTCATACACATCAATGTGACAGAAATAAATACATCAATTATTAATTCTATTAAGAAATAATTTGGTTGTTTTTTTAAAAGAAAAACATAAAAAGGTGTGGGTTCTGTAGAGGTTTTAGATTATTAGGATTAAATCCTATGGAATTTTCCCCTATAAATCAATGGGAATTTTGCTTTTGTTCTGAATGATTTTATCCTTAAATTTATTTGTCCAGTTATATGGTTACATGATCATAATTATGCTTTGGGTTTTTTCTTGTTTTTTCTTTAATCAGCTCACCTCTTTTTTTGTGACCAGCACCTTTTGGCTCACCCAGATAGGGAACATACTAATGATGCCTAAAGTTTATGAGTTATGAGCAGAAAAAGCATAATCTAGTTGTCTGCGAACAAGTTTTGGGACCAGGAATTGATGAGTTTTATAATCCTGGTTTCTACAATAATTCTCTGCGACTATGGGGAAATAACTTCTGTTCCTCGGTAAATGGAGATAATAATACATACATATAAATACCACACATGGGTGCCACATAGATCAAACTAATGTTTTGAAAGCACAGCAGTGAAAGGAAATTGTACATAAGCAAAATTACTATTACTGCATGGCATGGAAAACTGAAAGGATCAAAACATTAAAACCACATGAACTTGAAGTAGTATTACACTGTATTATGCATAAAAGCCTTCACGCAAGAATGAGAAGACCAGCTTAATATAAACAAGGTATTTTTGTAATTATGGGTGAACACCAATTCTAAATTCTGAGGCAATATTTTGATGTTGCCTAGCATATTTGTGTGCTTCTCTATATTGTGACTATACAGTTGATAGGATTTATAGATGTAAATACCTACACACAGAGTAGGGTTATCCATCTGTTGAACTGCAAAACCACATAATAAAGTGCACTTTATTATACCCCTTTGACAGCTTCACCTGCGTTCTGCTCACTAATCTATCTTTTCAGACTACTTCTGACATTTCAAGCCCTTGAGCAGCTGTAAAGCAGGCATCGCATTTCATCCACCAGTAAGAGAAAGGTTTCCTTTATTCTTAAAAGTAGAATTATTCCCACATCACAAAGTCTCAAGGTGCAAGATGGGTAGCATTCAATCTTTGCCCAGTGACAGGCTGAAGATGCAATATCTCAGTTGTCACCAGAAACTAGGCCTGTTTGCTCCCTATGCTGATAGAGCAGCAGGTAATCCCTCTTAACACCCTTAGACTCTTTTGAAAGTCTCACCTCCACAAGATCCATCACCATATACACACATAAAAGGGTGGATCCAGGGTGGGCAGTGCCATGGTACAGTTGTACCCCCTTTGATCCCTGGTCTATCCAGGCTTTTAAACCAATTGACTGGCAGCAACAGCAGCAGCATTTCTATTCAGGCCACAGCAAGAGAATTAATCATTATAATCTATCTGATTCCTACTAAACTCTTTAATTCCACAGGTGTTAACAACCCTCTCTCCTTTTTAATGATCTTGATGTTCCACTACTCAAGTTATCCTTTCCTTAGCAATTCTTCTGCCTGTTAGCTGCTCCTCGTAATGTAACTCCCATTCCACAGTGTTGCAGCCTGTTTCAACTCTAGCTAAAAACATTAACTCAGAAGTGGAAACATTAACTCAGGTGAAAATTATAGTTCAAAGGTGGAAACAACTTGCAGTGAAGCACTGAATTCATGAATCTTAAAGAGATATACATTTAACTGTAACGACTACAGGACTAATGAAACAGCATTTTTTGATTTTTTTTGCCTGGTTTGTTTTTTATATATATACACATAGTAGCAAATTAATGCACAGTCCACTAAAGTTTTATTTGTTTTTGCTTTGATATTAAATGAAATAATACAGCATCACATTTCTTTTTAACTGGAGAAAAATATGTTTTGTATTATATAAGATGATTCACCTCCCTTTTCAAAATCCTAGAGCTGCCCATGCATCTCTACCATACACACACACACACACACACACACACACATACACACACACACAACTGTAGAGAACATGCAAAAAAAGTACTGAACCTGGACCTCTATGCTGTTCAGAAACACTGGCCCGGTTCCATTTTTCTATCACACGTTTTGATAGGAAATGGATGGCCTCCTGTCTACAGGTTACTGCCAACTAAGAAAAAAGTGCCTTCCATCTCCACCTCCTCCAATAACTTTCCACCCAATAACAGAAACAGAATGACTACGGCTTTTCCTATCAATATTATACTCAGTTATAATTATTCACCTCAGACCTATTCAATATTTGCACGTTGTTTGCATTTGGAAATTTTAGAGCACTGAATTGGCTCTTACTTATCAGCAGTGTTACCAAGGCTGAGCTTCTTAGCAAATATTGATGACTCATAAGTAAAATTAATAACCACTTGTCTATCACAATAAATGCCTACCCCAAAATCTACCTTACAAACAGCCCTTAAATTAGCATGGCCACAATGACCTTCATCATCCTGGGCAGAAGGAATCACAGTTTTTTCCTAAGCATGGATAACAGAACTGTTTCATCAACATGACTTTCAACCATTTAAATATATAAGCACAACATGTTGCACTTCCTTAATCCCTAAAGGACATATTTAAAAAAAAATCCAATATGTTGACACTTGGAGTACAATGTTTCATTTAAAAATGTATCAGTATCATAAAAAGCCTAATATCCTCCACAGCAAATGAGAGCTATTTAAATATTCATTGACTGTGTCAATCTGAGGTTTCATGAGCAGACACAATGCAGATTGCAAGGGTAAAAAAAGCTACAGCTTTAAACGATTAAACAGAATTCATTTATATCTAAGCAAAAGACTGGAGCCTGGGCACATGACATCTACTTACAGAAAGATCACATGGTCTAGGGCCTGAGTATCCTAAAGTAAATGTTACTGGACTGGTTCTCTCAATAAGTGCAAATCCTCCTGATGCAAGGCATATCACAGCTTTCAAGTAAAATATTTCTTGTTCTCCTAGACCAGTGGGGTGTTTATACATGTGCTCTGGGAGTAGGGGGGGCACTTTAATTAGAACAGTTTAAAGTTCCCCGAAGTGCCATGTATCAGCGTCCCTGCGCTTAAAAATGGCAGCAGGGGCACTTTATTTAAAGATCATCAAATGAGCTTTAGTTAAAGCACCCCCGCTGCCATTTTCAGTGTGAGGACACTGATACATGAGACGTTGGAATCTGTTAGTGTGTGGTAAATACCATGCTCCAGCAGATTCGATTAATAGAGTCTGCTCCAACATGCTGTAATTACAGCACGTTGAAGCAGCCTCGCTGCTTGTGTATAGATGCCCATGGTTCTCAACCTTTTTAGCTACAAAGCAGCCCTCAGAAAATGCCATATCTAAGCATTCACTATTTTTTAATACAGAAAATATACGAGAACAATTCTTCTGTTGCAAAAAAAAACAGAAAGAGCACAACGGGTCAGAATGTTTTTGACAATATGAGTTCCTACTTGAAATCTTTTGGTTTATCTTGTGAATCATGTGCAGCTGTTTGCAAACCTAACAATGGTAATATTGTGCAGCACCCAAATGGCACCCTTAAAAGGATCTTTTGGCACCCTGGGGTGTTGCAGCACCCTTGTTAAGAAACACTGCTCTATACCTAGTGGGTAAATTTCTCTTTTATCATGTAGAAATGTGTCATTCCTACAAGCTCTGGTAGCCAGATTTCAAAGATCCAACATAGGATTCTTATGGCCCTGACAACTGACATCTTACCCTTGCTCCATATACAAGAATATGGCAACTGGCTGACATATATGGGCCAAATACTGTTTTCTCCAAACAGCCCAATAATTATGGGCCTATGTGGAACTGGGACATATTTAACACAGTTAATGCTATGTCAAAGGATTTAAAGCATAGCCCAGACTATAAACCCACATACAGTAGAACCCAGATACTTTGAATGGGGTAGGTTGTATAGCATGCTAAGATGCTCCGAACATTTGCTGCAGGTTTTATGTCTAAAGACACCACTTTTCTGATCAACTGCATGAAACTGCTAATGAGCTCCAGCTGAGTAGAAAAGCAGCACCCTCTGAAGTAAAAGCCATGGCAAGCCACTGAATGGTTCATCTTTAACTTGGCAACCTACTGCAAACCTCCCAGACAAATAACCTGAGTTCTACTGTTCAAGAAACATGAAGCATTTGCTTATGTAACATGTTAGAATAAAATCTCATCCCATCACTACTGCATCTAGGAAACAAGAGGGCAGTGGTTCTAATAGTGTTTGAGTCCCATGTTTTCCAAGAGTTTACATTCAGTCAGTAAACGAAAAATGTTGGTTTTCTGTATTCCTAATTATACATTTTATAATCCTTCATAGAGCTATTGTATTGAAGCCAAATCATTATGTTAAGTCTTTGCGACTATGACAAGTGATTTAATTCCGCAAATCTGGAGCAAAAGAAGTATATGTAATATTAAGTGTATGAATTTACCTCAGAAAAAGAAGAATACTGAAAATGTGTTGTTTACCACCTTGTTTGACTATGTTGGGCAGTATAAGATACAGAATTCTTGGAAATGCTTCCAGTACATAAGAGAGTATGAGCTGTACTTCAAGACCCCAAATAAGCCCCTTTCCATCATCTCCCTTCCATGCCTAAAATCTACCAGGACAGGAACAAAACATCATGCTCATTTGGAAAATTTTTAGAATGATTTTTAATGAGTATCTTCAAGGACTAAATATAGCTTTTTGCTATTTCATTTAGTTTTCCACAAAAGTGGAGCTGAGTTAGAAAAAGAAAATGAGAAGTGTTTGAGACCTTATTAAAAGTTGTACTGAACTCCAAAAGTAAATGCCTTTTCCCTCTCCTTTGTCTGATCGGTTGTCTGCAGCAATCACATCACAAGAAGACAGCCTTTTATCTTCAGATCATAATTTATAAACTGACAGACTTGAAGGCACCCATTAAAAGATGGTACATTGACACAAATCATGGGATAATTCAACCCTCATCCTGGATAAGCATTTATTATTGTTACAATATTTTATGTATTTAGTTAATTAAAAGCAGCTTAATCAGCAGCTTATTTATACTTATATATCAAAGTTCTCTACAAAATATGTAAGTATTATCCCATTTAACAGGCGGTGGGGGACAGGTACAAAGAGATAAAGTGTCTTGTTTAACATTCCATAGCAAATTAACAGTGTAACTAATAACAGATACCAAGAGTCAGGACTTTAGTATGCTGTCTGCTGGTCCAAATTTCCTTTTTCTTTTATACCCATTGAAAATATTTAAAATAAAGTTTTATATTCAACTAGATGCAAGACTCAGTTCAAATAAACATGTGTTTAGCATCTCAAACAACTACCATGAGCTGTATCTGTAGTATATATTAAAATAAAAAGTAAAATTATAGTCTGTATTTCTATAAATAAAATAGTTCACACTTCACATTCTAATTAATTGTCTAACTTTTTACTTTATTAGACATTTTTATTTATAAGTCTCAAGTGGATAAGGACATAAATACTCCTTTATTTATGAACTGCTGAAAAGGTTTTGTAATTGGAGTGCAAGAAAAATGGCAATGTGGGCTAAATCTTATGAAAGCACAGTGGCAACACACGATTCTTTTCTTCTTATACACAGAAAGAAATATTCAGAAAAATTCCAAATTCAGTACAACAGATCCCCACCTTTCATTTAAAATACAATTTTTATATTGTGACAGATACAGATTTATTCACACTGCTGATTTTGCTATTATTTCACTACCTATCTTCCAGCTAAAGAATTTATCAGCACTTTATATTAGTCACTCTGAAGAAATTTGAAAACCAGAGTTTTATTGTTTATTTTTAGACTACATTTTTAAGAGTCTCCCAAAGTCCCTTCTCCCAGAAGACTGTGTGTTTAAAACAAATTTACTGCTGAAAGACAATAGACTATTTAAATTTCTGGCTGGCTGGTGGCTGAAGTGCAGTGATGCAAAGAAAGGCTTGACGCAACCGAGGAAGAAAGGGGCACAGAGGCCACACATGGGTCTGTCTGAGCATAGGGGGAAAAAATGTAGAAAAAAAAGTGACAGAGGTGTAGGTCAATGGGTCAAAAGAAGGGGGGGGAGAAGGGAAGGGGGACTCTAATACCTACAACCCCATATAATGAAGTCCTCTTGTTCTATCGAGTAAGAGGTCCAACACAGGCAACAGTCATTTGTTTTATATAACACCTCACAAGCATTCTTCAAATATAATCTAGAAGGATCCATTCTAGCAAAACAAAACAAGTGAAGCCCTCAGATCCAGTTGATTCCCGGTTTCTACATCAAGTTACCCCAAGAGATACTAATTCAGGCTAGTTATGGTTTATGATTTTGCGTTATATGAACACCTGTCCAACAGAAAACACCAGACATACCACAAATTTATTGTATACAAATCATAACATGGTGATAAGGTGGTAACAGCTTTGAACCAGTGGATCTGAAGGTGGTGTGCATTTTATAACCACAAGGCATTTATACACATGCTTGGGAGTGGGGGCATACTTTAATTAAAGTGCCAAGAGCTGCTCTAAGAGCTGCTCCAAATAAAGCACTGGGAGTGTCTCGTGTATCAACATCCTGTGATTAAAAATGGTAGCAAGGGAGCTTTAACTAAAGCTCATTTGACAAGCTTTAGTTAAAGTATTCCCATCACCATTTTTAAGTGCGAGGACACTTGATACACAAGACACTGGAGTCTGCTGGAGCGCAGTAATTACCACGCTCCAGCAGACTAGACTAATCAAGCCTGCTCCAACGCACTGTAATTACTGCACGCTGGAGCAGCCTTGCTGCTTGTGTATAGGCACCCACAGTAACTAGGGACATACTTTACTCTTTAAGGAGCAAACCCTCTAATTTCCAGCTAAAATATTGTATCTAATGTTGTTAGAAGGATCTTTCCAATTATTAAGGCAAAAGTGAGAAATTAATACATGAAACACTCCAGTAGACTACATTAGCTATGTCCTGCACTTTGCATCAGTTCACATTAGCTTCAGGTCCT
>NW_005842413.1:694172-703500 GCF_000455745.1 Alligator sinensis | reverse complement strand
TCCCTATACCCTTCATGTGTTGGTGTGGAGTCACAGCTACCCTTCTCAGGTCTAACACAGCAGGTCAGGAACATGCGACAGCACAAACTATTTCCATGATCTGACAAGCAGAGATATATAGAACCTAAATGCCTATAAGGGACCATTATTGCAAATCTTTGTAGTGATGTGAGAAGGAGTTGCTAAGCTTGTTGGATTGTCAATAATAACCGTATTTGCAGTTGAGAAGAATGTTTTGTGTGTGTCATAGAATGGTCATGCTGTGGGTGTTCTCTAACCCTGTTTAAAATTATCTACCAATTATAGATATCTTGCATTCATGAGTTAGATTTCTCTCTGGACTTCAAGTCATTTTTCCAAAGAGGAACTAACTCCAAGTGTTCCTCCCTCTCTCTCTCTCTGTCTCTCTCTATATGTAAAATATGTTTGTAACCATGTATTTTTATTTATTTATATCTCTGTGCTCACTGTTATTTGGACCGCCTCCCAGTTGAGAATTACCAGCAAACATAATGAATGTGCTGGTAATCCCCTATTCCAGATTGTGAAAAAATGATATACAAAAATAACCCATCGTAGCTGTGATCTCCATGGCAGCCAACTAGAAGACAATTCAACAACTTAGTATATTGACTATTTTTTGCTCTGCTTATGATTCTTCAGTTTTTAATCCATGAAACAGTGTTCAAATCCTGCCTAATTGAAATTTATTCGAACAGTCTACTGCATGCATTCTATTTGTCCAACCAATCTGCAATTATTCCAAACAGTGATCAATTATTTTCTCCTCGAGAATACTTTATTCTTCATAAGTACATAAAATTTATTGTTTGTGGCTTCAGCATCCTCTAGTTGCTTCTAGTTTTAACCTTTCAAAAGCATTATATCACTGCAGGGTGAAAGCAGATTTACCAGATAGATGATAATTGCTAGGATTGGTCTTCAATGTTTTCTAATGGCTCATGCACCTTTTCTCTTTGAACCTAAAAACAATTACAGTTACATAGAATCATATTTAAAAATTAAACCTACAAACAAGCAGTGAAATAGTGCAGATTCTATCACTGACTTTTTTTAGCTTTGAGGAAACAAAAACCTTTAAATGTCTTGCTTCTTTTAACTGTAAAATGGGAATAAAATACACTTACATAACACAGCTATCATAGGACTAGTTACCATATTTTAAGATCTATGTAAGTGCTAAGTATTAAAAAGCAATTAAGCAATGCAGCCAAGTAAAATTCATTGTTGATTTGAACTCCCTGTTTATTATCTTAAAAGTAATATTATCTTATTTTTTCCATATTTCCAAAAAATCTTTTTCTCCTTAACTCTCACTTGTGTTAACTTGTTTTGCTGCAAAATGGAATGTAACAGCTGTTTAACAGCTCATATCTAATTTTCACTTTTTGTTGTGGTGCATGTTAGGCTTCCTAATTCAAATGAGAAAGATATGCTTCTTTTTAGCATTCAATAAATGCTTTCTATCGTCCTCCCCTTTTTTACATTATTTGAAGTCAATCACTTTTAACTAGCTATCAGACTGCAGAGCCCTGAACCTAGCAAATAAATCATAAAAGAAGTCTTTGACATCAATTCTCCACCAATGATGGATTAGAAATTTATCCACAGAACTACCAGATATAAAGATCTATTTGCCCCCGCCCCTTTATGTGAATGATTTAAATGAAGTAGTAGGTGAACAGATCTTCATAACTACACATTTTTGCAAAAGCTGCATAATGTAACGAATAGGCTCAATGAATAATGTTCTGTGCTGTCACAAATCTCTTAAAATCAAACAAAATATAAAATTAAAAACTTTAAAATAAACTAAGCACATTCTTAAAGTTAAAATTCTATTACATGAAGATTTTAAGGATACATTACTACAAATTAAAACTCATCTCCATTACAGCAACAGGATAGTTCAATGTTGATACTTATTTTTGAATCAAGAAATGATTAAAGCAATTTTTATGATCCTATTTAAACTTTCAATCAAAACACCACAAGCTAATGGAAGTTAATATAAACACCAATGAAACAGTAAGCTACAACCTGATGCATAGCAATTAGAACAATTCAGTATATCAGCTGAAAGGATATACATATGAAACTAAAATGAGATGTGTTTATCCATTTTGTTCTTCAGTGTTTCTTTAAAATGATTACCATATTTCAGTTGCTATCTTGGTAAGAAGTCATTCTGCTGAACTCTCTGCCTTTATATCAAAACAGTATTTTTACATTGTTGTGCAGAACTTAAAGAATTTATCAGGAAAATCTCGTGCCATAACTTCTCACTAATTTCAGAATTTCTACAAGTTTCCCACTACTAGATTTATAATCTTCAATTTGTCTTTGACATTTTTAATCAGAGCAGAAAGGTAGGATTAGATAAAGGCCCCTTTTGTGTTTCTTCTCTCCTATTACCTTCATTCCATATGTATAATTACTGTGAAAACAGGTTATATGACTACAAATAGGACTCCTGGGCATTTTAAATGGATCTCTTGAGAAAAGACAGGTTTCACACACTTCAAAAATGTTAGATGGTAACTCTAAAACTGGAGTTAAGTTAACTATGTTATCTAAATATTGGTGCATAATAATCTACAGGCAAGTTAATATAGCAATTCAGCATTCTGGCATTTGTGGAGAACCACCAAGGGGTGAAATAAACAAATAGTCTCCATTAGTTTTGTGGCATGTAATATTATAAAAGCTGTAGAGCTTTCTACCCTTAAGCATTTGTTTCATTTTTGTTCACAAATTACATCCACTCTGCCAGACTCCGTTTTTAGTGACAGACAATCACATCAGTCCTGACATTTGTTGTTTAAACTTCAGGTTCAAAAATCAGCATAAGGGAATTTAGACTTCTCAGTACATTTAGGTAGTGCAGGTTACCACAACATTTAAATCATGCTGCTTTCTTCCAAAAGGTGGAAACAGTTTGGTCTTGATTCACTATATAATTTCACCGCCTTGCTTTTTGCTAGTTTTGGCCAGTGACACCAAAGTGGCAGAAACAGTATTTAGGGGTGTAGAAACAGTATTTGATATTTCTGATACAGAAAACCACAAACTATGGATAAGAACCCTAAGGCCTCATCTTCACATTACACTTAAGGCATGATTAATCCCAACTTAAGTTGTGACTCAGCTACGTGTTCACCCAATTAATGGCGTTATAAAACAAGCAATAAACTACAAAATTATTCCACAAAAAATATGTAATAACTTTGTAGCTTATTCTTACCATGCCATTCATTGAACATGTGGCCAGGTGCTCCCCTGTGGCTGGGAGCACCATCAACTGAGGGGGTCCCAGACACAGGGATGCACCACCCACTGCCAGCCGCCCAACTGCACTGTAAGCCTTATCCAGCCTTGCCAGCTGCAGGGCTTGCAGCAGGGAGGATGCTGTCCTGCCTGCGAGCTTCATCAGCTGTGGAGCTCACAGCAGGGGCAACAGGGAGAATACTGCTGCCACTGTTGCCAGCTTCATCTGGTGTGGGGCCTGCAGCAGGGAGAGCACTGCCACTGCTGCCAGTCTCATGAGGTTCAGGGCTCACAGCAGGGCACTGGGGAGAACACTGCCACCACTGCAAGCCCCATCAGCTGTAGGGCTCACAGCCATAGGAGCCAGTGCAGGGGGAGCCTGGGATCACAATAAGGTGTGACAGGATCTAATGCGTGATTCCACAGTCATGCCTCCTGCCATGCATGTGTGGCATGGCAGGAGGTACAATTGTGTGGATTGTACATTAGATCCCAGTGTGCTTTTACCTGCCCATGTAGAGAAGCCCTAAGTTTCACAAGCCAGTTACGTTACACTTTGTACCCAAACAAAATTATTTTCACTTCTACCCTTCCTACCTACCCTTTAGGCACAAGCAAGTTATGGAAATATTTATCCAAAAAAGTGAAGGTCATACATGATTATGAACAAAGCTAGTGGTTTGTCATGTAAAGTTAGAGATGATCATGGCTGTGTTGTGGGGAGAAGAATGACTCATACTTTTAGTTTTTAAAAAGAACAATAATGGCATGCAATATTATGAAGGTCGTAGTAGTGGCTATACAGTTAAGATGCACTGAGATATGAAGGAACTGTAAGAGACTGAGAGGAAGAGAAGAAAGGAACACAAGACTTCTGTGGTCATTGATTAAAGTTAAGGGAGCACTGCTGGTAAAAGACAAATGCGTCTTTCTGTATATTTTAGGGAAATGGATACATCTTTAAATGTCAAATCTGTTATTTGATAAATCAGATTCTTTAATGAACAAAGTTAAGAAAAAGATGTACTGAGATTTTAATTTAGACTAAAATTATATGCTCCATTTTAATAATTATATTCTACTATACATTTCTCAAAGAAATCCCTAATTATTTATTATATTTGGAAGAAGCATTTTTAGTTCCTTTTCTGAAATTGTGTTGTCATTCTTTTTAACTTCCTCCTAGAAATACAAAACACAAATACAAAACAAATACAAAAACTTGTGAACACCGATATTATTAGGAAGGCTACAAAAAGTAAACAAAAAGTGGCTTCTCCAGGCCACTTTGAACATTTTAAACTTAAGTTGCAAAGAATTATTTCTCTTACATCTCATAAATAAGTATGCAAATGAAGCTTTAGGAAATTCCCACCTTTGTCAGCTACTGTATTTTCGTGTGTGTGTGCATGTGTGTGTGCGCGCTACTGTATTTCCGTGTGTGTGTGAGTGTGTGTGTGTGTGTGTGTGTGTGTGTGTGTGCCACTTTGAACATTTTAAACTTAAGTTGCAAAGAATTATTTCTCTTACATCTCATAAATAAGTATGCAAATGAAGCTTTAGGAAATTCCCACCTTTGTCAGCTACTGTATTTTCGTGTGTGTGTGCATGTGTGTGTGCGCGCTACTGTATTTCCGTGTGTGTGTGAGTGTGTGTGTGTGTGTGTGTGTGTGTGTGTGTGTGTGTGTAGTATATATATAGTACATACCTTGATTTTGAAAGGGAGCCTAAAGGGAAAAAAAATCTTTGATTCAGGTAAGCAACTGGCAGCAGCTAGGGTGCCAATGACACTCCTGAACTTACTGTCAGCCATACACGGAGCCTGACCTGACATGCGGGCCCAGACTCAGCCCACAGGGTCAGACCCAGCACGTGGCTCCAGAGTCTACACGCAGTGTTGCACAAAGCACTTCGTGTCCAGCCACAGACCAACCCTGAGTATGGTTGGGTAAGGGGTCTTCCATGGGTCTGGAAATTTAACAAGGGTAGGGGGCAGCAGTGGCAGTGTTAACTGCTACATCTCTGGAAGTGATGGCAATTAACATTACCAGTGCTCTGTCCCCATCTCCTCCACACATACACTGAATTTCCAGACCTGTGGGAATCCCTTTTCCTCACATATAATGCAGGCCCGAATTTTCCCCAGGTGTTTTGGGGAAAATGGTACAGGTTATATGCGAGAAAATATGATATTTCATTTTCCTGATGCTAGAAGGGGTAATATGAAAGATCTGGACTTAAAAGAAATATAGGAGCTGGGGCTGGCTGTTCTGGTGAGTTTGCAGGAGAAGGAGGCTATGCTGGAGCAGGTAAAAACATATGGACTGGTGCTTCTGTCCTGACTTCTGATTCTATAGCAAAGGTCTGCATAAGAACAATGCAGGGGGAACACTGGGGTCGGAACACCTCTGAGTGATGGCATAAATGTGGGAGCCAAAAGAAAGGAAAAGACTTTTATTTAAGGGAAACAAATAAGGAGAGCCATAAGCTGACATTCCAGCCTGTCAGCCACTGAAGAGATTTCTCAGGTTCTGCTGCCTCAACTCGCACATCAGCACACAGGGAGTCGCCGTTTCAAGCGCTGATAGCTTGCACAGATGTTAGGCTCCCCTATTCCTAACTTAAAAACAGACATGGTCCTGTCAAAGTCAGTCAACTATTGACCTCATATCCATATGAACCATACCACTCATTTAAGGCCCCAAAGTCCTCACTAACTCCAATGCTATCCTCAAAATGAAGGCAAGCCCTTTATACCCTTCAGTTGGAGGCACAAGGAGCAAGCAGGGGACACAAAAATGTACAGAGTTGAGATGATGTCAGGATAAAATTACATCAGAATAAATATACAACCTAATGTCCCCAACCTCATACTTTCAGTGTACAAATAAGACGTTATATACAATATTCCATTGTTTAGATTAGCTAAAACTAGATTCAAGTCTGAGCAACAAAAGTTCCATATGCATGTAGCGATCAGGAGAGATGAGAGGAAATGTCTCACAAAAATTAGGAGTCCAGCATCCATGCATCTGGCTATAGTGAGGTTTGTATTTGCTAAGGTACATGAATATAAGCTGACTTAAATGCCCTGATGTGCTTTATTTAGCAAGACTTCCCTGACTTTTTGGAGATCATGTTGCAGGGTATAACACTGAAGTATATAAAGCTTTAATATACAAAGATTTTGGCTCCAATTTCAATAAAATTAATTATTTACCACTGGAAATTTTAAAGACACCATTTCATTTGCTTTAAAGATCTTAAAATAGCTAAACACAATATTAGATATTAAATGTGTGCATTTTATATGCGAGTATGCACACACATGTATTTTTATAGAAACAGTGATAAGATTATCACTGTTTTATAAAGAATGTCATATCATGCATACATCGCTTTATTACTAGGTTTAAAAACTGGCACTCATCTCACTTCTCCCATATCCCACTACAGTAGGCACAAGTGCAGCCAATCATGTCCTTGACAATCACACAGCCTTAGTTATGAGCAACAAAATAGGGTTAAAATTTTACACTAGTATATAGTGTTGTGCATCCAGAATAGAATATTTTCCTTTGTGGAGTATTTGCCACACCTAATAATATTATAATTGCTTCATCCAACCTTGATATTCTGTCTTGAAAAAAACCCCCAAGACTTATATTCTATTAAGGGGAAATAAAATATACGTGATCCTTCATACATGTGGGAACAAAAACAAAATCCTTCTCAACTTCTCTAGTGATCAGATGTCCTAGGTATAAGGTTTGATTGGTCTTTGTAGGCATAATTACAGTTTTTCAAAAGGCTGTCTCTTGTAATGGTTTCTGGAATCAAAATGAATCCAAGAGCTCTTAGATTCTTTATCCAATTTCTGGAATCAAAATGAATCCAAGAGCTCTTCCATTCTTTATCCACCCTGCCATACCACTTCATTTCCAGTGTCTCGGTTTACTTATTTATAAAGCAAGGATTATACTTATATGGCCCATGTCACAAACATGCCAGGAGAACCAGTTAATGTTTATGTTTATAAAGCACTTTTAAATGTTAAGTGCTATAGGAGTAATGTTGTTACTGATTGTGAAATGATCACATCTTATTTAAGCTCCACTTATACTGTTTAATTTAAGAATTAATATATACCACAGGATGAGTATTTACTGTGCAAAGAGGTGTTTCATTTTTGCTTATTCAATAGTTAGCTGGGTATTGAAAGTGCACAGAGTTGTAAGAGAAAAAGTGAAAGAGTTTGCAGCTGTTTCTTCTTTTACACAGTGTTGCCATCTAAGATTTTTGCATTGAAAGGGTGACACTGTGAAGAAAAAGCTCTCACTCTTTTGGGATGGCAGGAGTACAAGTGCCAGCTGTGCCCACAGTATCCTACAGGAAGTAGCAAGGTCTCACTTATTTAATACGTAGTGCTTTGGCACAGTTTTATTTTTTTATTTAACAGCTTTTCTTTTTTTATGTTGGCAGTCATTAACTCAGTGAATGTGCCTGAATCTTTTAGAGATTCTCTCCTGCTCTGTCTGGTTTTATGCCATATGCTCAGATATAGCATTGAAGGATTTAATTCAACAGAATATCACTTACATGTCAATTACTCTTTTTTAACATGAAAAAGACAAACAGATATTTTTACCTGAAAAAAATAATCTTAGTAATACCTGAATAAACTTTAAAGACCTCTTTTATGCTGAGATGGGCAGAGAAATGGGGGGTCTTCCTGTACTTTTGGTTCTAATTAAAAATTATCTTACACAAACACAGCCTATGTGTGAGAGTTGACAACTCTTGCAAAACTGCAAAAATGGGTATATATCACAAAAGATGGGAAACTCGCTCACCCCCAAGCTGCAAAAAGACCTGCTAAAGCAGAGAATTTTCACGCAGAAGAATGAAGCAATATGGATAAAAAGGTTCGAAAGGGTAGCGACTCCATTTTTAAGTACTATATTAACATTCCATGGAAGAGAAGGAAACTTTCTTCTAGGCTAAATTAATCAGAGAGCTGAAAAGAAACAAGATGTTTCTTTCCCCTCCCCCCTTACCCCTGGGCTTAGTTGGCTAACTTTGTATCGCATGTAACCTAGTTGCGTTCCCAACCTCACCCCCATCCTTCTATTGTTAGTCCCTCGCCCGGGCGAACTGTATTTCCCTATCGGCTTTGTCATCTTTTTTTGGATTTACAATCCTTAATATCTTACTATACAGAAGGGATCAAAATGGAAATGTGCCTTTCTTTCCTCTCAGAGTTACAATTAATATCCAAAACAGACTGCGCTACCATATATTTCCTTAACATTACATTAAGTAAAACTTAAAACTTAATTGTATAGTTATGATGCATCAGAATAAAACTAACCACACTGTATAAATGGGCAGAAGGCAGAGTGGCACCTTATAGATTAATTCAGACATGCATAAGCTTTTGTAAGTAACAGCTTACTTCATCAGATGCTCTTTCATACACCACTTCATGCTATTTCATGAAACATCTGACAAATTAAGCTGTTGTTTATAAAAGCTAATGCCCCTCTGAATTAGTATACAAGGTGCTATTCTGCCTGCCTTCAAACTACTTATCTCTTAGTTAATTAATTAGTATTAGTTATAGATACAGTACGCAGGTAACATTTGGCCGAAAACAAAATATCCATGCCAAGGAAGTGTTAAAAAGTTTGCTACACATGCTAAAGAGGAATTTCCTTTTAATATAAAAGTGATTTGCTATTTGATCAACATAATGACTCAACAGAATAATAATGTATTCATCTATTGAAACAAAGTCACCATGCACTGCCAAATAGATCAGCATTGATGACAATGACTAGCTGGTTTCCAAATTTTTATGCTGAACTGATTTCCACCAAATGGAAAGGGAAATACCCGCATAATCTTGTCAATCACATAAAAAGTAGTTTGATAATTCATAGGTAACTGAGCTTCCCTCAGTAGCCAAGCTACCAGCCTCTGACTCTATTAATAAAGCCCCTTACATCTACTCTTCAGCAGTATCAGCTCTATATTAACA
>NW_005842413.1:686234-694141 GCF_000455745.1 Alligator sinensis | reverse complement strand
TCTTTCCCTGTCAACAACCACAACACACTGCAACATTTTTGATAGGGAAAAACAAAAAGTTCATTAGATAATGAGTTTGAGGATCAACTGATGTTTATTTACATATGTTAATAATTGAAACTGTTTTAAATTGATTCTCCATTCATTGTATATATGCATGAAATATTCAGTTGGCCACAGAATCTACACTACTTAAGAAAATCAGAGTACCTCCTACAGAATGTAGATGCAATGCATCACACTATTTATTACAGTTATGGTAAGACAGCTAAAAGCATGAAAGCAAAAATAAACCAAACAAACAACCCCATAAATTAGGTTTTACTGTAGTTTACAGTTCATCGTTTATGCAGAACACTACCTGAATGAAACAAAAGTTTAATCTTTAACAATTAAATATTTTCAAGGGCAGGTGTCTCTAGGTGTATTTTAACATGTGATCTAGTATAATGATATTAAAAACAGTGCTAAAAAGAGATGGGCTTTTTCCATAAATGCTATTAAAATCATTCTTCTTGAATGTTGTTACAACTGTGCTACTAGATAGAACAAGCAGGCCCTCTTCTATGAAGCACCCTTTTTTATTCGCAAAGTGCATCACATCCCCTCCCCTTTATTTTTTGTTAGAAAAAGACCCCCTGTACCTAGACAAAGAACCTAAGTATATTTATAAATATATGTTTGACCATTCCATATCTGCAGACAAAGTTTTGAAAATTACCAATAAAACAACGGGATCTAAATCATGTTATGCTTATTTATGTCATATGACTATGAAAAAGTAAGTATTTTTATCAAGTGCTTTAAAATATCCTTTCACCTTACTGTTTTCTGCCCTTATGTGGCTTTCAGCCAATTGGACTGAACACTGGACAAAGGAATCAGATAACCAGAAAGAAAGGGGCAGGAGTAGTGTGAGCTATTTTCAATCTACTTCTGACAGTTTGAATCGAAACAGCCCACTGCTGATGCCCACCATTGCTCAATATTGAACATTCTTACACAGCGGAAAAGACCTTTCTATCAGATGTCTCCAAAGAACCTCCTATTAGCAAGACTTAAGAAGGCCTTTGTCATATCAAATATGCTCAGCTGCTTACCGCATGGTGAAGCAGTGTAAGAACCATTTAAAGATGTGTCTGACATCATTAATCTATTTGACCCTTGCCCCACAGATCTAAACTGTAACTATGGTGACCAAAGCTTGACCTTACAATGCTGAGAAACTTTAAAGCTCTGTAGTATTTTGGGTCACATTGTTAGGCTGGAACAAAGGAATAAAGAAGAAATGTGACAGTTTCCTGGGAATTAAGGTCAGCAGGTCAATTGCACTAAAGCTTTATTGTTATGTGATAAGCAAGACTTGCTGAAATATTTTTTCCATTTGTTAAAATTAAAATATACTTTATCAGGCTTTACTGTGCAGAGTAAAACAATATATAAGCAATGATATTAATGTTAGGATTAAAAATTATTTAACAAATCTCCACCTCCTGTACAGTATGATGCATAAAAATTAAGGAGCAGATATTTAATAACATTCAACATTATGTCCCAACAACATTTCTACCTTCAATTCAATGTCTTGTTTTTGTTTTTGGCGGGGGTATGTTTAGAAAGTATATGCAAAGGGATTTCTGAGACTGCATTTATAAAACAGTCATCTGCACTCTGGCTTCCCCCTTTTAGATGATTCATCTAAAATGATTCATCACATTGTGTGAGATGATCAATCTGAATAAGGCCTGATTTTGAGCATTCTATGGAAAAGCATCATATATTTCTGAATAAGTAAGATACAGGAACTTGCGTTAACAAAATTCAGTGACAATTACTATTTCAAATATTTACAGCCTTAATAATTAGGGTTATTAACATTAAGTACACAATTATGCATAGCAAAGCAGGCAATATGCAATTTACAGATGTGTCAGCATAACTGTCAGAAGCCTCCATTTTTAAAAGGCTTATAATTCAGCCATCATAGACTAGCTCTGGACTAAAATAAATCATACCAAAGCAATAGCCATCAGTCACATATCTTACAAGTTTCAAAGTTTTCTACTTTTCAAGATACGATCCCAAGGTATTCAGGTCCCAAACTGTTATTAGGTACCAAAAGTTCTCCATACACTACATATTTAGTGATTTTTTTTAAAAGGTAGGATTTTAATCTAATTATATCATTCCATAAAATTACTATTTTACAATAACCCCAAAACTAGTATTTCTTTTCCCCAGTATTATATTATCTATGCAAATGTCATCTCTTGCACAAGGGAAGTAACAGTGAGGTTCACAAATAAATGTTCTAGGGGACATGGAGAGCTTCTAAGGTAACCCTGTGAATAACTAAAACATACACACAAATTCTAATGTCTCATAGATACAGTTACTATTATTTTAATATTGCATGATGTAGCAACATTTGACAACCAGAAATGAATAAAATTAGGGAACAACTGATATGAGATGCAATCAGTAAAGCATTAAAATAATCTCTTTACATGGCATTAATGCAAGAATTAATGGAGTACTGTGCCCACGTTGCAAACTGAATGCTGAAAAACTGAAAATCTTGAATAAAGAGCTACCAGGAGAATTAGGGCCTAGAAAATGTTCTTTATTCGTGGGAGATTTAAGGGACTGAATCAATGTAGTTCTTCCAAAAGAGGGTTAAGGGAAGATTTTTAATAATGAAAGGTAATTTGGAAGGTAACTATTGGAGCAACTTACCTAGGGATACGACAGATTCTCCAACATTTTGCATTTAGATCAACACTGTATCTATCTCCAAAAGATAAAGTCCAATTCACACAGGAGTTATGGTCTTCAGGCAAAAAATTACTGGGCCAGGTTGTTTGGCCTGTTGCACTGGAGGTCAAACTAGACATTATAATGGCTCTTTGTTTCCTTATGTCTTTAAAATGGCTGAAGAAGGAATCTTCAGCAAAACTTTATAGCTATGAATTACCTAGTTATTAAAAATGTACTGGCTCTTAGTTCTGTAACCTTTCAAAATTAATCGCACAAAAGGTTAATTTAAAATATTGGAAAATTAGGAATGGCAAATACCTGATTACTATAAATAAACAAAGTATAATTACGAAGGTCTGCTGAATGGAAAGTAACCAGATGCAAGCAATATCCTTACAGTCTGAAAGATAACAAACATTTATGTTTGTTATCTTTCTAAATGTCTAAAATGTCTAAAAATGTCTAAAAATCCTACATTTAACTAGCACTGAGGTAGTGACAAAAATGGATGGAAGGCAGGAAATTCAACGTTTAAGCGGACTCTCCAGCCTTAGCACACACCATTGTCCTTTATCCCTTAAAATTTAATTAAAACCCAGTTCTGACCAGTTGGTAATAAGCAGTACAGAAAACTGATTATGGGAATTACTTCTCTTCAACAGCCTATTGTGATACACTTCCTCTGCCTGACATACAAAGACTCTATGTACATCTTTTTTCCTCTCTAAAAAGAGAAAGAAAAATCTGGTATGAAATGTTTGTAGTTGCTAATCGTCTGTGCTGCTGCAATGAAACTATGCATCTTCTTTTTAAAGTTAATTTAAATACAGTGCTTAATCATGCTACATTATGGTAGGAGCAGCAGCAAAGGCTGTAGCTAAAATTATGTTAGAATTTCTGTAAAAGATTTTGTTTTCAGTTACTTATCGGCTCTCTATAACTGCTATTGTTAGAATTGAAAATCTGCTATCTTAGCCTCTATCAGAATGTGAATTCATTGCATGTGGTGACAAGAGCCCAGACACATTTGGAATACAGGAAAAAAAATACCTTGTAGGTATGTATATGTGGGTAGGGCATCTGAGAAGGAGCATATACACTTCTCTATTATAAAATAAATTCTTGTAGCCATAAAAATCTTTTCATTATCCTTTCAGAAAATATCACATTCACTCTTTTCCCAGACTTGTCCCTCCCCAACTCTACCACCATCCATGTACCTCTTCCACTGAGAGACACTAATACATATTACAGTTATTCCTATATTGCTTTATTTCACTACTAAATCTATGATTTCTGATAATGGACCTCCAAAAAAAACAAAACAAAAAGGAAAAATACAAATTAAAAACAACTTCAGTAACTAAATCTCAGTATCCAAAACACTGCTGACTCCCACAACCCTCTGAGCTAAAGGAAAATCTTCTTTAGTCAGAAGTTGCAGGGTTTTATTCTCTATGGACAGTTGTACATACCTGAGCAGGTTAACAGAGACACAAACAGAAACCAGTGGGACACATGCTTAATAGGAAAAGGTGTAACTGGGTTCTAAAGTCACTTATTTCTGCAGTAGCAGTAACTTTAATTAAATGGTCCAGGGAATGTGAGAAAACTGTTGTTAAGTAATATCTTTTACTGAACTAACTATATAGGCTGAGACACTCAAGGAAGAGCATGTTATACCCAAAAGCTTGCTTTACATCTTTCCCAACTCTGTACCTAGTCCAATAAAAGATATTCCTGTCTTTAGCATTCACATACTTTAAGCAGAGGGGCCAGGCTACATTGCAAATTATTTGGGTTTTCCAAACAATGCACTAATGCTTACAAAACCAGTAACACTCTTTTATTATTTTGAAACAACCATTTCAAGCCTACAGCATGAACACTGTTTTGTAGTAAAATGGTAGCCTGAATAAATCGTCCCACATAAGGAATTTGTATACTGACAGGGGTGGCCAACCTGTGGCGTGTGTTCCATAAGCCAGCCTCTGCATGTAGGAAGTAAAAGACGAGGGAGCAGTACCATACCTAGACTCCAGGCAGCCCCAGGCAAACTTTTAGTATCGGGCCCCCCTTTGCCAAAAATAATTATTTTTTGTTGCAAAAACTTTATCACATCTGTGGTATCGATGTCTTTAAATAGTTCTCAATTGATAACATTGTCAGTCCCGTATATGAGTAATAATAAGACTTTTTTTGCAATTGTAATTTTTTTTTTCATTTTCAGGCACCCTTTCTGTCTGGGACCTGGGTGGTTTGCCCATGCCTGTGTCTGGGTCTGCGAGGGAGGGAACAGGCAGCACAGTGACAATTAGGGAAGGGAGCAGAAAATGGAACATCAGATTGGGCAGGGAGCACAGGGAAGGGAGTAGAACACAGAGCAGCGGATTGGGCAGGAGAAGGGGATCATAGTGGTGCTTGGAGAGGGTACGGGGCCAATTTGTGGCATGCTTGCCAAAAAGGTTGGTCCCCACTACCGTAGAATATTCTTCACCTGTTGAAGATATTCCTGATGTAAACTGACAACGGTACCAGTGCAAGAATTTAGCTAAGTAGCAGGCACTTGCTTTCACAGCTGCTTGTTGGGGATCATGGTATGGCCAAAGGGGGGGAAAAAAATAAATATAAGTCTTCAAGCCAGCAGGGGTCTGTGGCACATGCTGTCAGTGCCTGTCATTCAGAGTTGTAACTTCTGCTTTTCCAGGTGATATATCCCACATAGAGTTTTTTCTTCACACAAAGCAAAACAAGTTTCACACTAAAGCTGTGAACAGTGAAAAAAGCCTCCTGAGGCTTAAAGTTTACTTGCCTGTGTTCCTGAAAAGCACACATGTAGAGCCATTAAAGCAGTTCATAGGGTGCCACCTCTAACAGGCCTGCCTGCAAGAAGCTGAACTGGACTTGAAGACCCAAGAGGTCTCTTCCAGTCCTACACGCTTATATTCCTTTGTGTATATAGACTCTAGCAAATTGGTTCAGGGTAGACCTGAAAGGATCCCACTTGAATTATCTACAACAAGCAAGACTTGTTTACATGGAAGAATTTGCAATTGCACTAAACGTCTTCTCTACATCTACATTTACAGTAATGAATAAAGTAGGGCTTTTTTTCAACCACACAAACAGTAAAAGAGCCAAAACTGACAAGAAGGAAGGTGTTTTTATTCCCTGTGGAGATTATTTTTAGACATTCTCATCCTTAGATGGCTATTTATCAATGCTATTCCCATTCTGATGTTCTCAGTCACATTTCAGATGGCGAGTGTGCCAACACTTCCAATGGCAAATTTCTAGTTTTAAAATCTTCTAACACAGCTGAAAGTGCTTCAAACCTTACATCCCAATAGCCATGTTACGTGTCATCTGGCAGATTAAATGCTCTACTTCAAAGGTTTTCTCAAGTAAAATTAGCAAAACTAAACCACATCACTACTCTACCAAGTAACATTTTTGATCTGTCAAAAGATGTATCAAGGTGCATGTCATGGGAATTTGTGTCTGTAAACTGTCCATTTCTGGTATATTTTTTTGTGTTTTAAATAATGAGTAGTCTAAATGAGTCACCATTTGGTCAAATGGCCCAAAGTGTTCTCTCTTAATCAACAACAGTTCACAAAACTAAATTACAATACAAAGCTATTGTCTTATTTCAGTATACTAGTTGCCCTTTCAAGTTCTCTTACTGTAAACCATCCCAAGCCTTTCTCGAGAAGAACGGCATATAAATGACATACGCTAATAAATCTGAATCAATATTTCCTGGTTGCATTTTAAAATTATTACAGCATTGTATAATCTAAAAGGCAGACTGTCTAGGAAACAACAAAATAAATTAAACTAAGAACACCAAAATGCCATATGAGATAAAATGAATAGGCTGGGTTGTCCAGAACTCCGTCTTTGATCCTGACGAGTAACATTTGCTTCTAAAAGAAAGTTAAAAAAAATCATAGAGTTATATGCAGACAAATCTTTAAAAAGTTGCAATGTATTATTTTTGCTTATGCAACTTCAAGGATTTTCTTTTTAATTTTAGGCAGTTTGTTTGTGGAACAACAAGAATCCCTGATACAACAGCCTTCCTCATAAAGAACGAGGTGCCTAGCTAGTTTGGGTATTTGGCTCTATCTTACAGACATACTGCCTTTATACCTCAAAATCTCTCCCCCATTACCTGGAATATCCTATTTGCCCTCATATCACATAGCTCTCTTCCTGAATAGGTTGGAAATTACCAGGAAGAGTCTGTTCTTTAGGAAAGAAACAATTGCTTTCTCTTCCGAGACCATCATCACAGATACTTCCTGGATATTTTACAGTAACTGAGCTGCACAGAAACTGAAACAACCCTTGGAGGTTTCTAGAGGTTACTCTGGCACTTCCCAAAACTCTGAGACTAGAGATTGAAATTATGCAAAAACTAGTATAAGTAACTGGAAACCAGTTCAAATCTCTAATACAACAAGGCTAGGGACAGACACTACACATAAACCAGTTTAAGTGATCAGAAATTGGTTTAAACCTGTAACAGAACAGAAGTTCAGTGCACATAAACCAGTTTGAAAATGGCTGAAATCAGTTTGAGATAAACCTGGCTGAATGTAGTACCAGACTTAACTGATTTGGCTCAAACTGGTTTATGCAATGTCTGCCGCAGACCCTTCGCTGGTTTAAGATATACCAGACAGCCCCAGCATCCTCTGTGGCTCGGCGAGGCTCTCTGCTCCACAGCAGGGCTGGCCCCTCCTCTCTGCTCCCTGGCTGCAGCTCCAGTGGAAACTTGCAAGCGCAGTGGGGTCTGCTGGCTTCCCGGTGCTCCCCTTCCCCCTTCACCACTTGCTGCTTAAGCAGAGATCCCTTCCTCCTCTCTGCCATAGCATGGACTCTAGCCAGCATATGGTATCCTAGCTAATGTTGTGTAAGGCAGATAGGACAGTGTCTGATTAGGGTTTTTTGGAGGTAATCAACAGCTCAGACGGTAATGTTACTGCATTCCTTCCTTTGGAACAAAAAAAGCTGTTTAAGAAGCGCTTGTAATGAGGGAGGCTTTGTTTTCTGATGGGATGTTAAATGCTGATAACACAGTTGACAAATGCTCTGCTATCAAGGTGCGGGGGGGGGGGGGGGGGGGAGACAGGCACCACAAA
>NW_005842413.1:651177-686203 GCF_000455745.1 Alligator sinensis | reverse complement strand
CCACAGTGTGGTGCTAGGGCCTGGCCACACCTTCCTCAGCATTTCTGGGATGTCTGTCTGGTTACAAAACTGATTTAGCCTAGCCAGGTTAAACTAACCTGCAAAGACTGAATCAATGCAGGTTCAGGGTTTTTGAACGTCTCTCCCTAGCCCAGAAGTTCAGTGCACATAAGCTGCTTTTAAAATGGCCAAAACCAATTTAAGATAAACCTGGATGTAGTATCAGACTGAACTGATTTAGGTTAAATAGGTTAATTGAACTTCTGTCCCAGAACCCCTCCAGATTCCAGTTAACTCACAGTCCCCCAGCATCCAAAGATACTTTGCATCTCCCCTGCAAACCGTCCCTCACAAGGTGGGTGGGCTAGCCTTGGCCCAAGCTGTCTACTCTAGCCAAACAGGGAGGCCTGCTTAGCACCCCCTGACTTCTGGCTTGGGCCACTATAGGGTTGTATTTCCAGAATCAAAAGTGAATGTCTGTTCACTTGCTCATTGGTTTAGACTAACCTGCAAAATTGAATTGATTCAGCCTCAGGCTTTTTGACTGCCTGTACTTAACCTGAAAGTCAACAGTAGTAGCAGCAGCAATTAGTAGTTTTCAATGGAAGTTGAGGGAAGGAAAATAAAGAGGGGGAAAGGAAAAATAGAGAATGCTTCAATAACCCCCAAATCCCATTTTCTTGTGAAACCCCAAGCTTTAGCTTCCTGACTACCTTGATTATCCCTAAGGGAAATCCATCAGGGAAGTCTGTGTAATTCCTGGCCTGCTGTCGTTTGGAATATAAAGTTATGACAACTGTCAAGTTATTATTTAGTACCTTTAGCATCACTAAATTCAAGTCATTACTTAAAGATGAAAGTTATGGTAACATAAAAATCAATTAATTAAATACGTTATATAAAGTAACATAGAGAGCTTCACTTAACTTGGCACCTATTTGGAGGCATATGACTATTATTTCGGCTATTTGCAGTATGTTAAGCATGAGTTTCTATCTTAAATGGGAATACTGCTAGAAACAGACCAATATTTGTAATTGAATTGTGAAAAATATATCTTTATGTGGATCAAACTGATTCTAAATTAAGATACTTCACTTGAGAACCGGCTCTTAATTTATAATTTCAGTTTACACCGATAGCAAGTAAACCACATTTTAAAAAAATTGCATTTTTATTTGCACATTTTCAAGTAGCTAACACTGCATATTTTCCCACTATCTAAAATAAAATCAGCTTCTATGTAGAGGTCTTAGAAAATTCATTCTTGTCTAGATGAACATTACGGCCAACATTTTCAAACTTGGGCATTCAGCTTTCAGCACCCAAGCTCAAAAACTCTCATGAAGCTGCTTAAATCCCCAGTCATGCAGAGGAGAGCACAGATTTTACTCTTCAATTACATATACACCTGCTGTACCCAATGAGACTGACAGGAAATGTAAATTTCCCACCAGACAGCTGTCTGGCTAGAGTCTAAAAATTACTTTGAGGTGGGTGAATAGGGTGTTCATATCCTGCCAATTGTAGGATTAGCAAAGACTCTGCACACACAAACATCAAGAGGGAAATAGGGGCCACTAACAGGAGGTAGAAAGTCCATTCCAATTCTCATCTTAGTAAGCAACAAGTTTCCATTGACTACCATACCCTTTTATTCATAGTGGATAGTTTTCAGCAGCTGCCCTCTAAGCTTCATTTAGAGTTCCAAAGAAAAGCGGTCTAAGCCCAGGTCCACACTAGAAACATTTGCCAGTGCATCAATGTCAGTTAAGAAAGGATTTTTTGCAACATTTCCTCTACCAGTAAAAGCCATGCTGATACAGTTACAGCAGCATAAAAAGTACTTTTACCACACTTTTATTTGTTCCATATTTATAGTATAGTGTATCGTTTTGTTTGTCAACTTTGTGCACAGAAGCCCTCAAGATGGTTTTGGAAATGTTCTATCTTCGATTATCCAAAAAGCCTTGGAGAAAGTAGGGGTTTAGGTTGTAGCCGTGTTGGTCTAAGGACATAGACAGACAAGGTTCCTTGGGTGAATTTGATATCTTTTATTAGACCAACCCAAATAGTTGGAGAAAAGTTATTAAGCACGCTTTCGGGTTCAAAAACCCTTCGTCAGGCTAAGGAAGTTTCAGCAGTTGGTGTGTGCTCTTCCTGAATGGAATGAAATCAAAATTAGTGTTGAACATTGGTCACACTTACTAAAATTTTTGGTCCGTTTGAGATCATAGGCTCGTCTCTGGGGAGTGTTGTGTAAGTTTCCCTTGAGGATCAGGACTGAGAGATTGGAGAGAGAGTGGCCCTTCTGTGAGAAATGTGCCCTCACCGGTAATTGGGTATTTCTGTCTTTGATAGATTTCTGGTGTGCGTTCCTTCTGGTGCGCAGTTGTTGTTTGGTCTCTCCTACGTATTTTCCATCAGGGCATTTGGTGCATTGGATGAGGTATATTACATTTCTGGAGGTGCGGCTGTAAGATCCTGGGATGCTGATGGCTCTGTTGTGTGGTGTAGTAATAGTGGGGGTGGTGGAGATGTGTTGGCAGGTTTTGCATTTCTTGTCCTGGCACGGAGAAAGTAGAGCTCTTCAGATCAACATACCTTAGAGCACTGAAACTGCCTTCTAAGTCAAGGATGCTATCAATGCTCTAGAAAACATGAATGAATTTTCTTTGGATAGACTTTGTTCAATCTGGTCTTTCTTTAAATGTTCATATTACTGCACACTTATGAAAACATATACATCTTTATAAAGGAATAGAATATGGAATAAAATCTTAAAGAAAAATGTGGATTTCAGTGCAAATTAATGTTCCTCTTCCTAGAAGGAAGTAGCTATTGGTACTACTTATTTTAGGAATGTTCAGTCTGCTAAGAAGAAAAGACACAGTGAGATGGTTCACACAGTGGAGTCTTTGGACTCCAACTCTTCCATCAAGGAATGGAGGTTCTGTCAGGTACCAGTTTGGTGTCACAGCTAAATTAATTTAATAGAGTTGTGACTTAATGCTTTGAGATCAAATTTAATTTATGTGTATTACTGAGATTTACTTGGGAAATAGACTCTTATCTAAATTTGCTCTCATTTGGTATGCTGTCCAAGACAGTAGTATGCTTATTTAATAAACAAACAATTCAGAAGATATTAAAATATATCTTCAGTCTCTTTAATAGAAAGCTCAGGACTGAAGCAATTATGGGACTATTGAATTACTCTGTAATGCAAATACTAGCTAAAGCAAGCCATTCAATTGTTTTCTCTTACCTTGTTTTATTCATTGTCTTTTCAATAAAAATAAAGGTGATATAAACCCTTGCAACCCTATCATTTATATTTTAGTTGTTGGTTTTGTGCTTTCATTTAGTCCATCTGTAGCTTGTTTCTTCATCAATAGGATATGATCTGATACGCAATGACTGTTTATTTTCTGCCTGGCCTTAGGGAAGAATGGAGGGGCAGGATTACATCAGGGGTACCTCCAAACTGATCAAGTCTTTCCCCAGGGCTTTTAATGAAACTAAGGATGAAGGTAGAAATGATAGGTGTGGTATTATATCCTCTGGCTCAACAAACACAAAGGAGTATTTCAACTCAAGAAAACTATAATCAGAGAGGCTCTTTTGTCAGGAAAGTGCAAGAGTTTGAATCCTCTTTACTGATACTTTAACTTTTCTGCTGTGATTATCTTTCACATAGTCCAATTCTTGTTTTGGTTATACTGGCTTACATGAGAAGTTACCTCACTGACTTCAGTAGTACTACTCTGTAGGCACATCTGTATGAGATGTTTATCGTGAAGCTGACAAATTAGCTCTAAAGTCTAAACATCTAAACATGCAGCCCTATTAGGCTGCAGAAAACTAATTAACTACACCACAAGACAATACTTGTAAATACAAGTACTATCCTTGCAGTGCAGTTCTTTACTGTGCGGCAATACATGTGTAGACACTAATGGGGCTGGCTGGGGCACGAGGGTGCTTCAGTGCAGGGCTGTTTGCCAGCTAGTCCCATACTGGAGCAGTCTTATCCCCCAGCCAGCCCTTCACAGCATGTTGGGCCACAGGGAGCAGCCCTGGACTGACAGGCTAACCCTTAAGGCTGCCTGCCAGCTGGAACTGCTCCAACCCAGCTCAACATGCTGCAGTGCCAGGAGTTTATTTGTGTGCCTCAATTTCACGTGTAGACACACTGGGTATATGAAATTGTAACTAAAAGTCAAACTTGAAAATTTACTTCCTGTATAAAGACTTCCTTTTTCCAACCAAAATTGAAAAGAATGTATTTTAATATGGTTTCATATACAAAAGTCTTACAAACTGCAATAAACGCTTGTTGTAAATCAATATCTGCATGCCTTATTATCATTATGACATACTTCAAATGAGAAAAGTTTACAATAAAACTGTTTCTTTTCTCCGTTTCCTTCAGTGTTGTTACCAGGGGAGGATCCAAGGGGGATGCAGTTGGACAGTCACACTGCCCCTTTCAGACCATACTGCAAAACCAGTAGCTAGGGAATTTTAAGTTCCCAGATCAGGTAAGAATTACCCCCTCCCTTCCCCTCCATGCTCAGTAACACTTCCTCTCCCCTCACATTTCCCTATCCTCCCATCTTCTACCCACCACTGCTGCTGTCCCCACTGTCTCCGGGTGCACCAAGAGCAGGAGAAGCTCCAGAGCTGCACCTCCCTGACTCCAGCCAGGCTGTGTAGGGAGCCAAGCTCAGCCCAGGACAACAGCAGCAGCAGTGGGTGGGCTCTGTGATTCCTCCAGGTATTCCCCACCAACCCAGAGGCAGGCTCAGGAAGGGGGATCCCATCTACCACTGCTGCTGCAGCAATTGTCCTCAACCCAGCTCCCCAAACAGCCTGGCTCAAACAGGGCATGAGCTGCTCCCCACCTCGAGGCAGCTGGAAAAGGCAGCAGCAGGCAGGGGAAGAGGCAAATCAGAAGGGATGGAAAGGGTAGGAAGTTGCTGCTAAGCATGGAAGGGAAGAAACAGGATGTCAAGAGCTTTGGGGAAAGATGTTTACCTGATTCAGGGACTTAAAAAAAACCCAGAGCTATTGTTCCCATGGCATGTTCTGCTCAATCCAGTGTTCGCAGGGGGGCAGGGAATTGGGAGCAGGGATGCAGTTATCCCTTCAGTGCTGGTTACTACTCCTGCATCCCCCTTTACAAAATCTGGGATCCACCAATGGTTGAAACAAATCAAAATTTCCCCTCTTTTAAACGGGGCAATCTAGAGATAGCAGGTCAGCTCTACATCCTGGGATGTGCCGACTGCCGCAGTGCTGATATCACAGCAGCATGGCTTGATGCCAGCTATGGCAGTTGCTAGTACACCCTCCCCCAACCTCCTCCAAAAAAAATCTTAAACTTGGGGTCCTACCCCAGTTTCCCACCCCAACCCTAGTAATGCTACTGGGGCAGCCTACTATGGAAACTGTCCCAGTGTGACTTTCAAGTTTATGTGTTCATTAGGAATCTCTCTCAGTAAGTTAAACAGTGCTAACACCCACTTCACATCTGCTCACTGAATTTCTAAACAGTAGTACCTGACATTGAGCAAGGGAATACCACAGAGATGGTCCAAAATAAGATTCCATTTTCTCTTACATTCTTGAGAATCGGTCTACATCATCTTTACTATGGATGAAATATCTTGGATTTACTTAACAACTCTGAGTTAATGATTTTGGTTACCTAACGAATCCTAACTATATTGTGTATAGATGCTTGTGTCTAGAACATGAATTATGATAGGACATAGGAGATTCAAAATCCTTGAAAAAAATCACTGCAAGAAATATTTAGGTCAACCTTTAGTTAATGATAATTTCTGAAACCGCAGTCACCATCAAAAACAGCAGGATACTAGGAAAAAAATATACAGTGCTGTTATCACTTTGACCTGACAGCATACCCTACATGATGCATGTATCCTATACTATGCAAACGTACTAATAATGTGTTACAGTTATAAAAGCATTCCAAATTTCTGACTTGCTGCTTCTGAAATCTTCCTGGTCCATTAGGTTTTAACTCTACTGCCATACACCTTCCAAAAAATATTGTCCCTACAGTTTTGCCACGAAGTTTAATTTTCTGACATCCATGTAACAAGTATTAATGATTCTGACATAGAAACACAGGCAAAGAGACTATTTTCCCTATTGTCTTACTATTTTTTAACTTACTCAATTATACTGACTAATTACATTTCTAAAATTTCATACACTTTTACATTTTATATCTGTTCCTCTTGTGAGAAGCATTACCATTAATAACAGAGGTCCAGAATAAGGCCATGACTTCTTGCATTTCAAAAATAAATAATAAGACATGTCTTAGAACTACAGTGGTTTGTTGTGGAAAGTGTTTGAAGTGCTACCTATACTCTTAAATAGCATGTTTAAGGACTCTACATAAAAAGAAAGCAACATAAAATGAGGTTTTGATAGCATTTTAAAAACCTTTTAGTATTCTAAGGCAGCTGTGACCTGGTAAAATCTAATTATTTCTCAAATACCCTTTGGAATTGTTCAGGAAGATTTGCTACAATTTCTAACTGGTGCATTAAGCATCTGACCAGCCTTTACAGACTAAAGGATAGCTGAATGTGCATTCTATATCTGTTTTATGAGCATCCTAGAGTTGTATGTTAAAGCATAGCACTACTGTGTTGTAGCACGCATTACAACTTGTTGATTGAGAAAAGTTGGTTGGACTTGAGAGACTCTAGGACAACAACATGTTTAAAGATGCTTTTATAATCTTAATGAAATCTCAGTTAAATAAAACACCTATAGCATAGCTTTGTTTTCAGGAATAAAATATATGAATAAACCAAACAAACGCAGGCACTTATAAATATAAGTGCATATGTAATTCTTACAAAATGACATTTTATATTACTGATGAGCATAAGAGGTCACAAGTAGCTAATGCACTCAGAGTATGCGGCCAAAGCCTGAGGCATTCAGCACATTATAAGGAGATAATTTATTCACTGCTTAAGTTATTATACATTTTTTACCTGTTACTTTAGTGGACAATTTGCTGACTATGAACTAATAAATCAACCTAGAGAAAAAATGACCAAGTATCTAGATAAATATCTAATTTTGTTAATATAATCTTTGCATAACTTTCCTTTTGCCAGGTTTTTATCATAAGGTTACAGAGTGTTTTATATTGAAAAAAAAAACAAATAAATGTTACTCTTTTCAGAGGAAGACTGGAAGTCAGGAGATTGGGGAGGGGGGGGTGGGAATCTTCTTAACCATTTTGTTAGGAACCTTCCCATTTGGGCATCTTTCCATACTGAATACATTGCATATTTAAACTTTATAAAAAATATAGTAAATTTACTCAACAAAAACATATTTAAATGAGTACTTTAAATTCTGTTTACAGAAGGTGAGTTTTGAAAATTTAAAGAAATACTTCACAAAATAGATGGGCAAAAAGATAAGATAAAAACTAAATAATTAGAAAACAAAGATCTAGGGCCTTGTTTAAGAAACATAATTGCAAGGTACATAATTTCTTGAGTTCCTGGTGATTTTCATAGGGCTTAAAGGTAAACATAAATATAGCTCTCTTGTGAACTTAATGGAGCTTGGCCTTGCTGTCTTCTGCTAGCAACAAAAAGTGCAATCATTGAACAATTGAGGTCAACACTGTCCTTATCTGGAGCTTGCCTTCCACTTCTATAGCACCAAGTCTTGTTGGTGAACACAGAGGGTCACACTGCTGTATCAAACAAGTATACAGACAAGATAAACTAAATGAAGTTAATGAAGAGAATATTACCAAATACATGTGAAAGCAGCAATTGATTTGACTCAAGAAAACAAATATTTTGAGGAAATTTCAACAGACAATGAGAAATGTCAACTATGTTAAATCAAACCCAAGTTAATAAGCTACCAGGGAACTTTTGCACTATAAATTGTCAAGTAAATACATTTCTGAACTGTCTTACCAAAAAAAAAAATGTGTATGTATGAATGCATTATTTATACTACTCCAAATTTCTTAAGAAATAAGTAAGTATCTCAAAGGAAGGCGTTTTAGAGGATAACTATGCACCATGATTAATTTAAAACAGACTTCAAAATACTAATGTGTTAGGAAACATCATCCAAACCAAAGATTAACTATCTCCCTTGATTCCTATGTCAACAAAACCTTTCCAAGTTTCCTTCAGTTGTTTACTTTCATCAAACGAATTGCAGCATGACCACTGTTTTTGAAGGAAAAGAATGCAATCATGCTTGTTTCAACATAGGTGACAGACTCACAAGGAGAGTCATACCTTATTTAATCAAGGAAAGCATTTGTTTGCACTAAGTTAATGCACACACAAGCATTTATGGAGAATTTTATTCCAGAACTATTCCTGACAGCATCATACCAGAACTTGGTTGCTCAGATTCACTCAATATTTTTGCAGTTGCAGAGTGAATCAGAGATTATAAATAAGGATTATTCAAAACTTTTTATTTGTAACATAAAACTTGATTAAGCCATTTCTGAGAAACTAAATCTCATGTGAACTTCATTATTTAAAAAGCTATAACAATAATTTCTTACTCATTTAGACTCAAAGATGATTCACTGTGGTTATCTTTCATTACACAATTGCATTGCATTTTCAAATTTAACATCACTTTCCAGTGCGCAGCCATAACATCATTTCCCACATTCTTTTAAAAAGGTGGTTCTCCCAAATTAAAAGATTTGCTCAGCCTTTCTGTACCATTGCACTATGAATCATATTTTGCAGATATATTCTTAAAGGACACTCAACTTCAATAAATCTTAAAAGCATTATGTTTGTAACCAATCTGATAGGTACTAACAACACAGCCTCACATTTCAGTTCTGGCATACTGTGCTGCATTTGCCTTCTTCTACTCCCTCTAGTGTTGGTAATGCACACTCTTGGTCTCTCTGCTTATTCAGTTACCTCACTAAACAAGAGCCAAGATAAGACCTGCCCATTTATGACATCACCTCTTTATTCAACCACTGTTAGGTGAAGCTTTAACTTCAGACTTTGAGGTGGGCTGTGTGCACGCAACTAGAATGCTTTCCCTCTCTCACTCCTTCTCAGTCTAGGGGAAGTGATCTGATACGTTACAAGCTCATACCATAGCTGCTATTGCTTTTTGTTTATTGGACCTGAACTAAGGGCTTTTATTACTTCGCATGACCATTAGTGGAATTACGGCTGTTCCTGCATTGTAAATAGGATTTCTTTTTCTCATCTTGTAGGTAAGTGTTTTAACTGATTTCTTCTAATTTCCAAGAAACTTTTATCTTTTACTGCCCCACAAAGATTTTTCAAGTGTTGAAAGACAACAAATTTAGCAATCGGAGATGAGCAATAAGATAAAAGCAAAACTGCCAGGCAGCCCGGCTGTGCTGTACAAATAAGAAGTTTTTATAAAAAGCATGGGTCAAATTTAAAAACAAATCGTTTCAATCTCTATGACAGTCTCAGCCTTTGCAAACATTTGTATATAAATCAGGAACATGAAGACTATTCCTTTGCTCTAATCGCAAGGAAAAAAAACACGTTATAAATTGTCTCTCTAAAATTAAAGCTTCACATTTTCCAAGCATGGCTAGTACTGCATGTGTGGTATTATCCCTTAATAGTTGTTTTTGCAGTTGTGAAAGGAAATCAATAATCCTTCAGCACATGAGCATTTTGTACATGAAGAACAAATATCTTGTTCACAGCTCGATCTACTTCGGTATACTTACAATCTTTTGTAAAGGATAAACAAACAGCTACACCTAGATTTTAAAGCCTGAATTACTATCCCACAAGTCTGTAATGAAGAAAACAGATGTGAGTTTTAACTGCTTAATTCAACTCAGACTGGAAAGAATAAAGCTTAAAAATATTCCTTTCCTAGTATAATGCCAAAATTCATTGCTTGGACAAATGTAGTATGTGACCTGCATAATAATTCAACAAATCTAGTGAGACAAACTAACAAAGCTAAGCTCTAGGGAAGTGCATCAAGCACGCAATCATTCCAACTGCTATATTCAGTAATTAAAAAAAAAAATCCTGCTAGTGTTATACTCTGTAGTGATTGTCCGCTCATTTAAAACTTATTTTTGTGACTGTGTATCTCACTCGCACACAAAAAGGGAAGGAATATTTTCCACTGAACAGGTTCTACAAAATGTGGCACATAGACACAAAATTTCCAATGGATTCTTTGTGGAACAAAATGGTTGCATATATATTAGAAAGAATGCAACAGGCCTAACCTAATTTTTCTCAGAGACTGAAATTATTTAAAAACATTTAAAAAATGGCCTGATACTATTTTTCATGTGAAACTATCTACGGATGCCCAATTTTAATAAACATGTTTCTGTGTTGATTCCCGGTTAACTAAGTTTCTAATGTTATCATTTCTTTTTGCAAAGATATAAAATGTATATACTTAGTTTATATGTTTACAGATTAATTTTAAAAACTTAATGTTCAATTTATTTATACAGGCCACCTTTTTAGATTATTTCCTCAAAAAATCCTAGTTCACGTATATAAAAAGTACTAGTCTCACTTCTTTATACCCTTCCTTCAGTCTGATGAGAGCTGTAACTGAATAGTCTGTAAGGCTTAAGGCTTACATTGAACATAACCTTACTACAAAAGCACTATCTTTAAACACTGTTCTCCACTTTAACATTCACATGAGATTATACCATCAAAATATATTATTTCTGATATAGCTATCATTACTCTAAGCCTTAAGTCAATAAATCAGTGGCAAAAAGCAAACACTGCTGTGGAAGAGGATGCTATTTCTATTTCAGGTATTGTATTTTGATTAATTTAAACTTTTAATCTCTGTGACTGTCATATGCACTGATTGTGTACATCTCTGACACATCAAGTCAAAGTTAGAAGTGTTGCAATGTATTAGAGTGACAATGAATGCATGCAATTAACTAATTAATGAAGGTATTGTTAAGTCATACATTACTAATTTGGTTTGAACATAAAAATTACTTCCCTTCAAATCAATTCTGGTCAGTTCAACTGTACAACTGAACATTTTCTACTCATCAGCATTAGTGAAATGCAGAATCATAATGCAATTAAAGCTGCTTTTACCTAGAAATCGTGTCAGAGCAACTTCTAAATGTAAACGGTCTTGCCTAAATACCTCTTGGAAATATGTAACTATGGATATTCATTGTCTACCACATATCCATTGGGGTTAACTTAGAGTCTGTGAAAAAATATGCTTGAAATGTGATTAATAAACTATTAATTATTACGAGCTTTGTTTCTTTTACCTCCCAAACAAACAGAAATTCCAATTACATTCACCATCTACTGCCTCAGGATATAGAGTCTTAATGAACGTTTCTTTGCACCCAGATGCAAAATGCAATCATCAATTCAAGTATACAAAAAGAAAATTGTCTACTGTCAGAGTAATAAATGATCCATATTTTTCTTGTCAACATATGTCACAAGTCCTAACCTGTTGTAAATCTGACTTACTAGGTCAAATTTAAGCATTTGTTTGACCCCTCCCCCTCACAACCATACAGAAACCTAAGGTTCATTTAATTTCTTCCAAAAAACTTTGAAACATACTTTAATATTAGACTTTCATTTTCAAAGGTTCCAGATTTAAATATTTCACATAATAGATAGCCCTGAATTACAAAAACCCCATTTGTTCACTTAAAATGTAGAGAATTGATTCTGTGTCATCATTGTGTTAATTCTATTACCAAGAGTTTGAGTTCATTTTACTTATAAACCATGTATTTTCCCTATGTCCTCTGGCCTATTCCTTCCCTAGATACCACTATTAATTTACAGAATCCATTATTTATTTTTAGAATTTTAAATGTGTCTATTTCCCCCCCTCAATTCAGACAATTTTGTTTTAATCACATTCATACTGAAAATGACCAGATAAATACCATGGTTAATGAAGTCAACATGGCAAGTAAGATTCAGTAAACTCTTTCAAAGAGTGATTCTTTTTCCCTTGGAGACCTCCACTGTTTTTCTCAACAGGAGACTTTGTTGTAATTAAAGCAGAGAAAACTGGACAGCAGCAAAAAACATCTGACTTCTGGCTCCTAAAAGCAGACTTTTTATAGTGTGTACCACCCCCCAGTGGGCAAAAACTCAGTAGTAAACTTATAGCAAGCGTTCACCTTCAGGAAGAAAATGTGTGCTTTTTACTGCAGGAATAAGAAAGATGCATTTCTTGTTCTTCATGTTTTTATCACATTTAAAATGAAAAGTTTTTAATTGATCTAAGAAAACAGAAACTGAACAAGGAAATGTTTACATTTTTCTTTTTTTTCCCCCATTAAATTTACTGTAAATGTCTGTAATTGGTAGGTGGCCATCTTTTACACCTTCCAGAAAGAGACATTTATGCTAATATTTCTATAAAGTTTTATTTAGCCAACAGTAACCACTAGAAGATGCACATGTAGATGGAAAACATTAATATAGCAATCATTTGCAAGTATTTTTATAGGTGACTGAAAAAAAAATCACCAAAGGCTAGCATTGTGAAAAGCCTTTAGTAAGGAAGATGTATATCACAAATTGTATACATCACAAATTGTTCTCTCCCACTAAGAACTACGACGACATTATTCACTTGGATTATTTTACAAGTAACATGTATGTTATGAAAAACAATTTAACCATCAGATAGCCGATATCAGGGAAACTATTAAAAAAACCATCGGCAACTATTCTAAGTGGGAAAGAAAAAACATTGAAGCATTGTCTACCAAATGAACAGTATTTTTTGTGTGCTTAACCTCTTGCTCTACCTCAGCTTCAGTGCCAGGAATTTGTTAAAGCCCCTACCAGGTACAATTCCACTTAAATTTGACAAGGGAAAAAATTTACTTTGAGACAATGACAGCATTTGTTCTCTATTCTTTAACTTTCTATGTGAGTAAGTTACCTTAGCTGCAACTCTGAAAAGAAAACCTAGAGGCCATACTTGGCTAAACCCAAAGAATACAACACTCCCTCCCTCTCCTTAATCCCCCCAGAAAAAACAACCCCACACTATTCAAGTGCTATCTTTTCTGTTTTACAATTTAGCATTCAAACTGCAACATTCCTACAGGCAAAGCAGAAGCAGAATGCATTTCATATAAGCAGAACTTCTACAATACTCTGGACTAACACCAGCAAATTTTCACTTCTGATTACAGAAACTTCCTTTCATTTTGACACGTTAAAACTAACAGAAATACTGGCCATAAAACCCTTCAGAAAATATTAATTGTACAATGGAATATCATTTTACATCCACCTCAATGAACAATAATAGTGCTTCTCTTTCACTGCATGCAAAAATGCAGGAAATTTCACACTTTTACTCAGCATCCACTTAAAGTCAACATTAAAAACAACTTGATTTACATACAGAAGCAAGTAAAGTGAATGATTCTGCTTTTAAGTTTTTCAGGAGGGGGAAAGAAAATTTGCATATTTCTATTAAAGTTTTCATAAGCAAAAATAAATTCTTATTCAGCATGAGAGGAGAAATAATTTAAACTAAGAAGTCTACATGCTCCAGATCCATTTTAAATTCCTTGGCCCTCAGGAGGATACTTAGAGGTCCCTCTGCTTGCTTAGCATCAAACAAAAGAATGGGGCACCTTCCTGAAATATGATGATCGTGGTAATTTCAGCTGCTAGACAGGGTGCTTAGAAAGCATTTTGCTGTCACTATCAACTAACCCTGAAAAATACATTTAAGAAAACAATACATATACTTTGTTTTAAATACAGCTGAATACTTTGTACACATTTAAAAACTTAATAGACCTTTTTAAGCAATTGTGGCCTCTGTAATCCAGTAACTTGACCAAAGGTTCTAAACTGATCACATACACAATGGGCAATTATGCAATAATTTTTTACAAATCTAAAACACATTAAAGACATCATTTCTTTTGATGCCCATCCATTCCAGATACTGACAGTGTCATTTAAAAATACAGTAATACACAGTAAGTAAAATATTAATGAAGAACTCAAATGGTTTGAAATATTGAAATTTAAACTCTTAAAGCTGAATTAACTCTACATTTATAGCCTAAAAATAATGCTTGGCATAATTTTCAATAATTGTTTTAGACAGTAACTGGAAACAAACGATCAGCTTTCACAGGTACCCAGATTCCTACCATAGAAAACAGGTTATATTGACTAGTTAAGAAACTGATGCAGTCTAAATGAAGCCACGCTTAAAATGAACTAAAAACAATTCTTGACTTTGTGCAGCTTTTATCAAAGGATGGGGGGGAGGGGAAGATCTGCTTAACTTTTTATTTTTTGGCTAAAGGCTCCAGCCTCCTGCTAAGTTACTGTAAATAGTTTAACACTTTTTGCTTAGAGTAAAATAATGCACTTAAGTACTATATAGATTTTACTACATAGATTTCCTTAAGTTCAATAATGCAAGTGTTTTATCCCATATATCTCTTCTTTATATAGTACAGTTTACTTTACACATTTTAAAATAAGACTGTCCTCATTTCTGTGCAAGAATTACATCCTTAGTACAGCTTCAATTTTGGAATAAGTACACGTGAGGTTATCACTAGCCATATAACATATGTGCAGAAAATTGTGTTTCCAAATATTTTAACAAGGATTATTATTTTAGGAAAGACCATGAATATATTAAGTAGACGTACTTAAAACTTTCTGTTCACAGTGGTTCACCTCTTATTTTTTTAACTGAAGAAATCTGGATATAAATATATTTCTTAAAGCATAAATTGAGACTTTACTTCAACTTTCCCTCTCTTTTACTTAAGGTTTTTTTCTGTTTTGTTCAAAATTAATTACTTCTTTCAAAACCATGGGTCCATGAAGCCTCCCAACTCGACGTTGTAGAAACCTGGACACTGTGTCTGTACCAGTAGGGGTCATTTTTCTTTTCATCCTGCAGGCTCAGCTATAATGACTTGATGTCAGGGAATATGTAGAGACAGCTCAAGAGGAGGAAAGTCTGAGCATGGCAGCAGGATTCCCTTCTTCTCTGTAGACAGATCACTGCAGCCTTTGATATGCAAAAACATTGTTTTCAGCTATAGCCTGAGATATAAAAGGGAAGTGCAAGATATCAAACACAATCAAAACCTGAAGAAAACTGTTCTCAGTTTAAGAAAGGAAGGAGGGGGGCAAAGCTTAATCCACATTTTTGAAACAGTGTCTTCTTCTCCAGAGAGACCTGCTTTTATTTTTCTTTCTCTTGTTTTGATGTAATTTTGAGAGAAGGGATAAAAAAATTCCAAGAACTTAATGAGCTTTAGTGCTTTCAGTTTAATCCTCCATTGCCACTAATACAATAGTGGCAATAAATGAAAGGTTGCATGTCAAATGGAGCAAAGAGGCAACAGTTTAAAATTTGAAAAGGTAAAACAAATACATTTATCTTCTCTGTCTCCACCTGTTTGTAACTGTTTTTGTTTTTCAGAATACATACTCAGAAACTAATCAAATGCATATTTTTTTAGTTCACTTTTTAGCACCATTTCATTATGAACACTTCTAATAAACTATTTTCTCTCATTTTTATCAATGGATTGGCAAAAGTTAGTTTCCTCATATTCTAAAAGCTTGGGTTTTGGGGTTTGGTTTTTTATTTTTACAAGTTTATATTCCTCCCCCTACATTATGTTTCAAGAAAATATCTTCTCTCAGACCTTTGCTGTAATTTTGAGTTTGACAAGAATGTCAGTTTTATGCAAATTAGACAATGAAGTATATCACAAGGTTTAGGAATAGATTCTAAGCTGCATCACCTCATATTTCCACATGCACAGCAGCCATGTAGGTCATAGATACTAAACAATGCATGATTTAATTTCACAGATTGTTTCTGACTTGTTGCTATTTTGCAGCTCATGCTTATTGGGTAGCATAGGTTAGAAATGTCCTAAAAATGATAGGCTATTCTATTATGCCAAGATGTAAACAGGTATTAGAACTTCCTTTAACACATGGTGCATTATTTAAGGTAAAAGTAAAAATATTTCCATTCTTAAGAGTAACCACATACGTTAATTTAAGTCACTACTTCCATTAACATGAACTACTGAAACAGGTTAGAAAGAAAACAACTAGAAGAAGGAACACAGTATTTAAAAGTTCCCTTAGTAGACATTTATTTTACTCCAAAGGGGTTTCTTTACATAGAATTAGGGTCTGCCATAGCTCCGTTACAGATCAATATCTAATTTACAACAGTTTAATACCAATGTAACTGCTGCCTGGATATGCTCCTGTTTTACACTGTCATAGCAAAGCAGAATCAGGTCCATAGCATTCCACTTCCAAGTTGCAAAAGACAAAATTAGTTTAATTTTTACTATGCTTAACTATTGTAAATATTAACAAGTTTCTAATTGGGGATAACGGAGCCATTCTTCAGGCTCCTGTTTTCTTAGAACAGTTGAATTCTGAAGATGGTTGGCTTACTAGAATATATGCAACTGATAAGGGGCAAAGCAAATTGCTGTTATGGCTTTTTTTAATTTTAGGGTCAAGAATTTCCATTTAATACAAATGCTACCTACGGGCATTTACAGGACATACACTATGAATCTCACTGGATGACCCTGTAAAATAAAAGTTCCTGAAGTAAAACACTCAAAAATCAGATTTTATGCTTGTATTTAAGAAATCTAAACAGCCAAACCAGAGGTTTTCCTTTAGATATAACAGGTCTTATTTCCTGATACCCTACCATGTCAGAAACTGGAGCACACCAGCACTATGAAGTGCTGATCTGAGTAACTACTTCACGGCAAGGTATTGCCAATGCAATAAAATAGCTTACGTTTGAATAACACTACATATTTTAGTACAATTTATGTAACACAGAGAGATGTCCTCATCCTTGAAGGCTGAATTAAGGCAGGTGGCCAGGTAATCCACATATTTCAGAGTACTGTCTGTGATTAAGGTGAAAGGTTAACACAGCGTATATAGGCCCATCCTTTCTACTTTTAATTCATTAATTACCACAGAGTTATTTTTGTTATTTTATGTTTAAAGCAAAGTGGAGGATCACACTATAGCAACAATGAAAGCAGACGGTAAAAGCATGCATAGCCTCCACTAAGACTGGACTTCTCATTTTTAATCCAAAGGGGCATGCATTTCTTTTTACAAAAATAATTTTTCTATGCTTTGTTGATTAAAACAGACTTTAATTACTATTGCACTGAGACTGACAAAATGAGATCGCTAAATTAAAGACACAACAAATGTAAAATTAGACAGCAGAGTTGCTGACTGTTAGCAGCTCCACACATTTTACTGAATTATTGACATATTAAGGGAGCAGTGTATGTGTTATGAATATAATAAAATGTAACTGTTTATATAAAAGAATAATGAAGTGTACAGCTTCTCTTTGTGGCTAGTGCCCATTGTTATAACAATCTGTTTATTTTCACAGGATATTACAGTTCAAGGGAAGTTTTAGAAGAGGACTTCTCTAGGATGAAAACAGTGTACTTCTGTTTCTTTAGAAGAAAATCATCTGAAGTGCATAAATTCTACTTTAAATAACTCGTTCTTATGGACCACAAGGAAAAAAAATCTGTATTACAAATTTTGAAAAAAAAAGTGTTAAGTGAAAGCTGGAAACAGTTCTCTCCAAGGAGGTATGGCTTTATCAGGATGTAACTACTGTACAAAGTTTATACTTGGATAATTTGGGACAGCAAATAAAAACTTTTCTCAACCTCCTGAATAATCTATCAGCATTCAAGCCTCAGCATAATGAATAGTTTCTATCACGGGGAACTAAAGTTACTATCCCAGACTACTACCGCACATAAAAGAGTTCCTAAGAATTACAAAGAGAACAATTTCTGCTAAGGGCATTAAATCCAACAAAAGAAGCTCCTCATGCATAGACTTTATATGAAGAAAAAAACAGAAGTCTCACTCCTGCACAGAATCAGGAAACTGAAGCTTTTCTCCTCTACAACCTGGTGTGCTTATGTACCATGATAAACCTTGGTTGGATTGTTCACTGAACATAGTGGAGCTAGACAGGAAGCATACATACATTACTAGGAAAGGTCACTTGAGTAAACACAGTCAAGAAAAACACAACTATATGGAATAAACCATAAAACTTCAAAAGTCACTCTCCAGAGGAAAAAAATATTTATGTTTATTGGATTTCTTCAAGCACAAAATTTACTCACGCCTTTAAATAAGGTAGGCTGAATTCATTTATTTTTTTCTGTTATTCTGCAGAAAACAATGCACAATTAATAAATGAACCTGCAAGAGAAAAGGTCTTGACATCGCATAATACCTAGGTCATCTTATAAATTTTCAGTACCCTAATTACAATGATAATTGAATGATGTTGTCTTGGAAGTTATAAACATGCTAATTATGTAATTTGAATGTACAAACAAACACTACCAATGCATGGTCCAATTTCAATACCACAAGTTTATTTTTATATTCTACACTGCACTTTAAATTATCAAGATGTGAAAACGTGGGTAAACCTGACAAATAGTCTGTTATTAGCATAATGCTTAGAAAGGAGACTTTCAAGAATGACAAATATTTAAACATTAAATTAAGCATGTAATGAAATACTCCATCCAGTCATCTGGAAGAGTGTAGCTCTAGCAGCTCTGAAAATATTTCCCAGGCTACATACCAGCTCCTTGGGTTATTCTCACTTTTGACCATTCCAAATATTTTTAAAGGCCCAAGCTCAACAGTAATAACAAATTACTTATTTGCATTGCGCTTGGATTACAATATGGGGCTGACCAGTCTAAGGCCAAAGGGGCTCTTTTTTGGTCCTTGCTTTTTGTTTGTGTTGTGGCCTTTTACTGAAGACACTAGGTCATCTGCTGAACTATTATACTCGTATTGGGACCCACCTGTCAGCTCCCCTCCCTCCCCAAATAATACTAAACATCTTAAATTGGAATGAAGGTAAACTCTTTAATATCGGTTTAAAAGGTGTATTTTTGCTTAAGAAAATAATATGCAAATAAAACTCAGATGATTTTAAGTTATTATACAAAACAAATTCTAAGCCATACAAAGTAGAAATTCTGATGTAAAGAACTTAAATCATTAACCTAATATTCTCAGGTTTACAATAATACACACGTCATATCTTCTACAGTTTGAAAAGTGTAATTCATTCTAGTTTCTTGACCAATAATCTGGATACTATTATTCTGTTTTTTAGGTTGTTGAAGACCAGAAGACTAAACTGCGTGCAAATCTCACCATTCCTGACCATGATTGGTATAACTTGGAACATCTTCCTAATTTGGACTAAAATAGGGCTATTGCTTAAAATGGCACCTCATTCTGTCAGCGCTAAATCATGCCCTTCAGTGTGTCGCTGTGATGCAGGTTTCATTTACTGTAATGATCGTGATTTGACATCTATCCCTACAGGAATTCCAGAGGATGCTACCACTCTGTACCTTCAGAACAATCAAATAAATAATGTGGGGATTCCTTCAGAACTGAAAAACTTGCTTAGGGTAGAAAGAATATACTTATATCACAATAGTTTAGATGAATTCCCTACCAACCTTCCTAAGTATGTTAAAGAACTACATTTGCAGGAAAATAATATAAGGACTATTACTTATGATTCACTTTCACAAATTCCTTATCTGGAAGAATTGCATTTGGATGATAATTCAGTTTCTGCTGTCAGCATTGAAGATGGAGCTTTCCGGGATAACATCTATCTCAGACTGCTTTTTCTTTCTCGAAATCACCTTAGCACCATTCCCTGGGGTTTGCCTAAAACGATAGAAGAGCTACGCTTGGATGATAATCGCATTTCCACAATTTCAGAGCTGTCCCTTCAAGATCTTACAAATCTAAAACGTCTTGTTTTAGACGGAAATCTTTTAAACAATCATGGATTAGGAGACAAGGTCTTCGTGAATCTAGTCAATCTAACAGAACTGTCATTGGTCCGCAATTCCCTTACAGCTGCACCGGTAAATTTGCCAGGCACAAACCTAAGAAAGCTTTATCTCCAAGAAAATCATATAAATCGTGTACCACCCAATGCTTTCTCTTATTTAAGGCAATTGTATAGATTAGATATGTCCAATAATAATCTAAGCAATTTACCTCAGGGTGTCTTTGATGACCTGGACAACATCACTCAATTGTTTCTTCGTAACAACCCTTGGCACTGTGGGTGCAAAATGAAATGGGTACGTGACTGGCTGCAGTCATTGCCTTTAAAAGTTAATGTACGTGGACTGATGTGTCAAGCACCAGAGAAAGTGCGCGGAATGGCTATCAAGGACCTCAATGCAGAACTATTTGATTGTAAGGATGATGGTATTGTCAGCACCATCCAAATAACTACTGCAGTACCAAACACATTATACCCGGCCCAAGGACACTGGCCAGTTTCTGTGACCAAACAACCAGACATAAAGACTCCTAATTTGAACAAAAACTACAGAACCACAGCAAGTCCAGTACGCAAAATCATTACAATTTATGTGAAATCTGTAAGCACCGAAACGATTCATATTTCTTGGAAAGTTGCACTACCAATGACTGCTTTGAGACTGAGTTGGCTGAAGATGGGTCACAGCCCTGCCTTTGGATCTATAACTGAAACAATAGTAACAGGAGACAGGAATGACTATTTACTGACAGCCCTTGAGCCAGAATCACCATACCGTGTATGTATGGTTCCCATGGAAACCAGTAACCGCTATCTCTCCGATGAAACCCCTGTTTGTATAGAGACTCAGACAGAACCCCATAAAATGTACAATCCCACAACAACCCTAAACCGAGAGCAGGAGAAAGAACCTTACAAAAACTCTAATTTACCTTTGGCTGCCATCATAGGGGGTGCAGTGGCACTAGTAGCTATAGCCTTGCTTGCTTTAGTATGCTGGTATGTTCACAGAAATGGATCCTTGTTCTCGCGGAACTGTGCATACAGCAAGGGACGGAGGAGAAAAGATGACTATGCTGAAGCTGGAACTAAGAAGGACAACTCCATCCTAGAAATCAGGGAGACTTCTTTTCAAATGATACCAATAAATAATGACCAAGTGTCCAAGGAGGAATTTGTAATACATACCATTTTCCCACCTAATGGAATGAATCTATATAAAAATAACCACAGTGAAAGCAGTAGTAACAGAAGCTACAGGGACAGTGGTATTCCAGACTCAGATCATTCCCATTCATGATACAGAAGGAAATGATGGACTTTGGTTTGTTTTTCTAACAAGAAATGAATGACTTTAAAGGTTGCTGTTCTACTGCAAAACACTGGATTAAAAGACTGACAAAGCAATGTACTGTACATTTGCCATATAATTTATATTTAAGAACTTTTTATTAAAAGTTTCAAATTTCAGGCTACTGCTGCGATTAATGTAGTGGGGATACCTGACCACAATTCTATATTTTAGTATTTTTTAGTAATTTGTACTGTATTTTCCTTGCTAATATTGAAGTTACAGACCATTTAACTTTTGTGTTCTACTGAGTAAGATGACTTGTTGACTGTGAAAGTGAATTTTCTTGCTGTGTTGAACAATCAGGACTTTGCATTCGAGATCCTTGTAAGTATAAGCACAGGCCATTTTTCACTTTGGTATTAATAAAATGTTAAACCTGGCAGATTGATGAGATTAAAAAGCCGCTGCAAAAATTCACAGAACTACATACAATGTTGGGACTATTACATCTGTAAACCACAACAACACAATAAACAAAAATGTGCGTAGTAATGGGCAATATCAGCTGTCTGGATATATCCATTCAACAACAGTGAAATCAGAATTTATTTTATACACAAATTGATCATATGCATGAGAATAAAGCTGTTGTCTTAAAAACAATTTTGAGGCCTAGAAGTTAACAATACTCCTAAAGTGGCTTCAAGAATTCATCAAGCACTGCAAAACCAAGGGTAGATTTAGTTTCTGGTACCAAGATTAGTCTATTTATCTGAGGAAAATAGTGATGGGTGATAATAAGCATTTGGGGATGGGGGAAAAAAAGAGGTAAATTTAGAAGCTGCACTGCACTGCAACAGAAAATGTGTTAATAATTCCACTCATGAGAAAGAATAAAAAATGAACAAGGCTAAAAGGAAACAGTTGAAAGTAAGTAAAGCCTCAGCCAATTCAGAGTCATGAGCATAAATGGATAATTGTACATTTGCTAAATACAGAAATATAGTTACTTCTAAAACATATAATTAAATATAATATACCGCTCTGTTTTAAATATCCTTTAACTACAGTCAGGAATACTGCCCATTACTGTCACAGTTTTTCAGAAATTTCATTTAAAAATGTAAGGTAACATTCTCTTTCTAGCTTCCTACAGAATTGCGAGCTATTTAATGTTTAAAACCCAAGCCACTATTTTTGTTGCCATTATCATTCTTTTTTTTTTTCAACAAAAAACCAAAGTGCATTGTACGCCCTTTGGCTAGTCTTGTATGTGCCTTGATCCAACGCTATGTGTATTCAGCGTTTAAAAAAAAATCAAAACAATGACAAAAAGGTAAAATTCTTTTCATACATACTTAATTATAAAATATTGGTCTTATTGATGAATAAAATTTAAAAATAAGTACAGAACAATGTGTTTTGCTTTTCCTAATTGAAGTGCACAGAAAGCAGTTAAGAAATTAAAACATAGGTTATTCATATGCCTGTGCACTAATAAGAAAGCCCATCAGAGACAATTACCTTTCAGGTCATGAACTTCAACTGCTTCATCACTTAGAAAACAGGTTGTCACTTAACTTCTGAACTATGTCAACAACAGAAGGCAGGCAAAGCATGGATCAACAGCCCTCTAAAGCACATATGCTGTCTAATGAATGTTTGTATTCATGAATTGGAAGTACAAAGACAGATTGGAAGGATGTCTCTAGGTACAGCACAGTATGAATTCTTTTCAAAAACAACAAAAAAAGAGACAAATACCTATATTAATGTTTTGGATGGCACCGTTAATAGAGAGAGAACGCACAGAATAAACATCAACAGCTTCATATCAAATGTACTGTGGATGGCCCTTTACCAAAAGCCTTAAAACTGGTACAGATGTTCACCGAGCAATAGCTGGAAGAGATCCTAAAACAGACAATTTATGATATATATGGAGGGGGTGACAGTTCAATATTCCAGCACATTTCCTTCAGATCTCTCACTACGCCTCTAATCTTTCAAGTGTACCTATGGCTTACAAACCTGTATTTCCTTGCACCTTATTTTTAGATGTGGAACGACATGCTTCTGTGAACCATTAGCCTCACAGTACCTTCCTACTACGGGGAGTTCTCAATGTGCCTTTTATACAGAGTAGAATACAGTCCTCAGAGGGAGGGAAACCACTATGCTTCATTGCTAAGGTCATTCACTAGAATAATTTTTCTTTCCCCAGTGAAAGTATGACTGCATCCATTTGGCTCTCAATACAAAAGGGGAGATAACTTTAAACAGTGATTGACTCATTTTCAAATTTTTTTTTGCCAAATAGCCTCATTATCAAAGACAAATCTAGAAAGCTGAGATGCCTCAGATGAGTAAACACAGGGCCACGTGAATCCTGTGGACAAAAAATCCCCAAGCAAGAAATAGGAATAGAAAACAAGAAAGGACAAAGTTTTCTCATGGAGCATAGCACACACTATTTCCTATAGACCACTATGGCTCTGAGAGCCAACAAAAATCAGGGTTACTGCTACCAAGAGCCTGCAACCCTTTACCAACACCCCAGTTCTTTAACTGCAAAACTCCTAACTCTTCACATTGCAAATAAAAGGCCATAGCATGAAACATGCTCCACAGGAAATCTCTCTTATGACTACTTTTAACTTATCTGGTCTCACCCCACCCTACCTCTTCCCACTCATCCAAACATAAAGATCCCACGCTTTGCTAAATCATTCCACTGTAAAGTCTAGAAGAAAACCTCACTGAGAGCCAATCCAGTTCCCTTCCCCTAACCAATCTGTTGCTCTTCTTTCTGCTTCTTGCACAATCTAGTACTGTGCTGCCTGTCCCCTCCCTGATCTGCTGTGCGCCACACGCAGAGGGTGCCTGTGCCACTTGTGCCATGCTGCAGGGTGGTTACCCCTGACCTTGCTAATGATGTAAATATTTCATGGGATAAATTCTGCTCTCTAGTGTATACCCAGTCATTCTGGAGTTACCTAATGCAACAAAACATGATGCATCTGCAGCTGTGAAGTTGTAGTGAGTCAGTCATTCTTCTATTCAGTATCAATTATGTTAAAATATGTTCACTTGTCAGATGCAGAGATTGCTCTTAAACAAAACTAACATAAATGGATTATACTATTACTACAATTTTTCTTCTTTTCAGATGTATATACCATTCTGTTCAACTCCCAATCATGCCTTTCAGTTCAAGAATATATTCTTTTATAGAGCAGTACAGCTTTCCCCTAGTTCTGTGTATAAACCATTTTCCTATCACTCAGGCATAACAGTTTATACAAATCTTGATACGTCAGAGATTCTTTAGGATCAAGCAATTTGCATACCGCCTCTATTAAAATAACAAGATGAACCTCTATTAAATTTATCTCAATTAGACACTTGTCTACTCTTTCTAAAATGTACTGGTAAATTTTTAATTCAGGTATGAATGAGAAGAATGTTATTTATGATTGTCTAAAGTTTTATGCTTCAGAATTAATCAGTATCTTTCACAGTGCATTAAAAGTCAACTTAATGATCCTGTCAAGGATAGTTTATAGCCTTTACTATTAATGTTATCTTCTGGTGTTTACAATTCTATTTATAAATGCTTAATGCGCTGCCTGAGCCCAGAATACCAACTCTGCCAAAATGGCACAGATAGAGCCATGTTCATTTTGTCTCAATGACTTCCAAAATGAATTTGCTTCAGGTATAGGTTGTTTCTGTTAACTATCCACACTGTAAATATAACCTAAACTCTTCAGACTTTTGGATTTAACACCAACCAAGTCAAAACATGTTGCTTTTGGAACCCAGTTTCCAATTCAATTGGGAGCACACTAGTTTGACTGTTAACTGATTGTGCTGCTTCTGTAAACACTATATACTGCTAACAGGAGCAAAAGCAATAAAAATAATAGTTGTTATCAAAGTCATTGATTGAAGACATACCTCTTCACACAGTGCTTATGTGTTAAGTCAAAAGCAACTTGTTTTGCATATTCTCTTTTGTGACCAAAACTGGACATACATTTGTGTTTCTCTCTAACAATGTTATCCATCTTGATTTATCAAACACTGACTTGTTTGCCATGTTTTTGAATGGAGCTATAATTGGCACAGATACTTCATCTTTTAAACATAACTTAACCTCATACCAACACAGATATGACTGCCCTTATCATCAACTGATTCAGCATTACATTCAGAAATAATTCTTGCTTAATTAACTCTTTGTACACAGAAAACAGAAAGAGGGAGGTAAAGAGCTCTAGAGCATAAGCCAATTTTAACAAATTTGGAGTAACGAGGACATTTTTTCAGGCATAAAATTAACTACCAAGTTCAAAGCTCCTTTTTTCTGAAGCAGCTGGCAACAACCATTACCAGACACAGGATGGGGCACTGCATTAACTACTGTTCTAATCCGGGACAGAAATTCTTATCTTCCATAACACATTGTTTTCATAAGAAGTCTCTCTCTCTCTCTCTCTCTCTCTCTCTCTCTCTCACACACACACACACACACACACACACACACAAAGTGTATTTTCTTGCATACCACAGGACCCCAAATAAGACACACACCTTGTTTTTGGAAAGTTGGAATGTAGAAAAAAGATTTCTCCAAAATCATGCATGGAGCTAACTGTAGGCAGCAGCTCACTTGCCCTCAGCCAGCTTACTGAAAAAAGCTACAGTGTTAACCCTTTCATATTGGCATCAGCTTTTGGCTGCGCAGCCAATTCAGCTACTGCCAATTCAGCAGCAGCCATGAGAATTACCACTGACCCAGAGAGAAGCAACAGATATTCTGGCAGCCACTACAGCACAGTGTCTCCATACTTCTATACCTCTGTACTTCTTCTATTCCAGCAAAGGAAAAAATATCACTTCCCTATTTGAGAGACAAACCCCAATTTTGGAGGGCTGAGTTTTTGGAGAAAAGGTTCTTCTGCTATTTGAGTGCTTTTAGTGTTATATACAAGCATATGTATGTTACACTGAAATTAAGTAGTAGACTTCTAACAGGGTTACACTATGCAAAATGTTGGGCCTACAACATCAGTGTCACTTTAACAATATCAAGGATGTGGCTCAAAGTTTAGCATGCATTTTTATTATCTTATTTCATCAAATCAGGTGTGTCCCCTTTCCACATCCTGCCTCCATCCCACCCCCCCAAATGTAGATGAGAAACATATTGAACATGTTGTTCTCAACTAAATGAGGTAATACTAGTTAGCTCAGAAGTAGAATTGCATGCATTTAGCAAGTGCTTGAGATGGAATATCAGCTTACACAGACCACACCATCTATTTTAATGTAGTGTAAATTTACAGACAATGTGACATTCCTATCACACACTGAACCAAAACATTTCAATAAAATTTATTTTAAAAGATGTACACTTCTGTTCCACTCTAGTAATTCTCTGATCATCAGTTCTGAGCTGAAACTCACCTACTCTGTTCAAAGGCAAAAAGATGGTGCCTATACTTATTTGTTTCTCCTTTGTAAAGGATTCCTGGTAAAGAACCTTTCTAAGTTTTGGTAATCTTCCACTATGCCAGGTACCAGTGTGATCTTTCTTAAGCATCATATACCCAACTTGTGATATTATCAACACTGCAATACCAAGTTTTCATGACAATCAACACCTCATCCCCATAAAATGCTCGTTTCATCTAGCAAGAAAACTTTCATTGTACACTAACCCTGAAATGAATTTGAACTAAGACTTACAGAGGTGCACTGTATTAATTTGAGATTCCTTTTTACAGCTGTTTCCTGTCGTCTTAGAATGACAACATAATGGAATAAAAGTACAGAATCCACCTATTACTACATCACCATAATATGAGCCTAAAACATTTGGTGTAATTTGAACCCCATGACCTTCTAGTAAGGAAGCTAATAAATAAGCAATAAAAATAAAAATGTCCTAATAGAACTAATAAAAAGTGCCGACTGGTTCAAAATTGGTAAATGGCATTCATCTTGGGTGAGATTCAACAGCTGGTAGAGGGTCAGGACAAAATAGGGTTTAAGCAGATCTCCTCCACTTAAACACAGGTGTTACTAAAATAAAACTTAGTTAACTAGCATTTTAATGTGTTTAGTGAGCTGTCATGTTTCTATCCAACCTTTTTCACTATAAAAAAGGAAGGATAAAAATCTTTGATATGTGTTGATAATATCACAAGATGGATATATAATGCTTAAGGAAGATCACGTTGTACTTTCAATTCTATTTCCGAATTCTGATAAACAATATATGCATTTGAAACTCCAAATAATTGGATCTGTTAAAATCAGGGATTCCTTGATGTTGTTTAATCATCAAATGGGATGCATCACTTGCAGAAGTCCCAGGGGGGATACATTATGCATCATTTTAAAAATTTATTTAAATTAAAGAGAACATAAAAACTCTAATAGGATCAGAATGTTATATCCAATTTATATAATTCTAATCCCAGCCAGTGGCAATGCCTCCCAGATACATACCTACTGTGTAACCACAGATTTCCTAGTTACAGCCACAGTTTAAGATAAAAGAAGGGAAGAGATGCACAACTAATCCTATTTTCAATGCTTTCATGTTCCAGTGCATACAAAGACTCTCCTTTAAATCTGGCCTAGTGTCTCAGGAAGCCCAGAGGGGGTCTTACTGATACAATTTACATCTTTTGCTACCCCACCTCAACACATACATTAGGCCAACACAGGTTCCTTTAGGCTTACTGACACTCTCAGGCTTTCCAGCTAATAACCTTACCTTTCCTCCCACTATTTCTCAAGAAGCACTAAATGTTGCCCACAGACTTAAATGGAGCTGAAGGGGTGATCTCTATTGTATAAGGTATACTGGAGTAACTACACTGATTTTCACCAGTATAACTAGATAGATGTGTCTATCAGGTGTATGTCCAGCTGTGTACACTAGATATGCATATAAGGCTGCTGCAAGAGTAGGAGTGCAGTGCCATCAGTATACTTATGACACCCACCTCTGCCTTTCTTCTCATCTGCCCCAGACCATGCTGTTTTAGTCCTTACCCCCTGCCTGTCTGCAGTTAGGGACTGGATGCAGCTGAACCAACTAAAACTGAAGCTATGGTAGAGATAATGGTAATGAGCAGACCACATGACTTAGGGTCTTGGGGCACCTATCACTGATCTGGCTCTTGCCACTTAAGTTCACAAACCTGGGGTGCTCCTGGATCCTCTGCTGTATCTGGATCTTCAGGTGGCAGCAGTGACTAGAAATGCCTTTGACCAACACTATCTAGGAAGAAGCCCTTACTTTCAGATTCAGATGTGGCCCACCTTTTTAACCTCAAGGTTGGGCTACTACAATGCACTCTGTGTGGAGCTGCCCTTGAAAACCATCCAGAAGCTGCAGCTGGTGTAGAACGTGGTGACTCTCCTTCTGGCAGCAATGGGGTGCCAGAAGCACATAATTCAAGTGCTCCAGAGTGTGCACTGGCTCCCAGTACCTTTACTGATGCAATTCAAGGTGATGGCTTTGACCTATATGGTCAACAGTCTAGACCCTATATACCTAAGTGACTGCCTTCTCCCTTAGATGAGAAGATGCTCCATCATAATCTGTAAGGTTAGCCAAGAGCAACCTCCTGAAAATACCATCAATACATCATGTCTGCTTGGGGAAACCATATGGAAGGTCATTGTCAGCAGTCATTCTTCAGCTGTGGAATGTCCTCCCTCTTGAGGTCAACCATAGACCAAATCTGGACATCTTTCAAAAGTGCTGTAAAACCTTACTATTTGGGCAGACATTTAGCAAATGAAGCTAGGTTGAGATACTGGTTAGGGTGTTTCTGTTTTATGTTGATGCTCTAGTTTCCCTTTTATTTTGTTATGAAAGGAGGTATACAGATACAATGAAATAGGTAAAATAAATAAATATCATAAAAACAGATTTGTTTACACTGATTCAACTAATATAATTTGGGTTGAAGTAGGAGTAGCACAAGTACACATACACATACAGTCAATAGGGGAATGTCAGATGATTCTAAAATAAGTCACATTATCTTACACCTTTTTCCAGCATATGTTGAGAATACAAGTTTTATCAATTTAGCTTTCCTTACACACTGATTTCATGAATAAACGTAGATCTGAGAGACCCTGAATGTAAGAGTCTGATTTACATTTTCCATATCACCAAGTATTACTGAATCAGGTGGATAAATAAAGGCTTGATACTGTATCATTAAAGTTAATAAGCATTTTTCCATTGACTCAAAAGGGAGTAAGATAAAATCCTTGCAGTGTAAGTACCAGTGCTATGATAAAGAACCAGATTGACTAAGAGATTTTATAAAGTTACTTCTTTTAAAATATTGGCCCAAAAAGTACTTGTTATGAAAATAGGCCTCTATGAAAGGTACTATATGTCCCTTTATTTCTGTTTTTTTAAATCCAGTAAAAATAGTTTTTCTTAAATCAGCTAAAAATTCCCCAGCAGCATAATGACCTAATAAGCCAAGTGAAATTGAATACTCTATTTCTGTTTTCCAAGCAAGGGGTGAACAGGGGAACAAATTATAGTAGCTGAATTATTTTTTTGTTTTAAGTTCTTCTAATTTTAATAACCTAGGTGTCCCTAGTAAAATAACTGTGAGAAAACTATTTTTTAAAAACCTGACAGATTTTTTTACTGCCCACAAGAATGAAATTGGTAATTAAAAGATTAAAATCCACATGCTGAGAAAGTGCCAACCTAGATAAATGGACATAATTTTGAAGTAATTTCAGGGTATTAGCTGATAATGTAGCACCTCTGAGCCCAATGTCTTTAAAAATATTAATTATATTAGAAAGATCCCTTAACTGTGCGTTATTCATGTTGTTTCTTAAAACCCGTTTTTGTTACTAAAATGCAATATACAGTACAAACAAAAGCAAATTACTTACAGATAGCCAAAGTTACATTAGTTTTATCACTGCTCATTTAATGACCAAATTGAAACAAATTCAAGCAAAATTCCACTGGAATTTGTTAACTTCCTACCCTGCCCCTAAAAATGTCTCTTTCATAAGGTCAAAAAAGGTGACAGAGTGCATCAACACATACTATTAATGCACCTGAATAAACTCCAACACAGTTCACACTGGAATTTATTGCTCCTGGGTGCAGCCTTTACGTGTGCCTGGGACTGCAGCATGTTGAGCCAGGGCAGCACAGCCTCGGATCCAGAGGGTCAGCCTGCCAGCCTAGGGCTGCACCACCCCAACTCAACATGCTGCCAGCGGGGTGGCTGGGGCATGAGGGTGCTACAGTGTGGGGCTAGCTGGCAGGCAGCCCCCACACTATAGTGCCCTTGTGCCACAGCCAACCCTGGTCACCGTCCACACATGTGTCGCAGTGCATTAAATAACTCCGCCACAGGATAGATAGTACATGTGTTGGGCAGTACTATCCTACAGTGGAGTTAGTTTGTTAACTGTAGCCTAACAGTGCCACATGTGTAGATGGTGACACATTACTACAGAGTTAGTCAACGCTACAGTAAAGCGCATGTGTAGATGTGCCCAAGGAGTATGAGAGAGGCACAGCTATCTATCTTTATTCTTTCTTTTGTCATGAACAGAATTATTTTAATTTTATTACAATTACAATTGCTTAATATGGAAGTGGAAAGGTAGAACAAAAACACACAAATTGTCAAAGGCTGAAATGTACAGATATGTCTCAACTTACATGAAAACCACAACTGTCATGTGATGTATAGGCCACATTCATCATCCAACAGGACTGCAGCTCCCGGTAAAATTCATTAATGCTTTTTTTTTTAAAAGCCGACTGAAGCCGATTGTTTAGGATACAGAACAAATATGTAAGGACTGACCATTAACTCAGTATCATTAACACCATTCCTGTCTACTGTCTCTCATTAATCAAACCCAAGCTTCCTCCAACACATACTAACTGCTGATATAAAATAATTTATATGCAAAATCTAGAAGCATTACCTGAGGTTATAGACACATAATGCTAAAAAAAAGTGTTATATAAGGCTTAAAAATTTACCACCAGTATTGTTTCTCTCGTTTCTTGTGTGGGCTCAAAAAACTGAACTGTTCATCTGAACTGGAAAAAAAACTTACTTGAAGGTAACTTTTCTCTCTCTGAAAAAAATGAAAAATATTAGAAACAAAAGCAGCTAGTTTATTAAGGCTTATTTACATCAATAAAGCTTGCCTTTAGGCCTAACATATAATTGAACAAGACTTAAAAGATTATGGGGTTTCATTGATTAGTGTATTCCTCAAGTGCATATAAAAACACTAAAAGGAGCCAACTCCTGCCAAAGCACCTGCAATAAGTATTAATTGAAAATATCCTACCTTGTGGAACATACTGATATTCTCTACTCTTTGTGGTTTAAATAATGAGTATTTAGTTCACAGAGCAAGACAGCAGATGAAATAGTTTTCTACCTTAGATATTTTTATGTTAAACATAACAGGAATTCCATTTAACACCTTTTCTCTATCTTGTTTTAATCTGTACTCTATATTTTATTCAGTCTCCACTTCCACTCTAGCTCTATTTACCAGAAGAACTTTATCTATTACTGAGAAAAAGTTAACTTCCATTTTTATAGCAAAATGTAGTAAGTTTGTCTAATGATCCTAATTCTGGGTTTGTTAATGATTTAATGTAATTCAAGAGTGAATCAAGAATAATGTGACGTGATATGAAGAGAGAAGCAAAACAGAAAGAGAAGCCATGTACCGTAATGCCCATTTATACAAAACAAAATCAAAATCCTTCTGGGAAGGAAACACACCACACAAAGTACAATACTCTGAATGACTACAATTTTCTAGCTTTTCTGAAGATTTTACATGATTCAATTACAGAAGCTTTATCTTACAAAAAAACCCATCCTCATATGCTCAACTAACTGCACTACAAGTAGCTACATTGAAAACAGTGGAGTTACTCTATGTTAAACAATGAAGTTAAGCATGCCTTTAAGTTTTTACAGGATCCAGGCCTTTAAGTCTGATCCAAAGTCTGCTAATAGCAATGAGAAGCCTTCCATTGATTTGAAAGGACTTGCATATCAGCAATATCAAACTGCGTATCAGAAGCATATCAAACTCCTTTCCATGGGATTGAATCTTAATGTATTACCAATCTAGTCAATTTGACTAAGGGTGATAATCTGGTGCCTGGTAAGAAATCTGGAAATGTTCTACAGTTTCTAAATCAGTGGTTCGCACTCTTTTTAGATTAAAGACCCTCCTTATGAGACTCAAAGCACCCCTGGGAAAATGTCAGTTCTTTATTTTCACTCTTTTTTGACTATGGAAAAATAACAGAACAGTTCTTCTGTTGGAACAAACTGAGAGACCACAACAATTTAGAATATTTTTGACGTTATGGATTCCTATTTCAAATCTCTGGGTTTATCTTGTGAATCATGGGCAAGTGTCTGCACACCTAACAGTGCTAAAACTGCATGGTTCCCATAAAAGGATGTCGTAGCACTCCAGGATGCTGTGGCACCCTGGTTGAGAATCAGTGTAGACTAACAAAGGTGTAGCAGAAAGTATGCTGATTTCCAATATGCAGACCCTGAGGCATGTAGGCCAAAGACAGTACTGATGTTGCAGCAATTAACAGAACTTACAACCTAATTAAAATTCTCACCATAGGCTTTACAGTTTTCTGTGTAATCAATCACTAACTTTATTACCACACACATCACTTTAGTCATTAAAAATTATTAAGAGCACAAAAAAATGCTTTGCCAATTTTGCTTTCAGAGTATTAGAGATGAGAGAAAATGGAATGGAGGGAGAGTAAATTTAAATGAAGATGCTACCTGGAGAAAATATTTTATATTATGCGTACAGCTTTCTCATTTTAATGAAAACAAAATACCTTACACTTTGCCAAACTAGCTATGCTGTTTGTTGAATACCAAGAAACCTACAAGGCCACACACACATGACAGTACAACTAGTTCTGAAGCAAGTCTATCATTTCATTTGTAAAGGGCTATTGCTTTTTTGAGATTTACTTAATAGCTGCATCTTGAGTTCTGTTCAATTTTTCAGGAACACCCTCCTGATGCAGTAAGTCTAGGTTTTACGGCCTTAATGCTGCTTTAAATTGGCTGCTAGAATTCGTCCAAAACTAAAGGGCAAGAAACCCAACGTATAATTCCATGGACCTCAAAAAACACAAAATCCTCAAAAAGCATCTATCAAAGCGATTTCAATCCAATGATCCGGTACAAAGTCAAAAGATGTAAGCTGTTCTAATCCAATGCTTTCAGCTTCTTAAGACCCAGCCTCCACTGGTAGTTGCCAGGGCCCAGCTGACATATTCTTCAAAGAATCAAAGCAACAGAGCTCAGCAATGCCTAGTGACAGGGCTCTTCAGAGGTTTTCAAACTGACAGCTGTTTGCTCTGGGTTTATATACTACAAAAACAACTCAGGAGGCGAATAACATAAACGGCACCACGTTCCAGTCCAGGAGTTTTTATTACAATGAATTTAGGCCTGGGCAAGCTGCCGCAATCAGCACATTTGACAGAAAATTCACTGACTATGTATTTTTTTCTTAAATAGGATGCTGTGTTTATCCTACTCCTGAGCAAGATTCATAGAACACCTATGGCTGCACAAAGCATAGTTTTTATCATCACATCAAAAAAATTGATTTTTTTTTTTAATTTATGAAGTGCTTGCCCAAAGTGATTTTACATCTCTGCAAGTAATAAAACACACCAGCTTTATCCTTCAATATAATCTCCCAAATCAATTTCAATACACTATAAACAGGTTGGGTACCTCATTAGTAACTTTTCACTGACAAAATCCTGTTTTGGGATTATGTACAACTGCTGCAGAAAGTGGATGGTATCCAGATGCCAGTAGCAAAATGTTTTTCAGGAAAAGGTTATTAGGAAAGTATGGCTAGCTTTTAGAAAACTACTGCTAATTTCTTATCAGTTTACACCAGTGTCAGTAATACTAAAGCTAGGTAGCAAGTTGAATACATACTTAATATATTTTATTATAACTTTTACGAAGTATTCTATGAAAAATCATGCTTTTTTTGGATTTGGTCATAGGAGTGTCTACTGAGATAATAGCACAGTAAACAGTTAGGTGGCTTCTGCTTAAAGAACATGCAAGTGTCCAGAAACAGAAATCATTTGCTTCTAGGGATCAGTCCAGCTCTTCATTGTGTTACAAATGTATCTTGAAAACTCATCTAATACACATACAAGTTCAAAAAGGAGTTTCCCCCCATACGTTCAACAACATATGCAACATGGTAGGGGGCTTAAGGGAGCCATAAGTGATACTGAAAATACCAACTTCAGTCTTTAGAAGCATGGGATCCCTTTCCAGTGTGCCAGAAATTAATCACTGAGTCACAGAAACTGTAAGCATTTTCATGGCTGCTCCTTTTACTACCCTGCCATTAAAGTTGCTATTTTGCTTGTTGCTTCTGCCTGTTCTCTCTTCACTGCCTGCCTCCAGCTCCGCCCCCTTCCAACAATGGCCTGACACCAAAATTAGGCAGAAAAAGACTGAAGAACCAGACAGCATAGCAACCACCAGCGCTGATACTATCCAGTCTTTACACAAACCCCCACTCCCCTGCCTTGAATCTACTTCTGGAATTCAGCACTGCAAAGGAAGAGGAAAT
>NW_005842413.1:625583-651146 GCF_000455745.1 Alligator sinensis | reverse complement strand
TAGGGAAAGGATTCCCTGTAAGCACTAATGCCTGTGGTAAGCTTCCTCCTGGGGGTGGTGTGCAAATAGTTGTACTCGCCTGTCTCCTTCAAAAAACACCTTGACAATTTTGCTGCTTCGATAAGCACAGCAGTCACCACATGGATCAAAGTTTACTCTTTTTACATCTGTTGGTAACTCCTTCCCAAGTGTTATTTGGAGCTGCTTCTTCATAAAAACAAGTAAGAAACTAGATGGCATTAGAAAATACAGGAAAGTACCACATTTTTTCACATCCAACATTTTCCTGAATATAATACAAACCTTGTTTTTGAAAGGCAGAATGAAGAAAAAAAAAGATTTTTCCACAGCTATGGCTCCATAGAGCAGGGACAAAGCCTAATCTTTAGCTGATCCACCATCCCTTTCCTGTTTGCCTAAACTGAAATCCCGCCTGCTCCTGAAGACTGGTCACCATGGACAGACCCATTATTTTGAAAAGAGCTGAAGAATCTCCAAGACTGTGAAACAGGAGATGACGTACTGGAGAAGCAAGCAGACAGCAAAATTGCTCCAAAAAAAGTAATGAAAGGCCCCTGGCAAATGTTATATTTCTGACACAATTAACGTCTTAATTGTGCTATAAATAGCAACACACCACACATTCACTGAATTTATGGCAACATAAAATGACAAAGGAGCCACAAAAATATTACCAAAAAATGTGTAGTATTGTTCTGGTGGGTTTATATCACATCATAAACTGAATGTGTGACATGCCCCCTCATCCCAATGCTAACAATCACTTGATTATCCACGTCATAACCTGGGTAGCCCCAGGTCTGGAACCCGGCTAGGGGCCACTCTTGTCCCAATGTGAACAATCACCTCATTGCCCACATCAGGATGTGGACTTGCCGGGACCCAGCCCTGCCCTGCAGTCCCTGATCTTTAGGATCATAGGGAAGTAAGGCTGGAACAGACCTCACAAGGTCATCTAGTCCAGCCCCCTGCTCATTGAAGTATCATCCATGACTAAACCAGCCCAGCCAGGTATCTGCTCTTGAAAACTGCTAAAGATGGAGATTCCACAATTGCTTTAAGTAGTCTGTTCCAAAGGTGGAACCACCCTCATAGTCAGAAAGTTTCTCCTAATCTCCAACCTAAATTCCCCTGCTTCAGATGGAGACCATTGCTCCTACTACTGCCCCTTACAGCCATAGAGGAAAGCCCATCTCCATCCTTTCCATAATTGCCCTTCAGGTATTTGAAATCCCATGTCTTCTCTTCTCCAAACTAAATAACCCTAGCTCCTTTAGCCCTTCCTCATAAGTCTTGCTGCCCAGACCCCTAATCATTTTTGTTGACCTGTGCTAGACTCCTTCCGAACTGTCCACATCCTTCTTGAAGTATGGGATCCAAAACTGGACACAGTACTCCAGGTATGGCCTCATCAGTGCTAAACAGAGTGGAAGAAGCATTTCCCTTAATGTATAAATGACACTCCTTTTAATACAGTTCAGTATGTTGTTGGCTTTTTCTGCTAAAAGACCACACTGTTGGCTCATATTCATCTTACAGTCTACTGTAAATCACAGGTCCTTCTCTGCAATCCTTTAGCCTAATCACTTATTCTCCAGTCTGTACTTGTGCATGAATCATTCCATCTTTGCACTTGTCCTTGTTCAGTCTCATCTGTCTGATTGCAAAACATTTTTCCAGTCTATTCCAGTCATTCTGGATCCTAACCCTACTCTCTGGGGTATTTGCAACTCAGACCAACTTGGTGTCGTCTGTAAATTTGTTATGTGTGAACTTGATTCCATTGTCTAAATCATTAATGAGAATATTAAAACAATACAGGACCTAAAACAGATCCCTGGGGAACCCCACCTGATACCCCCTCCCAAGTAAACATTGAGCCACTGAAGACCAGTTGTTGAGCACAATGACCCAAACAGTTCCATATCTGCCTTACAGTACTATCATCTAGTATTTCCTTAGCTTGTTAATGAGAACGTTATGGGAGACAGTGTCAAAAGCCTTGCTAAAAATCAAGGTTTATCAACATTCACTGCTCTTCCCCCGCATCCGCAGAGCCTGTCACATTATTGTGGATGGAAATCAGGTTGGTCAGGTGTGACTTCCTCTTGGTGAATCCATGCTGGCTGTTCCTTATCATCTTGTTCTCCTCTAGGTGCTTGTAAGGGATCTATGTTGTCTCTGGACTTCCTCTTGCTTTTGACTCTTTAAACTCTTTTGACTTGCTTCTTAAGGTGCCAGGTCTCAGCAAGCCTTAGGGCATGCATATGGAAGATCCTGGGTCTGGGACACAACCTAATCCTCAGAATCAGACAGGGGATAGCCCTATATCCCAAACAGGACTGGGGCTGCCTGGGGCTGAATCCTAACACTCAGCTGAGCATTGAGGTCCAGCACCAAGCTGCCAGAAAAAAACAGGACAAAGGTGAAATCAAACTGGAGGTAGCTCCAGGTCCCAAACCCACCTGGCCCATTCTCTATCTTTAGAGGATGCCAGGTACACAACTGGGGATACGGGAGCTGCTCTCACCCCAGGCTGTACTCACTAGTTTAAAGAAGTGCCTGACATGAGCAGCAAGGGATGTGAGAGATCCCCAAACCCCAGCAGTATGTGCAAGGTGCTTCTTTAAACCTTCACTATGCACAGGGGTATGGGGGGAGCTCCCTCATCTCCAGCTGCACTTTGAGGGCACCCTGAGCCCAGCATCGAGAAGCCTCTCTCCAGTGTCAGGCTTGTGCTCTAGGCCTATGGTACTCTGAACCCAACATCAAGGAAAGACTTTCTTATGTTAGGTTCATGGCACTCTGGACCTTTAAAAAGCAGTAATGCAGTTCAGAGCCCCAGCTGTACACTTGTTTTTTTACATTCCTGGGGGCCTGTAGAACCAGTACCTGGGGACTGAGGGGCTACTGGTTCCCAGTTGCTGCTTCCATGTGTGCAGAGGAGCAGGAAGCTTCCTGCTCACCAACTGCAGGTGCCCCCTCCCATACTGGCCGTTGCATAATTCAGGTTTGAGGGCTTGTATGCCCCATTCCCAGATCTGTGTAACCTGTACACTTCTGGAATGGCAGCTTGTACAATTTGGGGAAAGAGAAACAAAACTCCTCATACCCCCATCACACAACTGTCTTAACATCTCCCCGTAGCCCAAGACCATTACAAAGGAAAGCCAATTGTTAACCTTTGGAATGAAGAACAATGAGACATTAAGTCAAATGACTCCCTCAGCAGTCTGAACACCAATGCAGCAGCTGCTGTACTGTGGACCATGAATCAAAGCACGTAGCTTCTACCCCTGGCAGAATATCAGCCTTCTCATTTAATATACATACCCTAATTTGGGGTGGAAAGGTCCACATTGCATACAAAAAATATGGTGGTTCGCCATTCATAAAAATAAGTTAAATAAAAGGCTAAGAGTGGCCTTTTTAAACCACAAAGCTGTCTCAGTAATCAAGGTATAAAACAGAATTTCACCAAAATGCAAGTAGCTCTGTTCATCACCTTGAAATGTTTACAGAAGGAGAGAAGAAAAAACATTTGAGGACCAGCAGCTGAGTAAAAATCCCTGCTAGCACCGTTAAGCCTGTTAGATTTGCTCAGTTTAGGGACTACAAAATAAGCTACCTCTTATGAACCAAAAGTCCCCTCGACTTGTTTTATTATTAACCTGGCATTCACAGTGATAAATTACAATTTGTGACAAACAACTGTGCTAAAATTACGTAAAAGTAAAATACAATCATGAGAATGAAATGAAATTAAATGAAATGAAAATAAACCTACGTTCTCAGGACAGTTAGCAATCCTGCTCTATTTTCCATTTATCTTAAGTGGATGAAGCTATTGCTATACCTAAATCCAGACTGCTCCGAGACTAGCAATTGCAGTACAGGACCTTTACAACAGATTGAAAGCTACCAGTTCTCTCCAGCAGGGTTAAGACATGAGTTGGAAACATGACTGATAAGCATCCACTAGGAAATAGACTGAGGCCACTTAACTCATTCTCTTGTGGCCTAAACCTGATTTCACCTTTATCTCCAAAGATAAAAGAACAGACGACTACACAGTACTTGTATTATATTATTACATCGAATGTATTACAGAGCATGCAGCACTGTAGCACTGAAAAAAGGTTCAGTGTTAAAACTACAATATTTTTTTTAGAAAAAGTAATTATTTCACATGGCTAGAAACCATTATTTAAAAGTATTTTAGCATATTAAAAATAAGCTATTTTATATTTAAGTCAAGACAGCATGAAAGCTCCAATTTATTAAACTGGACATGTGTAAAATATCTACTTTTTATTTAAATACATCTGAAACATTCCCTTTCTAGACCTTGAAATATTTGAAAAATGGAGGGGCTTTTTCAAAACCATTTGAAATTATGCTTTGTTACTAATGAATTTCAAGACTACAAAATCAGCTTGTAAAGGGAGCTAACAAAGCAATGCTTAGCTACAGCAGCAATATAACACATTGCAAAATACAATATTTATTTATTCTAATCCAAAACAAGCCCTCCTCCCTCCCGCCCCCCATCAATGGTGGGGGGACAGGAGGGGAGGCTTGTCTTAGATTTGAGTACCAGACCATGGCAAGCAGCATCTCAGCTTTGACTTTACCCCAAGGCCAAAGCTGGATCTGAGCTGCTACCTGTTCCCAGCTGGGTTGGCTCATGCAATGAAGGCACACAAGAAAGACCTCCCTCCCTTTGCACTGCTTACCTTCAGCTTTAAACCTGCAGTTATGGCTGCTGCTTCTCCCTGGCCAGGCCTGGGACAGCTGATGACACCAGAAGTTATGTAGCAGAGGCGTAAAGGTGGGAGGCAGGCAAGCTGTGGAGGCAGGCACTGGGATACAGGAGACAGGAATGGGCATGTGGAGGAAGCAAGGAGTGAGGTAGGCAGACACTGGAAGGGGGGCAGGTAACATGGACAGCCAGTAACAGGGAAGTGCAGGCAAGGGAACAGAGGGCAAGGGGCAGGAGGCATATGGCTGGGGGGAAAGGGGTAGGCAAGCCCCTTGCCCTCCACCATTGCTTTTAGAGAGATTAATTTAAGACAAGCTTCCAAAAAATGATTCTATGCATGGGAAATGATAACAAGTTTGTAATTTTTCATGCAAATAATCTACTTATTGGGGGATCATCTTAAATTCAATGTCGGCTTCGATTCAGGTAAATGCAATAGACTACCAATACAATGTGCAAGAAATATAAAAGCTAGCTATAAACTAGTAGCACATATAATCCTGCTATAAAATATTAAAGCCCATGCAGGCATCTGACAAGCTTTTTCTTTAACATTAAGCATTTGTATTAGTTACTGACCTATGAAAGACTATATTTTGCATGTGGCTCACTATGAGCACAAATATACATAAGCAAAAATAAATCAGGCCATTCAAAATCAAGGCATATCTACACAGATTCTTACAGCAAGTTTGTCTGCAGATTGTCACAAGTTTTTTAAACCAGGACTATTTGCAAAAATCACTCTTGAAAATATAGCCATGTGCAGCACCTTTATTTCTCTCCGTAGAGAAATTTAATTTACCAGCTACTGTCCTGTTAAAATAGGCTACCTGCAGACATTAAAAAAACAAAAAAAAAGTGCTTTACTTTAAACTTGGCGTGCTCCTGTGCTGAGCCCAGCCTATGCCCAGAAGAGGTAGCATCTTAGTTGGACCCAACTTGTCCAACACCTGTACAGGTTGAGCTCTTTAGTGGGGCTTTTTTGGCACTTTCATCTAATAGCTGATTGACTCAGCTTTAGAAAAGTGCCAAAAAGCCTTGCTGAAGTCCAATCTACACAGACGCTGTGGTGCCGGGTCAAAGTAATGCGCTGCTGCTTCTGGTAAAGTGCGTTCTGTTTTGTTTTGGTTTACATCTGCAAGCAGCCACAAAAATTTTAAAAAATGCATAAGATAAAAAAGCATTTAATTTTACTCTCTCAGTGCTGTCTCCTCGTTCCATGTTGATATCATCACGTTTGTAAATATATCAGCAAAATAATTAAATAGAAATAAAACATTAAAAGCAAATACAATATTTTAACAAACAGCAGCAGCAGGACACAGACTTATTTCTGGCAAGTTAGGGTATTATTTCTGTTTTTGGGCATCTTGCTTGGTAGCTGTGTCTGCAGTTTTAAATATATGTTAGACAAACACTTGTATAAGTTAGTCAGGATAGGCATAATCTTGCCTTGAACAAAGGTTTGGACTCCATGACCTCCAGAGGTCCCTTCCAGCCCTAATTTTTATGATTTTATAACTATATGTTAAAGTAGAGTGTATATGTTAATTTATTATACTTTCTAATTAGTTTGTATTTTTCCTACTTAAATTATTCACAGATTATATCATAAAGTGCACTTCTATGCATAACTTTATTTATAGAATAGTTCAAAACTTCCAAGGTAAGTAGGATTTTCAGAAGCACTCATGGTGCATCTACACATGCAATTAATCTGAAGCAATAAACTCCAGAGCAGTTTGAGCCGGAGTAAACAACTGCCAGGCACAGTGTCTAAACGTGCGCCTGAGACCGCAGCAATCTGAGCCGGAGTGAAGCAGTTTACACCAGGGCCAATTCTGCCCTGCTCTGCCCTGAGCTCCAGGTAGCAGCGTTGGGCAGTCAGGGCTGCCTGGTACAAAGGTGCTGCAAATGCAGAGATATATGAGTAGGCAGCGGCCAGGCATCTGGCTCCCTGATGGCTGAGCTGACTGGGTGCAATTTAAACCCAGGGTCAGCATCTACACGTGCATTTAATTGCAGTTAATTACTTCATCATAAGATAGTACTTTCCCCAACAGCACTATCTTATGGCGGTATTAGTTTACTGCAGCCTAATAGCATCACACATGTCAACAGTGAAGCTTTACTCTGCAGCTTTACTCCGCAGTAAAGTGGATGTGTAGACCTGGCCACTATTGACCAAACTCTGTTTTCTTTGAAGTTGATGATAAAACTCCCATTAGGTCTATACTGAGTGTTTCTGAAGTATGGAGTGGAAAAGAGAGATCACATTCTGAGAAAAAACAGGACCCTTTCCTTTTAGGTTCTTTGGTAAAATTTTCTCATTATGATCAAGCTTCCCATTTCATAGTAATGTCACTGTTTCTATTCTAACTTAAGAGAACAAACACAACAATACCTTGCTCATGAGACAAAAATACCTTGAGGCCAAGAATTCAATTCTCAAATTCAAAGACTAGGTAGTCTTAATTAATAATCAAGGTGATTTTCCCCACAGGTTTTTCTGGTGGAAAAACAAACAGGAATAGACACTATCATTCATAATTTGTCTATTTCTTCCTCTTTTTTTTTTAAGTATGGGCCCCTTTACATGTGCAGGTAAAAGTGCAATGGGATCTAATGCACAATCCACGCAATTGTGCCTCCTGACATGCCACACAGGCTCTCTATGCACCGGCAAGCAGCAAGTTCCTGGTGCTGGAAGCCCCCCATCAGCAGCTGTTGTGATCTCCCAGCTCCTGGGACGCATGAAGGCCCCAAGGTTGGAAGATCATAGCCAAGCCCCACAGCAGTTAGGACCCAGCTGGGTCCCGGCACTGAGGGGTTTGCTGCCTGGACCCAATATCCACATCTGCAAGACTCTGGGTCCTGTCCCAGCAGCTACAGGGTGCTACCAGGACCCAGATTCAGCAGCTACTGGGGCTGAGAGTCCCCTGAGCTGACAGGGTTCCTAGTCGCAGGGAAGACACTGCTACATGTGTAAGTTAAATCAAGACACGAACCAGCTATAAAGTTAGCATGCATTTTCAAGGTCTAGCTTTATAGCTGGTTGGACATTTTTATGGCATGATAGCTATTTTGCATGTGTAGCTCGTTTCAGTTAATTGCACAATTAACCAGCTAATTGCACAATACCTGTAACGTGTAGAAGGGGCCTGCATGTGATAAATTTGGAGCTGCTCTGTGAATCTGTGAACATCGTATGTTGATCACGATCTAGGACTATCAACTATCAAACAGCCAATATCTATATTTACAGAAAGCTATCTGGCTACTGTATACACCTGATCATAAAGCCTTAAAGAGAGAATTGCAGATATTTAAACTCAGTTGGACCTGAGAGGGGAGCACTGTTCAAATCCAGGGTGCTGGACCTCAGGGTCTAATATAAGAGTGGGAGAACTGAGGAATTCTGTCATGGGATAGGTAAAAGTATAAGGCTTGATATTTAGAGACTAGAAAAGGGACAGAAGTAAAATGGGACTTGTAGCCACAACAATTTATTCATAGTCATCTCTAAAGCAGACATGCTGCATTTCAATGTACGTCCTAACAAAACTGAAAGGGCCTCCTCCTCAAAGATTAGTTAGACAAGTAGGGACAAACACAAACGGAACATTCATTAACAGGCTGATACGGCCATTTTTATTCTTGTTTCCAAAAATCAAAGTATGTAGAGTAGTTGGCATACTTGTTTCAAGCGTGTGTTTTCCTGCTCTTTGCTGCTGTCAAGAGGTCCTTTCTTTTAAGAAAAATGTTGGGGAACTCATTGCAAGATTTCTTGAAGCTGTCCTGGACACTTCACTCTTGGTCAGCTCACATCCTATTTCTCTTTAGGCTTGTTTGTAGATTCTTCATCTTGGAGAAGAGCCTTTTCAACAAACAATTACTCAAAGGCACAGGTAGCATATGTTCCACTATCTTCAAAGTGCTGGACACTTGCAGTTGGAAAAGAAAATGTTGATTCAGTTGCTCTACATACTGAAGCTTTGGCATCACTTCAGGATAGACAAAATTCACTGTACAGTGCTTCTTCATCCACATCTTGCTACATTTATAGCACTGTCACAGTTCATCAGGTCATTAAATGTGAATTGAGTACAAAAACTAAAGTCAGAGCAGTGTTTCAAAGGACTAACAGAGGGTAACCATTCTGCCAAATACGCAATGCTGCACTAGTATATGTTCAACACATCTAATTTAAATGCACTATGGAGCGTGGCAGGCAAGTTTGTCAAATTCTGGTTAACGATGAACCTACTAAAGGTGTCTTGTTGCCTATACTTCCGATTTACTCTCAGGATTTTCATTGTTCCATATACATCTGTGGCCTGAGTTGCACCACTTTCAAACACTTTTGATAACTATGTACAATACATCCATGTAGCTGTGCATAGTGCAGATATCATGCAGGAACAGATAGATCTTAATCACTTTGTAGCAGGACACTAAGGTGCCTGCTACTACAAGAGCCAGGAAGGCTCATCAGGTGCGGGTTCCCAGGGCAACAGGAGGCAGCAAATGACCCACACCTGCCAGCGATCAGCTGGCTATAAGGGGGCAAGGCCTGGCTCTTAGGAAGGAGAGAGAGGGAGGGGAGGGGAGGTTCGGTTCCGTTCCGTTCCGTTCCGTTCCGTTCGGTTCGGTTCCGTTCCGTTCCGTTCCCTGCCAGCAGCCAGAGGGGCAGGAGCTCCTGGAGTTAGGCGGTGAGGAGAAGCCTAACGGCAAGTACAGCTTGACCAGAGTGGAGCAATGTTGTTATAGCCAGAGGGTGTATGTTTGAGTTATAGCCAGGAGGCTCGAGTTTGTGTTGATGTTACACCGGTGGTTTGGGTGAGGCTATACGGGGACGGAGGAGACCTCATAGGGGACTCACTGTAGAGTGAGGACCCCAGCCCCAGTGAGGGCACGGAGTTCAGTGGTACAGACCCCAGCTCCAAAGAAGAGCCCTAGTGAGAAGGGCAGCCCTGCAGAGAAGGCCCGCAAGGCCTAGACACGCCAGACACCCGGAGCAGGAGAACTGTGGCCAAGTAGAGGAGAGGTAGCCTCCCTACAAAAACAGATATCATCAAAGTCATGGCGGGCAAGAATAGGAGGGTGTAAGTCTGAAACTTGGCACAGTAGAGGAGGCGGCAAGGGCTAGCACAGCAACCCTGCCGTCCCTCCTGTTACACGCTTATCAGCGCTTATACTCGGTCAGTGATGAAGTCCCATATCTCTATATGTGTATTTTTCTATTTTTGTAAAACTAAGTAAACTTCACAGCTTTCCATTATTTCAGAAGTCTTTAAATAGCTAGAGGAAGTGACAGCTTCTTTAGTGGCATATGCCAGAGAAGACTGCTATATTCTTCCTGCACAAATGAAAAACATATCTAGCATTTTTCACCTTCTTAGCAAAGCTTGAAAACTTACTTAAGTATTTTGATTGGCAAATTATCCACTTCATATTTCACTTACTGCCATCCATTTTTGGCTGTGCTGTACAGCACGTGGGCATTACCATTTACTTGCAGCAGATTAGCTTGTGATGCTTTTAAAAAATCACAAAGTACAGAATTATTTTTCCCATAATTAACTGATGCACTGTCCGGCACGAACAATACTATATTTTAATTTTCAGCAATTGTCATTCAAAATTGTATGTATTTTGGTGCTTACAGCATTAAATGATTCTTCATTTTTTGTTTAATTCAAGCAAACTGTTTCCAACATCAATAAACAAGGGAAAATGCCATATAGCCCATGGCTTATATTTAACATTGCCTTTTTTTGAACTATCAATGGCCATGGAAATGATTTTTTGATCATCCAACAGCAATTCACCGTACAGTGTACCAGAACATTTTGCCGTCCTACAATCTTTTTTTTTTTTTTTTTTTTAACTCAGCTTGAAATATTTAACAGTCAGCTCCATCCTGCAGTCAAGCAACAAGTATCTGTGACAATGCGCAACTGCAGGATGTACATAAGCTACTTTGGCAGCAAAGGCTCGAGTCTCCAAAGGATTGCCTGTCATTATAAAGTAGCCATATTATTGCTAGCATTTTTCTGTCTCACTGACAATGTGCTCTCTCATAGCAACCACGCCTCCGTTTCAAATAAAATATGACATTGGACATGTGGTACAATAAGCCATCCCTGAATCCTTGCGTTTTCCAATCTGCTCTCTAAATTCAAGCCTCATATCCACTCATCCTTGAAAGAAAGGGCCCTTTTCTGTTTCTTCTTTGAAGTGTTACAGCCATCCTTTCTCCTTTTGTCCTCAAGTGTATGTTCAGGTGCAATCATATCCCCTCTCAGCCTTCAATTTGCTAGGCTGAACAAGCCTAGTTTTTCCAGTCTACTTTTCTATGATGGGCTCTCCATCCCCTTATTGTCCTATCAGCCTACATCTGTTACAGTCTGCATTAATCTTCCTTGAACACTGGTGGATAGAATTGTAGAAGGCAGGATAGGTTTGCACCTTATAGACTGACTAATTTAGCTTAAGCTTTCGTGAGCTGGAGTTGACTTCATCAGATGCTGTGAAAGAAAGTACACATCTTGCAGGAGGACTGCACAGAATGGAGACAGTGATTTGAATACAAAAGGTAGGCAAGGCAAGGAGAGAGGGGAGGGGGAAGAGAGGAGGAGGGGAGTGCTAGGAGAGGCAAACAAGCAAATAACCCATAGGAACAAAGGGGTCACAAGAGCTAATCCATGTAACAGGATAGGAATCTGTAGTCGCCGTTTAAACCACACTTAGGGACCTACCAAAATCACAGTGAAACAAAGGGTTTTTTGTGGCTTGCTCGTAAAGTGCAGAGCCAGTTTCATGGGCATTTTGCTGTGGCCGCACCACTTGCTGCTGGTTGGCAGAAATTCCCTATGCCATGGTGCTGACTGGTGGGAAGGCTGGTGGGAGAGACAAGGGGGCAGCCGCCATCTTGATAGTTAGCTGTCTTTTGTGCATCCCCGCCCCTTGGCACTGATTGGTGGAGAAGCCGGGGGGGGGGGGCAAGGAGGCAGGTACCATCTTGACTCCTTGCTGCCTTTTGTGTGGCCCCACCCCTTGGTGCTAATTGGCAGAGGCGCCTTGGGGAAGAGGAAGGACAAAGGGGCAGCTGCCATCTTGATTACTGGCTGCCCTTTTTGCCACCCTGCTGCATGATGCTGACTGGTAGAGAGGCCCGGAAGGAGCTGGCTCCCACTAGGGACCCAGCATTTCATTTTTATTGAGGTTTTTTTGGAGATTTTGCAGACAAAGCTGGATTTTGCTGTTTCCACAAAATTGCAAATTAAGTAGGTCCCTGACCATACTTAACATATCCAGCTTGCAAGTGTTTTTTAAAGATCTGCTGCCAAGGAACAGCTACCCTGAGGTCAGCAATGGAGCATCTGGGGAGGTTAAAGTGTTCTGCCGGGCACCTTTGGGTGTCTCTAGCTGATGTCAGATTGGTTCATTCTTTCCAGTAGGGATCAACTGGTCTATTTAATGTAGACAGCAGAGGAGCACTGTAAGCAGGTGATGCATATGTGATGTTGGCAGAGTTACAGGTGAGTGACCTTGGATATTATAATGAACCTTGGATGTTATCTTTTTCAGTACTAGTGCTGTGACACAGCAGGCATCTGAGCTCATTGCAAGGCCTGGTGCCTCGGTGAGATTGGGAGTTAGGTAGCTGTTCTTTGAGAGATGCTGTTTGAAGTTGGGAAGTACCTGTAAGGCAAAATAGGTTTGTCCCCCATGGAAACATGGCAGGAGTTTCTGGCTACATTGGCTCTATCCTACTCCCATATGCCACTGGAGCTGCCAGCTATATGAAAGACTACAGATTACTTACAGAAACTGAGCTCCATTAATAAGCTTCTAGTTAATACTGTATTAGTTACCATGGATGTCATTTCTTTGTATGCCAAAATCCCTTGTGATGGTACCAGTGCCAGAAACAATGGGATGTCCTGGGTTGCCAAGTTTGTGGATCATAGGTAATAAGTAAAAGTTCCCTGGCCTGGGCCCCTGGGAGATGGAAGCAGTAATCATCCAAGTTAAATTCTTTAAGAGTTTGTCTAGTTCCTCCTGGTATTGTGCCATAGCGTCCTCTCTCTGGAATTTGTAAAACACTATAGTGGAAAATTCTCTGGGCTTCTTGCTCCCCCCAGCCCCTTAGCCTGTTGTAATATAGTATCTGAGTTGTTTTTAAGATTGTGCATGGCTCTCTATGCTACAGGACTGAGTTTGTAGCATAAGTGTTGGGGGTTTTTCTATAATCTCAGAGCGGGCACTGAGGCAGAAACAGTTTATATAACAGGTCCAGAATGAGCATGCAGCTCTCAGGTGGAGTCCAGGAGTTGTACTTATTTTTGTGCTGTGTATGGATTCTGGATATTATATCCGTGTACACCAAATCCCTAGTGAGGATGGATTGCAAGCCATAAAAAATATTATCCCCAAAGAGGACAGTGCTTCTGTTTCCATTACTTTCTCCTACACAACTATTTCAAGTTTGGAGAATCCCTATACCTACAAACAAATGGCACTGCCATGGGCACAAGCATGGCCCTCCAATATGTCAACATAATTTCAGAGACTTTCAAGAGGGTAGCTAATACATATCAGTGGTTCCAGGATCAGTGGACTACCAAACTGGTATCCAACCTGACCAGGGAAGCTCAGGCCACATACTGGCTCCTGGGAGCTGAGGCCACTTGAAGCTATGACACCCTCGAGTCTGCCACTTCAGACTGCCTGGGGCTCATGGAAGGAAACATACAGACATCAGTTCTGAGTGGAGCCACTTAACCCATATTCTCACCCACAAGCAGTGGTACAAAGCCTTAAGGACTTACACACCTGGTGGCTGAAACTGGAAGCCAACTCAACCACAAACATCATAGTATTGGTGACAGAAATGTTTAGGAAAATATTCCCAATGGGGGCTTGGGAGTGAGTTTGTGTACACTAGGTTATGAACTTTTAAAGGAGGCAGTCCAGACATTTTAGAAATTGAGTTAAAGCATGGAACATCTTCCATGGGGGCCAAAGGGATGGGCCAACCAAAGCCTAAATGTAAAGCAGAGAAAGTCAGCTGTGGCCTGTGAGCTATTGGGTCAAGGTTGTACACTCAGCCCAGAAGGGGCACCCCAAAACAACAGGGGCAAGGGCGCAGTCACCTCATCCATAGAGGCAGGGGCATAAGAGGATCTCCACCAGGATGAGATATTAGACCCAGGGAAAAGGGAGCCCTCACTCTGTTTTCTATGTGGCCAGCCTGGTCACTGGCACCAGGACTGCCTACTCATTGACTACAGTTATGTCTAGTCTGGGATCACTGAGGACCTGACAGAGACTCTAAAACAGAGGGCCTATGTACTCCATATCACAGGGTCCAGGGTCCTGAGCCTCACAGACTCTGGCTCAGCCCAGACATTTGTGAACAGGTGGCTCAGGGACACCACCAAGCTCACAATTACTGAGTGCATTATGTCAGGGGTTCCCAACCTCCAGGCTGTGGCCCGCTGGTCCGCAGGAGGGCTGGCTCCCGGACCAGAAGCGACTACGGACTGGCAAACTGCAAACTGGCAAACTACGGACTGGAAGTGACCACCATACTGAGGACCAGCAGCCAACCCTTTTTTATGCGGAGTACAAAAGGGTTGGCTACCTGCACACAGGTAGCTCGCCGGTCCACAGTCACTTCTGGTCTGTGGCTTGCCTCAGCCTATAAAAGGTTCCTCAGCCTATATAATGCAGATCGGGAACCCTTGTATTATGTAACCTGTATACACAGGGGTACTTAACCCTATCGCACTACGAAGGCACAATTGTTAACTGGGGACTGGATGGCTTAGTTCACTTGGACAGTGGCCAACCATCTCTCCCACCCAGTACTGGTGTGTAGAGACTGCGGCCCACTGAACAGGTTCTTGCACCTGGCAGCAGAGAATAGATAGGCTCTAGAGATGCAAGACTATCTTGAGGACTTTTTTGACCCAGAGGCCTTTGGACCCTGAGCTATACCACAATGGGAACACTGAAGGGTCAAGAGGGAAGCCCTCTTGAGGGAGAAGGTCCATAGTAAATGGTTTGGAAAAGGGGTAGGAAATCATTGCAAACTAAGTGCCCCTAAGAAAATCCTGCAAAAGAGAGCACCTCAAGCAACCTACCAGATGGGGAAAGAGAGCCCTGATTTCATACAAAGATAGAGGGAGGACCCTGAATTTGATCCCCTCTATGACTGATTGGCCAAGGTGAGTAGAAAAGCAGTAGACCCTTGCCTAGATAGATGCTCACCACTTCAAGTTTATGTAGGGATTTCCTGATGAGAGTCACTAGAGATCACACTACCAGGATGTGGAAACCCCAACTACTGCTACCAAAATTTCACCAGGGTCAAGTATTGAAAGTGGCTTATTATATACCATGGGCAGGACACCTGGGAATCCTGCAGAAGGAACTTACAGAGTGTCAGAAAATTATGAAGAGCCATAGTGTCAACAGAGAACTATTAAAACTTCAGGACCTTTGATAATTGATTTCTGTCCTACTAACAATATAAGACTATCGGTATCTAACTGTACTTTGTGAAACTGTTTCTAGTGTATCATAAATGCATCTTAGTCAACTAGAATGACAAAAATTTCAAAACTGAAATATTTTTTCTACCAAATATGTAGTACACTCAGACCAGGAAACTTGCTCTCATTGAAGTTAATATAATACTCTTTCAGACCATCATTAAGTCACATGAATCTAGAGAGGGAACACACTGACAGGGTTGTTCAGCTTCTGAACAGCCAGAGGCCATAGCCTACAGGGCCACAGAGGTCCACATGCTGCATGGGCTCATTCCCCCTTGCCCTGGCCCTTGCAGCTTGGGCAATGCAGGCCATGCAACTCCTGGAGAGTTGCAACTCCTGGAGAGCCTGGAGATTCTGACAGCAGCGGTAGGAGTGGTGGGAGGAATGGTAGCTTCACTGGAACCCCCAGGCCAGATATTAAACCCTCACGGGCTGCCTGAGATATATAGTAGGAGTGGGAAGGATCCAATTTGCTCTGGCCTACAGGCTACTGACATCCACTGAAGTCTCTCCAGTCTAGCCTCAAAGAGAGGTTAGACTGGAACCAAAGCTACTGCTACAGAGTAGAATATTTTAAAGGAAAGATGACTGTTTCTCTATCTCTGCAGCTAAGTCAATTGGCCTGTGAACAAGGAAAAGCTGAAGAGTATCCTCAGAAAAGGGTGGTGATAGATTTAAGTATGGTGAAGCTTCAGAAATATTTGCTGTTCAGACTACTGCTTGTCTTTTCCCAGGTGACAGCTTTTAAAAAGGCATCATGCCTCAATGTTCAATAGAAGTCCTTGCAAAGGTGGGGAAGATTATAAATTGACAAAAAAAGAACAAAGAGTCAGAGAGTCCAGAAATAAAGTGGATTTAGTTTTTTTTTAAAATAACATTATAACAACAATTTAAATATTCACAAAATAATGTGCAATGCATACATTCCATAATTGTACTATGATCAATTGTCACAGTCTGAACTTCCACTAAATAAAGGGACAGCATTTTAGATTAAATTAAATCAAATTTAATTAATGCTCTATATATAGATAGATAGGTAGATAGATATATTAATTAAACCAGTGCCTGATGGCAGTTCTCTCTGATGGTCATTGCTGCTTTTCTTAAATTTCTGACTTTAATTGAGGAAATATACTCATTTAATTTGTACATTTTTCATCTCTATGTAATAGCAAGAAAATTAGTGGAAATTGTTTTGTGCCCAGATAACCATCTACCACTTCTATTACAAATATAGTTGTTTTGTTTTAATTTATAATGTTAAATTAATGTTCTGGTCTTTGCCCCTGGCATGTATGTCAGCAGCAGACAGCTACTGGCATACAAACTCACGTTGCATAAGGTATTGCTTAATTACAGCCTTATTTGAAAGAATGTGAATACAAAAACAGAAAATAACACTTAATTACTAAATGTGAGAAACAGAAAAGAGAAAGTAAAAAAACTTCATGCTCATAACTCATGTTGCTCTCCTTGCACATCATAACATTTGATCATGTTTGCATATAATTTTTTATGTTCTTTTTTCCTTTGGGTTTCATCACTGTATTTCTACAATATTTTTAGTCAGCGGTTTTGCAGTCCTTAAATATTAATCTTCACATTACTTTTGTGACACAGGTAAGTCCCACAATTTTATACTTATGGAGATATGAAGTTAAATTATAAGGTAACACTCTCTCAAAAACAGGATCAGAAGCAGAATCATAGATTCATATAAGTTAGAGGCTGGAGTGGACCTCACAAGATCATTAGGTCCAGTCCCCTTGCACTTGGGCAGAAAAATCTCTCTCACCTGTCTCCTAACTCATTTCTGATATTTGATTTTTAGCCATAGGCCATCATCACAGGCTCATCATTAGCTCCGTGAGCATTTACCTCTCAGGCTTTATGCCTTTACCTCTGCTGGCATAGAAGTCTAAAATTATCCCATCCTGGACCCATCAGCTATAACTGCTGACAGATATTCAATTAAAGGTGCTATGGGTTCTGATCCACTATCCCAACAACTGCATCTCCTGCCGTGCCACAGGAGAATCAGATCTCAGTCACATCCTATTCCTGAAGCAGAGGGAGCCCAGGATCATGATCCCAGGCTCTCCCTGAACCAATAAATAGCAAACTGGGTACACAGTTCAGCCATGGCTCAGAACACCAGTCAGTTGATCAGTGCTCCCAGTCACAGGAGTGCACCAGAGCCATGAAGGGCTCCTGTGTTCTCTTTCAGCTGGGACCATTAGTCAGATGACCAGTATTGCCAGCTATGGGAATGCTCCAGAGCCCTTCAGGACTGGCACTCATAGCACCGACCAGTTAACCAGTGCTCCCTGTTAGGATCATGGAACATGAACAGTCTCACATAGTCATTAAGCACCCAAAATACTGGTACAGTCTTGATCGGTTCCTCAAGGAGCTGGGGGTACTGAGGGGTCTGGCATCAGAACTGAATTCAGGAGTTGTAGCCAAAGCAAGCTGGGTTCAGAAGCTATAGCCAGAGACAGGGTAAACTGAGGGTTAACTTGGATCAGGAGTCAAAAGCCAGAGCCAAAGACTGAACCAGAATCAAAAGCAGGGAACCAGAATCAGGGAATGCTAAGGTCCTAGCAGAACCAGAAAACAAGGAAAGAAGTGCACAGAAGGTCAGGGACAAGAACTTTTGCCTTTGCCCAGACAAGGAGACTGCAGACTGGGCCTCTGAAGGGCTGGAACAGATGGGGCCTATTACCTGTGACCTCAAGGGACTGGTTGGCTGGACTGCTTCACTCAGCCCAGCTGGGACGAAGGCACTGCTCCAAATGGCACCTTTTCTGGGGATGAACTTGCCCTGATGTCTTGATTGGGACCAGCTGAGTGCAGGGTTCCGGCCTGGCCTCACACTTGTGGCCACAAGAGCACATTGGAGCTAGAATGGCCGCTGGTCCTGTTTTATACTCGGACCATTCTGTTTTAAACCCTTTGCCCCCTGTCCATTCTTGAATGAGGCCTGGACTGCATAAAGGCCTGTTTTTCAGTTTGTTGGTGGAAATGCATGTCAGTCATTTGTCCTCATGATTCTATTGGCTGTGCCTAGAGGTTGGGTGGTGCACAGCCAGGAGGAGCAGGGCTCTGAGCAGCCAGGGGAGGAGGAAGGTAAAGGATTCCAGGGGCTGGTGGCTCTGTGCCTGCATGAGGAGCCATGGCTGCAGTGTACATACTGGCACAGGAGGAGTCGAGGCACTGTTGCGTGCCTGAGTTCCCTTACCCTGGGCTGGGCATGTGCAGGTGGCCGCGGGAGAAACTGAGCTCCAAGGGCCGGGCAGTTGGCCTGCACACACACCCCTGCACTGCCTTGGCACAAAATAATGGCTTTGAGAGCAGGCAGGTGAAGCGCTGCATTTGTATCTGCTGGAACACCAGTGGGACTAGGGGGAGGCCTCTTGCCACCATCTTCGCACCCACGGAGAAGCCCAGCAAGTTCCTGGGATGTCCTGCTGCATGGGGAGGGGGAGCTTTGGGCAGAGGGGCCTCTGGACACCTGGGCAAGCTCATTAAGCCAATATTTCCAAGTGCCATTACTGACTAGTGTCTATGGTGATAAGGAGGAGAGGCCCCTGTGCAGTGTTTACCCCAGGCTCCCAAAAGCAGACCTGGGCTGGAGTGAGACCAGATCCTGGGGAGGCGGTGGTGCTTGAGCTTCACACCGGCTATGCCACATTCTCTCAGAGCTGGACTGTCTGGAGAGAATGGCAGAGCTGCAGGATACATGGAACCATGATGTAGGGGGAGCAAGGCGAGGCTCCCTGCTGGCTTAACCACAGAAGCTCACAAACTTGCTGCTGACCCTAGCACTTGCTCTCCCTTGTTTCACAGGGCGCCATCTGTTCATGGGCATGGGGTTCATAGACTGAAAAGCAGCCTTTTTCTGGTGGCCCTGCCCCTTGCTGCCTGATTGGCCAAGGGGGCCTGATGCTGATTGGCTGCAGAGGCAGCAGCCCTTCCTCTCACCATTGATTGTCTCAGGAGGTCAGGGGTCCCATCCCTCACCAAAAGGATGTCTTGTATTCTGGGGATGTGTCAATAGCCACCCTAACTGGAACGTTTCACTCAGGTGAGCTCCCATGGCTGGGAGTACTGGTCAGCTGATCACAGCTGGAGCTATGGGAGCATATCAGAATGCTGAGGTTGGGCACATTGATCAGCTGACAGATGCTCCCAGCTGTGACAGTACATCACAGCCCTTCAAGGTTCTAGTGCACTCCCAAGGTTGGCTCCCAGACACTGGAGCACACTGGAGCAAAGGGCTCTGATGCACTCGCAACTGGTGCTCCCAGCCATGGGAATATGTCTGAGTCCTTCAAGGCTCCAATGTACTCTTGAGGTTGGGAGCATCAATCAGATGACTGGCACTGGCCACACATTCAACTTAAGGTGCAATGGGACCCAACCACACAAGTTATTACACATTTCGTATAATACATCTTGTGGCTTATTCCCTGTTTTAATGCACCATTAACTGCATGAGCACATGGCTGGGTTACTACTTAAGATGCGATTAACAGGTGCCCATGATACTTGTGTATATCAACTGTGCTTACCCAACAGTTCCACACCTCATTTCCACACCTACATTTCTTCCCTTTGGGGGTCTGTAACCAATTGTTTATATAGTGACCAAACAGGCTTTTTTAAAAATAAACAATATTTTTGTTACTATCCACTGATGATGATATATAGATAAGAGGGTTTAATGCTTTTAAACTCCCAAAGCAGACAGTAGTCTTCACACTCTTATGTATACTGTAGTTGTAAAAGTGCCTGCAGTACTGCATAGAGATGTGTGACCCCACTAGCTCAGGTACTATCAGCTGTTTAGCCATTCAAGTAAACAGCTTATAGCTGGAATGGCAGTTTACTTCTGTGAGAGCAAATTTACCCTTTTATATAAACCGTCATTCAGGTTTTCCCCAACAAACTCTGCTTCCTCTCATCCCATGAATGTTCTTTTGTCATCCTGCCTCAACTTTTCTGATCATTGGTTCATGTGGAACTCCACAACCAGCAACTATTTGTGGAAAAGTGACCTACCTTGAGCCAACTGTTTTATTTTGCAGTTTGTTTTTCCTTACAGCCAATGATTAAACTAAGCCAATACAGTCACACACTCAGTATCGCAATAGCCAAGCCCATACAGCATTCACATTGTACTAGAAAACAGTTTCAGTTCTACCTTAACCTTTGATTTATCCAAGAAAGCAGAACAAGTTTTTTGTTATTTTTGTTTTTTGGGGTTTTGTTTTTTTTACCTGTGCATCTGGGTATAATTTTGGCATTTTAATAACAAAATATGGTAAAACACCCAGCTACTTTGAGAAGCTTTTGCAAACTGTACTTTCATGTAGGTTTGAAACCACTTTCTGAAAGGCTTATTCATGAACTGTATAAAGCAACCTTTATGTTTTTCTACATTGTGCAAAAGGTAAAGTGCTGGTATTGTGACAAACACAGTGAGCTTGTTATCCTCTTAAATCTCACCTGGAGAAAGATGCCATTTTCAAAAGTGGTCAGATGTGATGCTGGTCTAACTGCATTTCCATTAGTGCCAATGAGAGAGAGAGAGACCACTGTCTTTAAAGAGATGAGGAATCCACTAACACTGAGCACTTTTTAAAAAACTACCCAGTACTTCTATTATAAAACTGTGAACAGAAAACAAATGATCCTCTGTAAGATTTCATACTAACTTCCTTTAAAAAACTGTCTTGTTACTTCACTTTTAAAAGTACCCAATTTCAGAAACCCTTATCCTGATTTTAAAAGCACCCAACATCAATACTCCACAGCTCCAAATGACTTAATTTGGAGGTTCAACTACTCTGACAACTACACCCAATGCATTTCAAGACACAAGCCAAAAACTGAGGTTTGTTTTTACAGCACCAGGGTGAACAGGTAATGGAGATGCTGACACACAATAGTTTCAGTCATTCAACAGGTTTTGCTTCAGTCATTTATGCAATAAAATAGACCCTGAATAAAAGGAAATGGTCTTGAAGTCTTATGTATTAACACAAAATATGGCAAAATACAGAATATGAGTGTTAGAGAAGGCCTAAATATTTTATTTTCAGTTAGATAAATGACAGTATCTTAAAACATATGTGAAAAGTTATTTTAAACATAGATTTATAGGACTTAATGTTCATTGTCTGAACAGCCACAGATCAAATAAGTTTAGTTGTCAAGTAAAAGATTTGGTAAGCACCAGTGTGTATGTTTGTTGTGGTGGGTTTTTTTTCATTTTTAAGTATCTGTACCTTGCTAACCCAGCCTGGGATCCAAGAATCAAGTTAGGTTCTTAAATTACATGGGCTAAATTAACCAGTATAATGACACCAGATGGTCAGAAGTTAGCATGCAATGCCACTGAAGTAGAAGGAACACATTCTAACTCACTTTTCTGCAGCTGTGTTGGCTCTGCTACTCTAAGGTGATTTAAGCAAACAAACAAATGTCACATTTTTGGAACTAAAACAAGAGGTTGGTTTCTGAAGCTAAGGAATGGATTTAAAGTGCCATATTTAACTAATCTATTCTCAAAAAAGTACTACATTTTCATATTTATATTATGTTTAAAAGTTTTGAAAATTGATTTAAATTAGGATTTTTAAAGAATAAAAACATATACTCAACCTGAAAGTATTTATATTTTACTCTTGGACACTGCATTGAATTACAGTGAAAGAGAGAGAAAGAACATGTGCACATATGCTGTATACTGAATTCTACCATCTATTATGCTATAGTAATCCAGGAAAGATTAGCTCTACTATTGTACCATACATTTTTATATTAGAAATAAAAACTGGCAATGTTTGTACAACACTGTCAAAAAGAAGATGCAGATTATACAACTATTGATATCCTGGTCTTACTACAGGGAAACAGCAAAATAGATAGGATTATGGTAAGAAGCTGATGTGTGACTGGGGAAATCCTTTTACTTCTATAAGCCTTAGTTTCCTTGTCTTTAAAAAGGAGATAAAGATACTCCTCTGTAAAGCTATCACAAACTTGCAAAAAATAGTGCACGACAGATATGTGGGGCACTTTGCCAGAGACTAATTCTGGGGTAGGAAGGCAAAGTTTAGTCCCAAGAACCCACTGGTGAGTCCAGAAAATAAGGTAGATAATTCTGAAGCAAAAGACATGGAGTATAGTTATGAGGCTATTATACAAGGGGAGGATGGAAGGGTGGAGAGGGCAGGGGAACAAGCACCCCACTGTTAGTGGTGAATGTTGAGATAGGAGGGAAAGCAGTACCAGCGCAGGTAGACTCAGGCTGTGAACAGACACATTAGGCAGGGCAGAGACATAGGGAGAGAAGGTTGAGTCTCGTACCCTGGTCTGTCTTCCTGGGGAGGCAAAAATATGCCACATTCCCAATGCAACTGACAATAGCATGGTACACCCATGTGATGGCTAGAGAATGATATTTTGAAATTTTCTTTTAGAAATTGGCTTGCATTAGAACAACTGTCCAGGGGAATGGCAAGGGTTAATTGGTTTCTAAAGTTTGTGTGAGGCAAAGATTCACATTCTCAGCATTTTATCATCCAAGGGTCCAAAGCTAGAAGAGAGGTACATACATCCTAGGAACCTGAAAACATGAAGCAGCAAAACAAGCACTGTGTTCCCTTAGAACAAGATAGGAACATGCAGAATTAGCATCAGATTACAATGACCAAATGTAACCTGGCTAAGAGCCCCTGGGATCCCCAGTTTTGGTGGAATGACCAAATTAGGAGACCAGGGATGACCAAATTAAGATGTATGCATGTGATGTGTTTACGAAAGAAAGGATTATGCTGACAGGACAAAACATGAACAGCATGACAACCACAAGGAAACCAATCAACAGTACCTGGAAATGAAGGGTCATCATGAGAGAGAGAATACAAAAGGTGGGATCCTGAAGCCACCGTGGGCAGAGGGAGCACTACCAGTGTAGTATTGCAGTAATTATAATTGCTTTGATTGCTTATATTGTTATTTTTCTTTTTATATTATGAAATATTTAACCATTAAGATAAAGTTAATCTTGTTATCATTTATTTTTTATAATATTTTGATCAGTCATTATTAGTGTTCTGGAATTAACCATTTATTTTAAATTTCCTATTGTTTAGCATAAACGTATTTGACATATTGGTCTCATGATTTTAGAACTTAAATTTAGTATAAGGAAAATGCTTATGCAAGGTTTGTGGCATATCTGGCGTATGTGCAAAGAGGTAACAAAAAAGTGAATGATGTATGTATGTGACAATGTGAAGGAAGACAGTCCTCTTGCAGCAGGTGAAAATAGCCTTCTGTGGTTTAACAGGTAAAGGCTGCAGCAACATCGAGTCAGCAGTTAAGGATTACCAAATACTAGATCATGCTTCACCCTGACAGCTGAAGACTTCTAGCAACAACCCCCCATGAAGATTACAGACCACAAAGCCAGAAGATCATGTCCTACTAGTTCCAGCCTGCCAACAGGACAAGGAGGATGACCTTCCCCTCTGACTCAGCAGAATCCATAGGCTTGTATGGACAGCTATCACTATAAACAATGAATACAAAAGACAAGGCTTTGGGTCGTTTCCACCTGCAAGAAGGAGTTTTGGGTGTGTCCAACAAGACCTGACTCCAGCCCTCGTGGTCAGTCTGGCTGGCCACCAGACTGACCTAAGCAACTTTAAAACTTGGTAACACTTTAACCTTTGCAGGACTGTCTAACTATCTGTGTGTGTGTGCTTGTCTCTTTTATATGAATAAATGAGTGAATGAGTATGTGTGGTAATAAGTAAAGCAGACAACCTTATTGTTCTTTATTCTTTTCACGTTGCATGTTTTATGCTGCATTGTGCCTTATTCCCTGATAAGATTCCTGCTTGTTTTTAATTCACACTGTACGCCCTGTGCACATAGCACCAGCCCATTTTGCCCTCCCTGTTGGGGGGGAATGGGCATCAGCCCCCAACCTCCGAAGTTGTTGACATTCAGATGATCCAGCAAGGTAGTGCTTGCATACCAACTGGATGTACCATCTCCTTGTGAAACCCTAGAACTGGTAGATAAGTAGGGTTGTGTAGTCATTTTTCTTACTTTGCTTGCATTAGTCTTATCTGCTATCATTGTGTATCAATAAAATGTGCTTGTTATTGAACAGAAGGGGTCATGGTCAGTCTTTTTAAAAGGTTGTGATGGCCTGGAACAAGATATCAGGGACCAGTTTGTAAATCCAGTGCCAACATGATGCACTGCAGGCATATATGGCAGCTGGCCTGCCCTACCCAGTGTTGTTGGGATGAGACTGGCTCTGGTTTCCAGAACTGATAACAAAGATGCTGCAGGATAATGGTACTGGGCCACAGCATGAATGCAGGGTGTCCTGTGTGCACACTCCTGGGTACAAGACACCTGAAGAGAAATCCATCATCAAAATTGGCTATATTGTAAAGTGCTGCCAGTTGAGAGTAGAACAATCCAGGGAGGACATTTTCCATTGCATAAACAAAAGCAGCATTGTGCAATCTGAAGAGGGTATATTGCATCCCAACCTTGTAAGCACCCATCCACATTTCAAGGAAAGGAGAAGGCTTTTGAATTGGGTAGAGAGGGGGCTAGGGGAAGGCAAGGAAATAATGCAATTGCTGATCCCAAAGATGTACCGATGAGTGCTGTTGAGAGTAGCCATAAGTTTCCCACCAGGGGTCATCTGGGGGCTGATAAGAGAAGAGTGGTTGCTTCACTTTTTTTGGCCAAGGATATGACATGGAGGTACAGGCTTTCTGAGATTCATGTCCTGACTTCCAACTGGTGGGCCCTGAGAAGTTCTGAAGAGCTCCCTTAACACTGATGCCCCTCATGGAGGGACCGTTTGAATGGGTAGCTATGGATATAGTAGGCCTGTTAGAAAGGAGTGCAGCCGGGAATCAATATGTATTGGTGTTGGTGAACTATGCCACACAATACCTGCAGGCAATTCCCCCAGGGTTGGTGACAGTCCAGAAGACTGCCAACAAACTGATAAAGATCTTTTCTTGGGTGGGGCTGCCTAAAGAAATACTGTCGGACCAAGACAGCAATGTTATGTCAAGGGTACTCCAGGAGGTTTGTGATGTTACACATAATAAATCATACCATGCACAAACAAGTGGATTACTGGAACAATTTAATCAC
>NW_005842413.1:605144-625552 GCF_000455745.1 Alligator sinensis | reverse complement strand
TAGGGAAAGTTCATAAAGAAAGATCTGAGACATTGGGACCAGCTGCTGTCCCACTTACATTTGTTTATCAAGAAGCCCCACAATAATCTATGGACTTCCCACCATTTGAGCTGTTGTCTGGACATCACTCCTGGGGTGTGCTGGACTTAATCAAGGACGGTTGGAAAGAGCAGGAGGGGCCAGTACAGAACCCAGTGAAGCACATGGTACAGCTTAGGGAGCAGTTAAAGATAGTGGGGGCCCTGGCACAGGAGAACCTAAAAGCAGCACAGGAAGACAAGTGAGCTTGTATAACTGGCGGGCACGCAAGTGACAATTTGATGTGGGAGACCAGATGTTGATCCTGCTCCCTGAAGAAACAGCAAAACTACTGACACACTAGCAAGGCCTATATGAGGTAACAAGGCAAGAAGGGCCAATAGACTATGAAGTTAGACAGCCAGGTAGGCAGACTTTACACCAGATATATCACGTACATTTGTTAAAGAGATGGCAAGAGCATGAAGGCGTGTTCACGGCACCATACCCAGACCACTCGGAACTAGGATCACAAGTAAAGAAGAAGGCAAGCAGGCACTCCATGTCCATAGGTGAGCAACTAACAGACATGCAGCTGGCATGTAACAGACATTACAGAAAAGTAATACCCAGATGTCTTTACAAAGGAGCCTGGTGTCATACAACTTATCGAGCATCGTATAGAGACATCCCCAGGGAAGCTTGTGCAAGACTGCTGGAGATGTCTCCCACAACAACTGCAAAAACAAGAACAAGAATAAATTAGACAGATGTTAACCCAAGGGAGTCACACAGCAAGGAAGGATGGGGCCATTCACTAGTGCGCACATTTCTGCCACGTAAACTAAATAGCTAAGCTTGATGCATATGCAATGCCATGGGTGGATTAATTGATGGAAGCTGCTCATAGATAGGATGCAAGCCCTTAGGGACTGGGTCCCAACTAAGACAAAAAAAATGAGTGCAGGTATTTCTCAGACTCATCAATTATTACTGCTGCCTGATGTTCTCCGACTTGACTGTGTACCTATCTTCTCCGACTTGACTGTGCCATTGACCAATTTAAAACAGAGGAACTGCCCCAGCTAAGATAAAGTGGCAGACAGAACCTTCCAAAAAGTGAAAGAGGCCTTGTGCTTGCAGCCATTGGTGCATACACGAGACTTCAAGAAACCTTTCCAAGTGCAGACTGATGCCTCTAACATTTGCCACTGGCACCATCCTGTCAGAAAGAGAAGAGGACAAGGAATTTCCAGTAGCCTATAGCAGCTGCAAGTTGCACAGCCATGAACACACATACACAACAATGGAGAGGGAGTGCTTGGCTGTCAAGTGGGAAATAGAGACCCTGCGGTATTACCTATTAGGAAGAAGGTCCGTTCATTCTACTGACACACCATGCACTGCTAAAATGGCTCCATCATATGAAACCAGACAACCCCTGATTTACCCTCTGGTATCTCAGTTTACAACCCTATAAATGTCATTGTAGAGCACTGACTGGGGAAGCAGCATGTAAATACAGATTTCTTGTCACAAAACAGCAAGGAAGAAGAGCCATGGGACCCACACACTAACCAACGGTCAACCAAAGGTGACTGGAAAGGTGCCAAACTATTGGGGAGCCAAGAAGAGTGTTTGTAAGTAGCTGCCCAAGGGACAGGGCCTGGCCAATGGGTAGATGTGGGGTCACTGTCTTAGTGAATAACTTGAGATCCAAAACAAGATGTAGGAAGCTAAAGGAAGTGTTTAGGACCACCAGCTTTATGAGGTGGGAGGGCATGAGCAAAAACCAGAATGGTAAAGAGGAAGCCACCAGACAGGTTACATTCAGGTAGTCTTCAGAAGCACAGCAAGTGATATCAGTTTGATGGTCAAATGGTACTTGTCAGACAAGTTCAGGTAAAAATAAAACATCCAGCAACCTCACTGGAACTGCAAAAGCCAAATGGAAGCGGCACAGCAGACCCCCCCCCCTTCCCCTGCAAGCTTGAGAGAAGGAGGGAAGGTATGTAACAGGACACCCCTGCCCCTGATACTTAGGAAGGCCTCAGAGGGCAGGAAACCTCAGGGCAGGAAGGGCAGCAAGGAGTAGTGGCCTAGGTGGACTGAAATAAGGACTAAAAAAACCAGGAGGCTAATGAGGCAATTAGCTGCACCTGGTCCCTGGGCGCAGAAGATCCAGTCCCATGGCTGGAAGGAGGCTGGGCTTCCAAATATAAGGAACGGCCCCTGCACACAGCGGGAAAGGAGCTCCCAGGAGACAGGGTCTGCTGGAGACAGACAGACAGACAGGAAAGCCACCCAGGGTAGCTGGGGTGAGATGACTTTGATAGAGATAGGGTCTGTGGGCAACATTTACCCTGGGGGAGGGAGACTATTTGTTTTATGAAACAGCTGGCTTGTACTTTTGTTCTGTTTTGAACTTGAGTGTGGAGTGTAAGAAGCCAGCCCCAAGCCAGAGTAGCTGAGACTGGTGGGGTGAAACTTGAACCCCAGGAGGGGCTGCCACCAAGGCAGAGCCAATACCTGGGAGCTAAGGTCCTAAACAGCAAACCAAGACTGAGGGTTTGGCTGGACAAAAAGGGAGCCAAAGCTGTGACAACTGAAGCCCCAACAGGTGTTCACAAGCCTGTGGGAGCACTCCCTTAAAGGGGAAGCACTCAAGGGAGAGCACAGGCCCAGGTGGGAGGGCTGGTATGGTTGGGCAGGCAAGATAACCAGCAACATTACCCTGGAGCCCAGGAACTGCTTCCCCCAAAAACGAGCAAGTTAGCATCAAAGTTGTGGCAAATGAGAGACTAGAGATGGGGTCAGGAAAGAGCTGGCAGGTGGGTTAGACCACAGGGGGGACCAGGTACTGGGCTGGCAGGGCCCCCCAAAGGTACCACACTAATGGTAAGTTGTGTTTAATTTTATCATTTTTATATTTGTATGAAGTATGTTATTTGATATGAATGTAATTTTATATTTTTTATAGTATGGCTGGGGTTGGGACATATGGTAATGATTAAGTGTTGTTTTCCAAACAATAATAGTCACTCCTAAGAGAGACAATGTTTAGCTGGCTAAGGAAGAAGTAATTACTGGAAATTCATATTTGTCATGGCTATGAAGATTAGCCTACCAAATAGCTGGTGCCTATGTTTGTTTGTGGATGAGCCCTAGGTCACAATGATGATCTGTGTTTCCAAAATGGAGATTGCTATTAGTGAAAAAAGTCTTCCATTCCAATTATCTTTGATTAGATATAAGAGTCTGTATCTCTCTGATATAGGATTAGTAATATTTATGGCTGTAGGAATGTACATTTTTCCTTGTAATAACTGTAACAAGAAAAACATCTGACCTGTCATACAGATATACATCTAGGGCAGGAGGGTGTATGTAGGGTGTTGTATTTACCTAATCCAAAACTACTTCAAATTTAAGACAACCCCCCAATAATTAGCTTCTACACATGGAAAAATAATGAATTTGTTGTAATTTCCCACATATAAAACTACTGAGGGGTGTCACAGAAGAGAATGGGAGGGGGAGATGACAAGCGGCAGAAGTGAAATAAGAAAAAAAAAAAAACACTTACCCACAGCAGGACCTTTAACAAGGCGGGAGCAGGAGGAGGAACCCGCATGGCTTGTCAGCCGCGTCTTTATTCAATTGACACTGGCCAGTGACATCAGCAGTAATTGCCAGCTGGAAAAAATAAAAATGGCGAATGGCGGCGAGGGAAGAGGGGAAACAAACCAGAGGAGCGTGCTGGCGGGCAACACACTCCAGAAATCCCCTGGGAGGCAAGGAGCCTCGGGCAAGGAGCCAGCAGAGGCTGCTAAGGAGGAGTGCAGTGGCAGCGGCGGGGAACGCACCAGTAACAATATCAACAAATTAGAAATAGTCTCTGCAGGCTGTAGAGACAGCAACAGTGAAGGGGAGAGTGATGAGCCGACAAGGAGCTACGACCTAACAGGTGGGAGCTGTGGGAGCAACAGGGAGGAGGAGGAAGGAACTCTGTGGGGAGAGCTTCAAAAGGAGCAACGGGAAGGGCGATGGACAAACAGGGCGCTCGCCCTGAACCCAGAAGGGGAACAGCCATATTGGGCAAGACCACGGGAACCCCGGATGGGGCCACTCCAGAAAGGAGAGAAGTGGGGCAGCGCCAGGCTGACAGAGGGAGCCATAAAGGATAAAGGATCCACTGAAGAGGAGGCTACGGATGTGCGACCCATGCAGGGGTCGTACCTGAGGTAGACGCCAAGGGAGAGGGGCCCCGGAATCTGCAGGCAAAGGGGCTACCTAGATTCTTGGCCTGACGTCAGGCAAGTTAGCTTAGAGTTTCATTGGTGATTTTAGTTTGTTTCCCCGAGTGAAGGGGTTGAGAAGGAGAGTGACGGGATTAGCCTAACCAAGTGCCCTAGGGGGGAAGAAAACAAGGACTCCAGGGCCCAATGGTGTGATGTAGTCTTTTTATGTTTCCCCAGGTGAAGGGGTTGAGAGAGGAAGGGAAGGGCCCAGATAACCAGGTGCTGGGAGCCGAGACTGTAGGACTCTGCATTATAATTTAATCCATGTAGCTGGGATAAGTGATAACCCTGCACAGGTTCTTCGGTAGGGTGCAAAAGAGTCTGGGACAGGAAACAACTGCGAAACCCTTGGTATCAATGCAGAAGAGGGACTTGGACGATTCAACTAGCTAGGTGGTGTAAGGATGGGGTGTAGGGGTGGCGGAGCCCCGCAAGTGATCGTCGGACAGCCTGTACGCCGCCAAGAGACCCGAGGAGGCAGACCCCACTGGGATCATTCAAAGTCGTGGCAGGCAAGATAAGGGCAAACCACCTCGGGAGCGAACAATTACTCGGTCAGCAACAGGAGTCTAAGAGGAGAACACCACTCACCACATGAAGCAAAGTGGCACGTGACCGGGTGTTTGAGTCCCAACGGTCACAAGGGGTTGTCTTAAATTTGTCTCCACCACAGCTGCAGTGGAACAAGCAGCAGCAGGGAGCAGGCAGTACAGTGGTATGCAGTAGGGGAGTCAGGTGACCTGACCTTTGCACCTTGTCTCCTCCACCAGTTACTCCCTCTCTTATCTTCCCACCTGCCCTGTATCCCACTGTGCCTGCCATCTCCTCCTGCGTTTCCCACTCCCTACAGTTCCTGTTCCAGCCCTGCTCTTCCACAGGGACATGGAGCACATGGTTGCTCCAGTCTCTGCTCAACCTTACAGCAAAGACAGTGGTGGGGGGACACAGGCTGGGACAGAGGCTGCAGCTGGCAGCTCCAACCCTGGATCCAAGATGAGGGGGCTTTTTCCCCCATGTTAAATTGGAAAAAAAAATAACATCTTGGATTGGAGTTAATATGGTATATGTTCCTTAAGAAGTCAACAGAAGTATGTAAATGAGCCCATAAGGATGAACACTTAAGAACTTCTTTGGGAGCAAATTTTTGTCCAAAGATTTTTGAGCTCAGGATGGCTTGGTCCCCCAGCAGGATTGCTTGGTAGCACAAACTAACAGGAACATTTATCAAAAACCAACCGTTGCATTCTATTCAGGAGAGCAAGTTAGAATAACATCAAATCATTGTTCTTATAGTCTCCTTGGCTAAGGATAGACATTAAAAAAGCCTGAGTCTGAACTGATTCAACCTTTGCAGGTTAATCTAATCTGGCTAGGCTGAACTGGTTTCCGACCATACAGACAATCCCTCTGGACTGAAGAAATTCAGGCACATGCCTGCAGTGGCTCAGGCTGGAAGCCAGGGGCAACACTAGAGCACCTTCCCTGCCCTTGAAGAGCTGAGGTGGGCGTGGCCAGGTCCCAGCAGGAGGGTCTGATTAGGGAGGGGTGTAGACCCATAGCCTGCCTGCAATCCCAGGCTTTTCCCAACTCACTGCTCAAGGGGCAGGAGTGTTGCTAGCTCCCAGCCCCAACTAGCACTGAGGCAAAGGAGGGGTGTTGCAGTGCATACATCTGTTGATGATCCAGAGCTTTTCAATCTCCCTCCCTGCTTCTGTATACTGTCTGCAGCAAACTGACAGGCAAGCAAGCCGTGGGTGGGGGGGCCTGATAACAGTGTCACCCCTATCTCAGTGTTTATAGCCCCATTAAGAAAACAGAGGAACATTACCAGATACCTGTTGATTCTGCCTGTTGATTCAGCACAGACCCAGCATGTGGTCTCCTGGCTAATATACAGATACCTTCTCCTCAAGGCAAGGGGGGAATTCTTGCTTAGCCAAGGAAGAGGGGGGGAAAAGAAGCAAACAGCTCTTAAACAGCTTTTCCAAGGAAGAACATTAAGCTACCTGTTGAATAGCTCCAAGAAGCTTATATGCCTCTGTCGTCTCCCACAACACCAACTGTAGCCAGCATATGGTCTGCTAGCTATGCTGAGATCCTGGGGGACTCTGATTTATCTTAAACCAGCAAGGGGTCTGGGACAGATAATGCATAAACCAGTTTGAGCCAAATTGGTTAAGTCTGATACTACATTCAACCAGGTTTATCTCAAACCGGTTTCAGCCATTTTCAAACTGGTTTATGTGCACTGAACATCTGTTCTCTTGCAGGTTTAAACCAGTTTCTGATCACTTAAACTGATGTATGTGCAATGTCTGTCCCTAACCCTTTTGCCAATTTTTCACTTCTGTCTTATTAAATACATTTTGCTGTTTTTAAGTTTTCTCTTGCTTACATAATAAACACTTTTGCTATTTCTCATAACTTGCTTATCATCTCTCCTACAGAGAGGGAGAGTTCTTGTTCAAGCTAAACAAAGGTGTAATTCTTTAAGGTGGCAAAATCTCCTCTGCTAATGCTGGCAAATTTGGATGAGATAGGTGGACTTGGAATACCCAGTGCCAAGGAGATGGCCCCTTGGCATAGCTCTACTTGTTCTCAGCAGTCAAGCAGTGAATTGTGGAAAGCTGTTTGGGGCTCAAGGACACTCTTGAAGGTGTGAGTGCATCATGCTTATGTCACACAAATATTTAAAAATGTTGAAGTAAAAAAATAAAAAATAGCTAGCTAATTATTATTTCGAAGAACTGAGAGACAGCCTCACTTTGAAAAATAACATTTCCAAAATATTGAGGCAGGGGATGTTTATATGACTGTTTTCTCCTAGAAGAAAACACTAAATGAAGAGTTGTGACTTGCTGGCTGGATTTCACTATGGGATACACTACTAAAGCATATTGGTACTCAAACCATATAGTTCCTCTGCTGTTTTATGGGTATCTATGCCAGTGCAGAAGTTGAGTAAAAAGTTTGAGACAATCAGCAAAGTACATCATCTATAATGGCACGGTACTGAAATAAAAACATTTTACATCTTTACAAAATGAGCTCTTATTTTGTGCAAGACATATGGCATATCTACATGTTGTAGTATTCTTCTGATCCATAAATGAAAATATATTTTCTTTTAATATACAGTAGTGTACTTTTTCCTTTGAGTTAAGGCACAAAGAAAACAAATAGATGAACTCACAAGAGAAAGCATACTGTCAATGCTTCCACTAAGAATTTTAAGCCAAGTTTACTTTTCCCCCCTCATCATAAATCAAACATGCACAATCCAATTTAAATATCAGTCCTGCAAGGCTCTCTCATTAGTGCATTGTTTATGCTTTTGTCATCATTTGACTAATTACATTACATGACACAGGAAGATTTACTACAATATGGTACAGCTCCAATATTCATAATAAAATTTTAAAATTAATGTTCTTTTTTTTTTTAAATGTGCTAGAGAGTATATTACATTTTGGCTTTTTTTTTTCCTTCACCACATTTTTACTTCCTCTCTTTTGTTCTGTCTTCCCTCACAACCAGAATAAAAAAAATAAAAATAACCTGCATTCTACAAATATTTTTAAGTTAAAAAAACTTTACCTTTCTTGCCTGTATTCATTAGTTTTTAAACTCTCATGTCCAACTCATTTTTAACTCAATGCCCTGTCCCACTATTAATTTGCTGAAAACCTAAAGATGAATCCTTGTACGAAAAAACTATAATCCATCTGACTGTAACCAGCCTGAATAAGCAGGGAAAATGAGACTATCACTTTCAGTTTTTCACTGAATGAAACAGTGCAAACAAAGTGAGATTTATACGTACATTTGTTGAGAAGTATATGTACATTTCTCCAATTGTGGTGCCTTTATTGTTGTTTTCCCAGGAAAAGAAACCACTGTAAAGATCACATTCATCAGGAATATTTTTAAAGCAGTTGCTTTGCCTGTCCATTCGGCTGTCAGGAGGAACTGCTAGGGCTCATGCCCAAACTTCTTAGCAGAGGCTACAATTCCACAAATCCCACTAACTAAGAATAGCAAGTACAAGTGCACCAACAGAGATCTTTTGGGGCCACTAATGATGGCCAATTTTTAACGAGCCATATTGGCCAATACTGATCCAATTGCTGAAATGCAACTGGGCAGCGTGGAGAACAGCCAGGTCCAGCTAGTAAGTCTGTTGTGGGGGAAGGAGCTGGGGGAGGGAAGCAGCATGGGAAGGGCAGATCGAGGCCCCCACGGTGAGGGGAGGAGTGGAGTGGGGCAGGGGCAGGCCATGAGATGGAGCCATGAGTGGCTCATCTAGGGGCTGCCCAGAGGGGGAGGCAGCTCCTGCTTCTGTGTACATCCCAGGAGGATATGGGGGCATGTGCCCCCAGATCTGCACACAGGTGAAGACAGGCTGCCACTGCACGCCAGAGTTGTGGCAGTGCCAGGCTCTTCCCAGCAGAGGCTGGGCTGCACTCAGGGCAGGTGGCAACAGTGCTGTGGGGTGGGGCTATGCAAGGGGCTGCAGCCACCCCAAAATTCACTGTAGGCCCCCAACTCCCAATGCTGCTGCCGCTTATCCTGAGCACAGCCTGGCCCAGCCCCTGCTGGGAAGAGCCAGGTGTCACCCCAGCCCTAACTTGTAGCAGCAGCCTGCTCTGACCCCATATACAGATCCAGGGGCACATGCCCCCCATGCCCTCCCAGGGGTACATGTAGCGGTGAGATCCGCCTCCTCTCCCTGTGTGCGGCTCAGTCCTGCATCCTGCTCTGGCTGTGCAGCACCTGCCCCACCCCACTTCCTCCCTCACTGCAGGGGGTCTTGGTCTGGCCCCCACCATGCCTCTTCCCTCCCCCTTCACCCCTTCCCCCACAACAGACTTACCAGACAGACCTGGCTGCTCTCCATACTGCCAGGATGTGCTCCTGGTCACCTGCACACTGCACTGCAGCTGCAGGCGGCATTTAGGGGCCACATTAGCCAAAAAAAGATGACTACTGATCCAGTCAATTTTCCTTATATCAGTGCCAATCCAATATGGGACCAAAGTATTAGTGCACCTCTAATAGCAAGTATATATATGTACATTTTTATTAGGAGAAATTTAGGAACCACCTACTTTTGACAAAAAACAAACCCCATCCACTGTTTTGATGGCTGAAAATAAGCCCCAGTAGCTTAACTTGGGAGGGGCAAGTAGGGGGCCAGCCCCCAGGAATCTGTACCCTGGCAGCAGCAGCAACCCCCCACCATTGCTATTGCAGAAGTAGCTGGTACAAGGACCCATGCTGCCGCTGAACCAGGTACTCTCAGCTGCATGGATAAATGAACCAGGTCCTCTCAGCTGTCTCACTCCCCCTCAGTTTTCCAGCAGGATTTCTCATGTAACAGAAAGGAAGTGGCATACCCATTTCCAGGGTTGCTTCTTTGAAGCTGTCAGGTATCAGGGAATAGGAGCAAGGTCTTCTGTAACAAGCAGGGAGATCAGCATGAGCTCAACAGCCTGACTCATTTATCCATGGTGTGGGGAACAGGACAGACACTACAGCAGGGGTGGGCAAAATGCGGCCCAGGGGCCATTCTATCCAGCCCTCAGTGCCCCTAAATTAGAAAATTAATATTAATCTGCCCTGGGCTGCCTGTCATGCAGCCCTCAATGGTTTGCCAAAACTCAGTAAGCAGCCCTCTGCCCAAAATAATTGCCCGCCCCTGTACTAGAGCTTCTCCTCCCACAGCCCAAGATACCAAGTAGGGAGTAGATACTCCTACCACGTCTGGAAGAGGGCAGGAAAAGGGAACTAGTAGTCAACCTTGAATGCTTAAAAGCTACAGAAAGTCTGGTGGTAGGAGAGCACAGGAGATCTGCAGCCAGTTTCCCTGATAACCAGGAACCTAAGCTTTGATATCCTGACCTCAGCTTTAGAAATCCTTCCAGAATTATGTAACAGCATTTCAGAGACTCTTAATAAAGAGCACAGACACTTTCCACACATCCGAAAAACTGTGCCCAGAGTCAAAGAGGCTTGCATGCTATAGTCAAGCTAGAATCCTGCCTGGTGCTTAAAATGTGCTATTAAACCCTATTTCCTATCTGAACTTCCAGTCCATATCAGAGACAGGGTGATGCAATAAAATAAAATTGATAGGTTGATGGCAGAGAAAATACGAATAAAAATTAGAATAACAAGATCATGTTTTTGTATACAGCATTGTTAATGCATCTTGAAAGAAATTTTAAAAGCTTTCATAATTAAGACCTGAAGTTATTAATGAAGTTCATGTGCATGCATGTGCACACGCACACGTGCACACACACAGAGCTACTCTATATCACACAGTGGTTTCCAACTGTGGTTTTCAAGCTTTTCTATTCTCCATTATTTGTACTAATTTAAAAGGGCTAATTAAAGGATCAGATGCATTTCATTCTAATTATGTCCAGATTTTGTTGGGATTTCCCACAACACAGAACCAAATGGTACATTGGATTTGGTCAGATCTGTGTATTTTCACCAGCTGCTCCCTAACTGGTTATGGAAGCTCATCTGTATGCAATTACTACTGTACTGTGACATGTTTTATTCTATATGCAACAGAAACTATGGGCCCAATCCAATTCCCATCTAAGTAATGGAACAACTCCCACTGACTTCATATGAGTTGGATCAGATCCCATATGAAGATGAAAATAACATTTCCTTCACATATAAAAGCCTCATATCCTTGGGCTGCTGAAACATGCAGTTTTTATTAAAAGGTACAATTTTGCCATGCAGTCAGACAAAACGTAGTGCACATCAGCTACATTATAAATACAAATATAATTTTATTCTCCTCAGTGCTGTGTTGTATTTTCCTTATTTTAGAAATCTCTCCCAGGCAAAAGGAGTCTCAATAATATTAAGTGTTTTCCAGAAAACACTAAATTGATCAAAGACAGATTCATCTTTAGAGATAGAAATAGCAAGGAAAAGCAAATAGATACAGTACCCACTTTATTTGAAGATCAGTCCTGGGGCTCACTCCCAAACTTTTATGTCACCACATCCAAGTATTCCGAGTAAGATTTAATTCTAAAACTTTAATTTTCTGTGTAGTATATTCTTGATATACAGTGTGTTTATTTACTTAAATAGTTTTGCTTTAAATTATGGTCCCTAGGGAAAGGAGGAATCTATTAAGAATTTTTCCCAAGGTAAGAGTCAAGACTAATATACGGAAGATTTTCAACATACTAATCTTTAAGGAGATACCCATCCCAAAAGGCACTTTGAAAGCCAGGGAAGCAGTCATTTATACACAGATGTCTAAATAAAGAAAGCTTTGCTTCCAAGTTCAAACACAAGTCATAATGTACTGTCTGCACCACAGAACTCTACTGTGTTATTCAACTTATGGTTGGATCTTTAAAAGAACAAGCTTATAAATCATATGTATAATGTTACTCATTTTGAGTGCATGTGTATGCAGGAAACAGAAGGAATATTTTTCAAACTGAAAATCTACTGAAAGACCAGAAGATTAAACAGCCAAGTAAGGAAACTGTAATTTTACAGTAGTTGCTAATGTACATGAAGATGGTGAGCTATTAAATGTAGATCAACTGTTTCCTGTAACACACATTATGACACCAAAGACCAGTATCTGTTGCTAATATGCAGGTGTATCAGCCATGTTTCCATCAGAAATATTTAAAACTTCCCCTGCCTTTCTACAAAACCATGACAACAACAAATAGCTCTAAATATCACAAAAGTGAACTGACAAAGACAACAGGGAAATAAAAGAGATTCTGTGCCAGTCTATTACGTCATTTCTCTTTAATTATATTAGTCTCTCGTGCACGCTCTCTCTCTCTCTCACACACACACACACACACACACCTTGAGCATGCACCCTTCCCATCAGCCTAGGCTAGAACAGTTAGTTATCTTAGACAGAGATTCAAACTATTACAAAAAAGAATCATTTTCCAAGCAGCTACTACGCCCCTTATTTTATCATCGCCTGTTTTTCATTTGTTTGTTGGCCTACATACTTTATAAAGGTTAGCTCCAACAAAAATAAAAGCATTCAAACAAATAGTCCTAAAGAAGAAGCTTGTAACCTAAATCCTGATTATAAAAAGTGCAGAAGGTGGCCTTAGCAACAGTTTAATGTAATTGGAATCTATCTTGCTACTTTCAGCAGCCATTAGCAATGTATTGGAGTCCCTGCATGCTATTACGCCAACACACAAATTGTACGATAATTGTTGGCACTCTTCAGCAGTGTTGCTGATATTTATCTACCACAGTAAAAGCTGCTCTGGAAGCTGATAGCCAATAAATGGGATGGGAAAGCAAAATATAAAGAAAAACAGAAAGCTCAATGCAACAATTGAAGTCAAAATAACACCACTAGTTGACATTACTTATTTTAGAAATTGTCAACAATGAAAAATTTATGTTTATATTAGTAAAGGGATCCTATCTGAACATTAAATAAGAATTTACAGAAACTAAAGAATCTATTTATATGTATATCATACAATAAAAGCTACATTTTAACAGTTAAAATGATGGCAAACTGATTATTCCAGTAATGAGTAATCAAATAAAGAATTTTCCACTTCTGCATTGCTTGTTCACATCAGAGTCTGATCAGCGTTAACTGAAAATTCTCAGTCAATGACCATTTAAAAACCCTATGGGAAATTAGTTGATGTTTCAGTCCTAGGTGACAGGTGCCTGTAACAATTAACATCTTTCTTAAAATTCTAAAAAGCCAGAGACTGAACATTTGTAAACCTCCTGTCTCTCTCAGAGGCTTCTATAGCTCTTCTAAAGGAAAAAATAATTTTCTGTAGATGCAGAACGGAAAAGATTTCTAGAAATAAGAAGTAAAAATAAGGATACTGTGAGAAGAATCTGTTTTATGAGTCAGAAATGCACAGAATTTGTTCTAAAAGTTAGGTTGCCTGCAAGTGTCCTCAAATAGATGCCTGCCAGTTAGGGAAAACCCATTAATAAAATTGTGCAGAAAGGCTACCTCTAGGGGAAGATTTCAGACAGCCAGTTCTTGGAGCTACTATGGGCCTAGCCAGACAGAAGAAGGTTTTAACAAGTGCCATGCAAATACTCAAGGTAACACTGAATAGGGAAGATGGTTCATCAGTCATTTTGTTTGGTACAGTCTCCTTCCTTCAGAACAAGCATCACAGGCAACATTTCAGCTCTGTTTAGGTGAAGCACATACATCCCTTGTCTGCCCATGTCTTCATGAAAAAAAAATTGCAAAACAAGAAAAAGAACAATTCCTAGCTGCACTTTCTTGGATTGAAATAGAACAGATATAAGACAAGAGAAGAGGGCTATGACAGAGACAAATAGGGTTAGTGATAAACAATTATCTCGTTATCTCCCATCCCACCAAATAGCATCCCTTTCAGAAAAGCAGCTTTACTAGCAAAATTAAGTCTAGAGCAAAAGCCATCAAGAGATATTCAACGTTACGCGAGAGAGAAAAAAAATTGCCTATCATCAGGGGCTCAATCTTTCAAATAATCAAAAAGAAAACACTCTCAACCCTACATAAGCAATATATCACTACAGAATTTTGACCACAAGCTGCCGTTGCTAAACACAGGCCAGGAATTTAAAAGGACTGCAAAGAAACCTGATAAAACAGAGACAGATTGGCCCAAACAGATTCACGCTGCCTCAACTGATTCTCTCCCTATCTCCTCCTCCCTCTGCCTCCCCATCTCCCTCGCTGATTTACTTACTTGGTCATTTTAATAATAATATAGATAGTTAAACTAGGTAACCAAAGTATTTGTTGTTCTGTGATATCCCCAAAATATTTTAAATTATGCCCTAATATGAGGTTGATTATTAAAGTAGAAAATTTGTGATGGTAAGATTAAAAACCTGTATTTTTTCCAATGTAGTTGGAAATCTAAGTTATTTTCCACAAGTGCTTGAAAAATTAACATATAATGATTTAATAATTAAAAATAACCACTGTCGCAGTTAATGCACTGTAAGTATCCTTATTACAAGTTTTCACAACCTTTTCCACATAAATGAGAAGAAAGGTAAAAATTGTTTTAAAAAGTCAAATGTAAAGATCATGAAAAGTAATCATGGACTACATTCTTTTAAAAAGGGATCTAGAAAATGCCTAAAATATTAACAATTATACTAACAATGCACGTAGAAGACATCTCTAAAGAACTTGAATGCAACAACTGTTTTGACATGCCTTCAGTAATTGGGTGGGAAAATAATAATGGTGGTGGCAACATAGTATTGATAGCATTTTGTAATGGAAATTGGAATTTTCACCATGTGAAAAAACAGACACAGAGGCTAGGGATGGACGTTACACATAAACTGGTTTAAGTGATCAGAAACTAGTTTAAACCTGTAACAGAACAGATGTTCAGTGCACATAAACCAGTTTGAAAATGGCTAAAACCGATTTAAGATAAACCTGGTTGAATGTAGTATCAGACTTAACTGATTTGGCTCAAACTGGTATATGCAACGTATGTCCCAGACTCCTTGCTTGTTTAAGATAAACCAGACTCCCCCAGCATCCCAGTATGCTCTCTGGGCTGGGCAGGGCTTTCTACTCCACAGCAGGGCTGCCCGCCCCCCCCCCCCCCCCCCCCCGCTCCCTGGCCAGAGCTCCAGCAGGGACTGCAGACACAACAGGGTCTGCCTAGCTTCCTCCAGCCCTACCCCCCACCTCGCTACTTGCTGGACAAGCAGGGATACTCCCTCCTATCTCCCACACCATGGACCCTAGGCATGTGGTATGCTAGCTGATCCCGAGGGGTGTGTGTGTGAGAACAGTGAGAGTGACCACTTAGGGCTTTTTGGAGCCAAGCAACAGGTCAGCTGATAAGCTGTTTAAGAAGTGTTTGAATTAATGGAAAGAGACTATTGTTTTGCTGATGAGGTGATAAACACTTATCAGCTCCCTGCTGGTGTGTTCGCTTGTCAGTTTGCTGCAGACAATATAAAGAAGCAGGGAGGGAGATTGAAAAGCTTCATATCATCAAAAGATGTATGCACTGCACACACACCCTTGCCTCAGAGTGCTATCCAGGGGCTGGGAGCTCCTGCCCCTTGAGCAGACAGCGGGGAAAAGCCTGGGAAAGTGCAGGCAGACCTCCCTAATCAGAGGTCCTGCCAGGGCCCGGCCATGCCCGCCCCTTCAGCTCAGCATTGTGTAAGGGAAGGGAGGGCTCCTGTAGCGCCCCCCAGTTTCTAGCCAGAGCTACTGCAGGCATGTGCCTGAATTTACTCAGTCCAGAGAGAATGTCTGTCCAGTTACAAACCGGTTCAGCCTAGCCAGGTTAGACTAACCTGCAAAGATTGAATCAATTCAGGCTCAGGCTTTTTGAATGCCTGTCCCTCCCCAGAGAGGTAAACCCTGGTTTCACTGGCCCCACTACAGTTTTACAGCCAGTATTTCACCCAGGGAACTAAAGTGAGTTGCCCAAGGTCACCGAACAAGTTAGCGGCAGAGCTCAGAATATAACAAGTCTCCTGATTCCTAATCTAAAGACCTATTCAACTAGATCATACTACCATCTATTTTATAGGGAGCTGGTTAATATTTATTTTCTGCTGAAAATTCGATATGCCATACTATTGGACAGCTGCCCTTTATTGAATTCAATATGATATTATAGAATATGCACTATGTAATTAAGAAATGACCATACCTTCATAACTCTCTGAAAAATCAATGCATGCTGCAGACACTACAGAAACAATCTTATTTTATGTTCTGTTCAAATTAAGATTCTTCTAATCTCTTCCTGCAATTATGTTCCCAGTAACAGTTTAACCGAATACAGTATCACAAGGGCAGCTGGATGTTTTAGTAGAATAAAAATTAGTCTATCTCAAAGGTCCTATGAGAAATTAGTTTTGAACGAATCATGCAGATACTTTATCTGCATTTAACCCACTTCACTACAAATTTTCACAGCAAACATTTTCCTGAGAGACAGTTAAATAGTGCCTTATCATTTGGATAAATCCTGCTCACTTTTTTCTTTTTCTTTTTTTCTAAGCAATTGTACTTACTGAATTAATATTTCAGGAAGACAGACAAAATTTGTCCCTCTGATTTTTCATATTAATTAATATTAAAAGCCATTTAGGTGGAATTCTGTGGTGCAACCTATGTACCTTGGCTGGCCTACCAAAAATATTTCAACCTATAGCCATATTGATAATCCCCTGGACTTCATCAATTCAAACAGTCAGCAAAAACCATAAAAGATGCAATGCAGAATTATAACAGCTAATTCTTAATTTTTTAAGAAACCAGTTTTAAGAAAGTGCTGAACATGAACCATCACAATTTTATCCATTTATCACCAAAATTGCAAGAATATCTGTTTAAATGACTACTTTTAACATCAGAAACTTTCCGTGTTGAGCTCCGTAGATAATAACATTCCTACCTATATTCCATCTATTTATGTGAACATCTGCTGTAAAAATTTGCACTGCAGGACGCAAAATAATGTTAAATCATTGATCTACTAAGTAAACAGTATAAAGAAGCTTTCATAACATAGAAATAAAATATTAATTGGGATGAGCCAGTGCAAGTCTTATAAAACACACAAGTACAATAATGATAATCTCAAAGGAATCCCTTCCTGCAACCACCTACCTAGATGCACATTGTATAGACACACTCAGCAAGTAGTTAAAATTGAAATGTTTATATAAAAGATTTTTTTTTTTTATCAGCATGCAAGCAGATACTACATAAGTATTGTGGTCCACTCACTCTCACATCTGTGTATCAACTAAAAAATGTTAAAATAGGCACTGTATTGCTACACTACTTTCAACTGGATCCAAAAAGTGTGCTTTTAAAGATCTAACTGCTGAATTAATAATGAAAAAGTTTAACCTGGCAGTTAGATGGAGCACCAAATATTCATTCCTTGAAAAGGATATAACCTAACAGAGTAAACTAAGAGGGCTTAATCAAGTAGATAATAAAATTTGGCAAGTTTGCTCTTCAATTCTATTCCTGTAACACAATTTTCATCTCTTCTAAAGATATTGCAAGATACACTTCAATGCTTATGACTGCTTTTATTATTAAAGCCTACATCATTACCAGCTCCTACAGCCAGTGTCAAATTCATATTCAAACTTTGATTGAAAAGAACTTCATAGTTATTCCACAGGAGTTTGTGTACAAGAAAAAATGAGTGCTACAGAAAGGGAAAATGGTATTACCATTGTACTCAAGCTGTCATAAAAAGTTCAGTACTGCATAGTGCTATATGTATTAATGTTTGTTTCTGAACTAAACATCTGTTACCAAAGATATGAGTATAGTAAGAGAATGCATGCTATCCAAAGAGGCACAATGGTGGTTAGTTTTAATGCATTAAGAGGAAAAGAAAAGAGGAACATCAATATTTGCTCATTCGTTAGAACAGTATGAACACAAGCTGAAAAGAAATCTGTGTATGAAAAAGGTCATTTGGGGGTAAAAAAAACCAGAAAAAACAAAATAATATTCTGTGATAATTTTACCATTGAGTTTTCAGTGCTTGTAACAAATGCAATTTCTCTGGAACTAAATCTTTCCAAAACTTAAAAGCGATTTAAAAGGAAGCAACTCCTCAGAAGTTGAACATGACTGGGAAAGAAAAAAAATAGTTTCTTTTAGGGTAAGGGGGAATTCTTTAAACTGGAACTGAAGGACTATATCACTGGTAACAAAAGCCAAGCAGCTACAACACCTATGGGTTTAATAGAATGATGGAGACAAAGGCTCAGGAGTGAAGGAAACTTCCCTCACAGAAATCAGGAAGCTCTGGAATCCACACAAGGACAAGGGAGAAGACAGGAAAAATGTAATTCCTTAACACCGGCCAGAAGGGCACTGAATAACCAGAATCAGTTAGATACGGATACTGAAGATGGAGACCCTGAGCAGAGTACAGCAGTACTGCAGCAACCTCCGCTTTCCCGTCTTTCCCATTTCCCTTAAATACTGACATGCTCATCAGAAGGGGGAAAGGAAACAAACATACTTGGATAGAATGATCCTTGCAATGAAAAGTGGATTAACTAATTGATGGTGCACATAGGATACCCACCAAAGGATTTGGAAGCATCTGAAGCCCCAGGTGGGGGTAGAAGATGCCTCCCAGTAACAGGGCCACATATGGTTCTTGAATGATTGACACGGATTTGGAATTGATTTGACTGATTTGACTTGGGACACAAATTTTTTTCCATAAAAAAATGCAGTTTGAAAGGAGCTAAGAAAGGATTTAAAAAGGAAGAAAAAGAAACCTACATAGTTAAAAAGTAGAAATATCATTTAAATGTCATTAACAGATTAGAACTCAAATGCAAGATGCAAGCAATTTGAAAATATGAACAGGAATATACAAACATAAAACTTAAGACAGTTTTGTACGTGATGAATGCTCCTAAACCCTTAGGGTAAGAGGGCACATTCATCACTTCATGAACATCATTTTCTCCTTGTCATGCTTCCCTCCACTTCACTACTAGCTTCTACACTTAAGACACATCCAAGTATGGATTCCATTGCCGAGATCACATCAACCAAGAAATTAAAATACAGTATGAGGCTGACTGAGGTAAATGCCAATTTATGTTTGCTGTGGGGAGGTTCTCTTTGGTGTTTAGATATGCTTCAAGGCTTAGAAAATATTTACGTAAATTATTTTTAAGAAATCTCAGTTATGAACTAAATAGATACTTTAAAGTTAACAAAGAAGTGAAATTTTTTTCTAACTGCAAACACATTCCTACCTTTAGAAAGAAACACTGCAACAACCTAATTGTGGTCTGGCCAGATCAGCCTAATTTGTTTGTTATTAAGTAACTGTTGATGAAAATGAATATGGAGTTTAGTATTAAGAGAATTTTTTTTGGCTCATTTGTGAATCACTAGGAGAAAAGATAGAAAATAACAAAGGTTCATCCTAACTGTAAAAGTGATGTACACAGAGTGCATGATCTCCAAAATAAACTGTTTACAAAATGTGAATAGACTACTTTCTAGTATGTTGGCTAAACTGAACCTCATGTATTGTGCTTAAAGTGACTATGCAGATCCTCATCCATTGTGCATTAAATTCCTCTGTTTGTTCCTTGTCAAAACACAAGTCATACGCTGGTGCATTTATTTTAAACTCTGCAAGATAATTTTATAAGCTGAAAAAGTTCAATTTGAAGAGCTGACCTGAAGGCCCAAAAATTTGGTCCAACCCAATAAATTAGTGTTAATATATCTATTAACAACTCTATTCTGATAAACTGCAAACTCATATGCCACTAATCACAGGGCTAGGAAAAAACATAATAAAGGAAGAGAAAAAAAACCTACAAAAGGTACAACTCTGTATTAGCATTCTGGAGAACTTAAAATAGTCTAAGCAAGTTATACCAATTCTAATCTCTTAAAGACAATTTCACAGGAGATCTCACCACAGAAAAAAAGATACATAATTACACATGTAAAAAGCAGGCATGGCTTATAACATAAAGGGACAGATAGCTTCATTGTAGATTCTTGCAAGTCAGGGGGTTAATAATATGGTCCGCAGGCTAGATTCAGCCAGCAGACAGCTCTGTCATCCAGTTCCCAGTGCTGCCCCTGGGTCTGAGTTGATATACCACATGGACACAGGGCCCAGGACATTTGCCATACATCACCTCCTCTGGCTGATCCGGGATCCAAGCCGCACGTGGCACCAACTGCAGCCAGTCTGGGAGACGCACCACAGGTGGCATCCTCTGACTGGTCCAGAATCCATGCTGCAAGTGGCCCCTGTTCTGGATGGTCTGGCACCTGCACCACACGCAGTACCCCAGTGACTGGTCTGCAAAATGTGCTGCATATGGCACCCTTTCTAGCTGGTCCAGGATCCATGCCACACATGCAGGCCCCTCTCCCTCAAACTAGTCCAGGATCCATGCTTCAAGAAGGGGTCCCCACAAACCAGATCCAGGACCTGCACTGCATGCAGCACCTCCTCTGGCCAGTTTGGGATCCATTCCACATGTGGCAGCCTGCCAGCAGGC
>NW_005842413.1:576818-600123 GCF_000455745.1 Alligator sinensis | reverse complement strand
CGCCGCGGCGCCCCCCCCCCCCCCCCCCCCCGCTCCCTGGCCAGAGCTCCAGCAGGGACTGCAGACACAACAGGGTCTGCCTAGCTTCCTCCAGCCCTACCCCCCACCTCGCTACTTGCTGGACAAGCAGGGATACTCCCTCCTATCTCCCACACCATGGACCCTAGGCATGTGGTATGCTAGCTGATCCCGAGGGGTGTGTGTGTGAGAACAGTGAGAGTGACCACTTAGGGCTTTTTGGAGCCAAGCAACAGGTCAGCTGATAAGCTGTTTAAGAAGTGTTTGAATTAATGGAAAGAGACTATTGTTTTGCTGATGAGGTGATAAACACTTATCAGCTCCCTGCTGGTGTGTTCGCTTGTCAGTTTGCTGCAGACAATATAAAGAAGCAGGGAGGGAGATTGAAAAGCTTCATATCATCAAAAGATGTATGCACTGCACACACACCCTTGCCTCAGAGTGCTATCCAGGGGCTGGGAGCTCCTGCCCCTTGAGCAGACAGCGGGGAAAAGCCTGGGAAAGTGCAGGCAGACCTCCCTAATCAGAGGTCCTGCCAGGGCCCGGCCATGCCCGCCCCTTCAGCTCAGCATTGTGTAAGGGAAGGGAGGGCTCCTGTAGCGCCCCCCAGTTTCTAGCCAGAGCTACTGCAGGCATGTGCCTGAATTTACTCAGTCCAGAGAGAATGTCTGTCCAGTTACAAACCGGTTCAGCCTAGCCAGGTTAGACTAACCTGCAAAGATTGAATCAATTCAGGCTCAGGCTTTTTGAATGTCTGTCCCTACCCAGAGAGGTAAACCCTGGTTTCACTGGACCCACTACAGTTTTACAGCCAGTATTTCACCCAGGGAACTAAAGTGAGTTGCCCAAGGTCACCGAACAAGTTAGCGGCAGAGCTCAGAATATAACAAGTCTCCTGATTCCTAATCTAAAGACCTATTCAACTAGATCATACTACCATCTATTTTATAGGGAGCTGGTTAATATTTATTTTCTGCTGAAAATTCGATATGCCATACTATTGGACAGCTGCCCTTTATTGAATTCAATATGATATTATAGAATATGCACTATGTAATTAAGAAATGACCATACCTTCATAACTCTCTGAAAAATCAATGCATGCTGCAGACACTACAGAAACAATCTTATTTTATGTTCTGTTCAAATTAAGATTCTTCTAATCTCTTCCTGCAATTATGTTCCCAGTAACAGTTTAACCGAATACAGTATCACAAGGGCAGCTGGATGTTTTAGTAGAATAAAAATTAGTCTATCTCAAAGGTCCTATGAGAAATTAGTTTTGAACGAATCATGCAGATACTTTATCTGCATTTAACCCACTTCACTACAAATTTTCACAGCAAACATTTTCCTGAGAGACAGTTAAATAGTGCCTTATCATTTGGATAAATCCTGCTCACTTTTTTCTTTTTCTTTTTTTCTAAGCAATTGTACTTACTGAATTAATATTTCAGGAAGACAGACAAAATTTGTCCCTCTGATTTTTCATATTAATTAATATTAAAAGCCATTTAGGTGGAATTCTGTGGTGCAACCTATGTACCTTGGCTGGCCTACCAAAAATATTTCAACCTATAGCCATATTGATAATCCCCTGGACTTCATCAATTCAAACAGTCAGCAAAAACCATAAAAGATGCAATGCAGAATTATAACAGCTAATTCTTAATTTTTTAAGAAACCAGTTTTAAGAAAGTGCTGAACATGAACCATCACAATTTTATCCATTTATCACCAAAATTGCAAGAATATCTGTTTAAATGACTACTTTTAACATCAGAAACTTTCCGTGTTGAGCTCCGTAGATAATAACATTCCTACCTATATTCCATCTATTTATGTGAACATCTGCTGTAAAAATTTGCACTGCAGGACGCAAAATAATGTTAAATCATTGATCTACTAAGTAAACAGTATAAAGAAGCTTTCATAACATAGAAATAAAATATTAATTGGGATGAGCCAGTGCAAGTCTTATAAAACACACAAGTACAATAATGATAATCTCAAAGGAATCCCTTCCTGCAACCACCTACCTAGATGCACATTGTATAGACACACTCAGCAAGTAGTTAAAATTGAAATGTTTATATAAAAGATTTTTTTTTTTTATCAGCATGCAAGCAGATACTACATAAGTATTGTGGTCCACTCACTCTCACATCTGTGTATCAACTAAAAAATGTTAAAATAGGCACTGTATTGCTACACTACTTTCAACTGGATCCAAAAAGTGTGCTTTTAAAGATCTAACTGCTGAATTAATAATGAAAAAGTTTAACCTGGCAGTTAGATGGAGCACCAAATATTCATTCCTTGAAAAGGATATAACCTAACAGAGTAAACTAAGAGGGCTTAATCAAGTAGATAATAAAATTTGGCAAGTTTGCTCTTCAATTCTATTCCTGTAACACAATTTTCATCTCTTCTAAAGATATTGCAAGATACACTTCAATGCTTATGACTGCTTTTATTATTAAAGCCTACATCATTACCAGCTCCTACAGCCAGTGTCAAATTCATATTCAAACTTTGATTGAAAAGAACTTCATAGTTATTCCACAGGAGTTTGTGTACAAGAAAAAATGAGTGCTACAGAAAGGGAAAATGGTATTACCATTGTACTCAAGCTGTCATAAAAAGTTCAGTACTGCATAGTGCTATATGTATTAATGTTTGTTTCTGAACTAAACATCTGTTACCAAAGATATGAGTATAGTAAGAGAATGCATGCTATCCAAAGAGGCACAATGGTGGTTAGTTTTAATGCATTAAGAGGAAAAGAAAAGAGGAACATCAATATTTGCTCATTCGTTAGAACAGTATGAACACAAGCTGAAAAGAAATCTGTGTATGAAAAAGGTCATTTGGGGGTAAAAAAAACCAGAAAAAACAAAATAATATTCTGTGATAATTTTACCATTGAGTTTTCAGTGCTTGTAACAAATGCAATTTCTCTGGAACTAAATCTTTCCAAAACTTAAAAGCGATTTAAAAGGAAGCAACTCCTCAGAAGTTGAACATGACTGGGAAAGAAAAAAAATAGTTTCTTTTAGGGTAAGGGGGAATTCTTTAAACTGGAACTGAAGGACTATATCACTGGTAACAAAAGCCAAGCAGCTACAACACCTATGGGTTTAATAGAATGATGGAGACAAAGGCTCAGGAGTGAAGGAAACTTCCCTCACAGAAATCAGGAAGCTCTGGAATCCACACAAGGACAAGGGAGAAGACAGGAAAAATGTAATTCCTTAACACCGGCCAGAAGGGCACTGAATAACCAGAATCAGTTAGATACGGATACTGAAGATGGAGACCCTGAGCAGAGTACAGCAGTACTGCAGCAACCTCCGCTTTCCCGTCTTTCCCATTTCCCTTAAATACTGACATGCTCATCAGAAGGGGGAAAGGAAACAAACATACTTGGATAGAATGATCCTTGCAATGAAAAGTGGATTAACTAATTGATGGTGCACATAGGATACCCACCAAAGGATTTGGAAGCATCTGAAGCCCCAGGTGGGGGTAGAAGATGCCTCCCAGTAACAGGGCCACATATGGTTCTTGAATGATTGACACGGATTTGGAATTGATTTGACTGATTTGACTTGGGACACAAATTTTTTTCCATAAAAAAATGCAGTTTGAAAGGAGCTAAGAAAGGATTTAAAAAGGAAGAAAAAGAAACCTACATAGTTAAAAAGTAGAAATATCATTTAAATGTCATTAACAGATTAGAACTCAAATGCAAGATGCAAGCAATTTGAAAATATGAACAGGAATATACAAACATAAAACTTAAGACAGTTTTGTACGTGATGAATGCTCCTAAACCCTTAGGGTAAGAGGGCACATTCATCACTTCATGAACATCATTTTCTCCTTGTCATGCTTCCCTCCACTTCACTACTAGCTTCTACACTTAAGACACATCCAAGTATGGATTCCATTGCCGAGATCACATCAACCAAGAAATTAAAATACAGTATGAGGCTGACTGAGGTAAATGCCAATTTATGTTTGCTGTGGGGAGGTTCTCTTTGGTGTTTAGATATGCTTCAAGGCTTAGAAAATATTTACGTAAATTATTTTTAAGAAATCTCAGTTATGAACTAAATAGATACTTTAAAGTTAACAAAGAAGTGAAATTTTTTTCTAACTGCAAACACATTCCTACCTTTAGAAAGAAACACTGCAACAACCTAATTGTGGTCTGGCCAGATCAGCCTAATTTGTTTGTTATTAAGTAACTGTTGATGAAAATGAATATGGAGTTTAGTATTAAGAGAATTTTTTTTGGCTCATTTGTGAATCACTAGGAGAAAAGATAGAAAATAACAAAGGTTCATCCTAACTGTAAAAGTGATGTACACAGAGTGCATGATCTCCAAAATAAACTGTTTACAAAATGTGAATAGACTACTTTCTAGTATGTTGGCTAAACTGAACCTCATGTATTGTGCTTAAAGTGACTATGCAGATCCTCATCCATTGTGCATTAAATTCCTCTGTTTGTTCCTTGTCAAAACACAAGTCATACGCTGGTGCATTTATTTTAAACTCTGCAAGATAATTTTATAAGCTGAAAAAGTTCAATTTGAAGAGCTGACCTGAAGGCCCAAAAATTTGGTCCAACCCAATAAATTAGTGTTAATATATCTATTAACAACTCTATTCTGATAAACTGCAAACTCATATGCCACTAATCACAGGGCTAGGAAAAAACATAATAAAGGAAGAGAAAAAAAACCTACAAAAGGTACAACTCTGTATTAGCATTCTGGAGAACTTAAAATAGTCTAAGCAAGTTATACCAATTCTAATCTCTTAAAGACAATTTCACAGGAGATCTCACCACAGAAAAAAAGATACATAATTACACATGTAAAAAGCAGGCATGGCTTATAACATAAAGGGACAGATAGCTTCATTGTAGATTCTTGCAAGTCAGGGGGTTAATAATATGGTCCGCAGGCTAGATTCAGCCAGCAGACAGCTCTGTCATCCAGTTCCCAGTGCTGCCCCTGGGTCTGAGTTGATATACCACATGGACACAGGGCCCAGGACATTTGCCATACATCACCTCCTCTGGCTGATCCGGGATCCAAGCCGCACGTGGCACCAACTGCAGCCAGTCTGGGAGACGCACCACAGGTGGCATCCTCTGACTGGTCCAGAATCCATGCTGCAAGTGGCCCCTGTTCTGGATGGTCTGGCACCTGCACCACACGCAGTACCCCAGTGACTGGTCTGCAAAATGTGCTGCATATGGCACCCTTTCTAGCTGGTCCAGGATCCATGCCACACATGCAGGCCCCTCTCCCTCAAACTAGTCCAGGATCCATGCTTCAAGAAGGGGTCCCCACAAACCAGATCCAGGACCTGCACTGCATGCAGCACCTCCTCTGGCCAGTTTGGGATCCATTCCACATGTGGCAGCCTGCCAGCAGCCAGTCTGAAATCCACTCTGAACATGTCCTCCACCCCCCATGGACCCCTCTACACCACACACTACATCCCCCTGATATCCAGTCCAGGACACATGCTGCATGTGGCACCTCCTTCAGTCAGTCTGGGATCCACGCTACGCATGGTAGCCAGTCTGGGACCCACATGGCATGCAGCCCCCTCCCCTCCTCCCCCAACCACTGTGGGATGGGATCTGTACTGCAGGTGGCACCTATTCTGGCTGATCTGGGATCCACACCATGCAAGGTACCCTCCAACAGCCAGTCCACTGTACACACCACACACTGCAGTCCTTTGCAGCTGGTCCAGGATGCATGCCTCCATGCAGTGCAGGTCCCAGACAAGTTGAAGCAGGTGCTGCGCATGGTACTGTGCACAGTACAGTCCTAAACCATCCCCGGGGCGCAGGGGAAGGGGAGGATGCTGCATATGGTGCGATGCCTGACCAGCCAGGACAAGTGCCACATGCAACACGGGCCCTGGATTAGACGCTGTATGCACTGGATCTGGCACATGGATGGAGGGGAAGTGTGAGTAAGGGTTCCATCAGCCTAATCTAGCCCATGGACTAGCCCTGAATAACTCATCCAGCCCACAGCGCCAAATGAGTTTGATGCCCCTCTTGTAAGTGATGCAGTTCCCTCCTCCTTTTAAAAAAAATGCTGCATTTTCAGCTTATCGTTTGGGTCTTTTTAATTAGTTTCCATGCAGCTGTAACAATATTTTGGGAGTATGGGGCTAACAAATAAAAATGTACGCTTTAGGAGACATGAACAGATTTTGCTCATCCATCATAATAATGCTTTAAATTGGGACCTGGCCATTTTTTCATTAAGAAAAATTCAAAACATGATATTGTTTTATTGCTCAGCAGTCAACAAACAAAAGGGATCCTAAAAAAAATTAAATAAAGTTTCTGCATCTGGAAAGGTCATAGCTGTTTGGGAGTGCTATATTCTGGTAGGTCTCTTTGTTTGGACACATCTGTCAGTGCTAAAGGATAACTTTGCATCAGCTTCATAACCATGATCTTCAGTAACGATAAATCAATATAGTAGCTATTATGCCATATGTTGCAAAATGGGATGAAAAACAAAATTTTAAGCATAATACTAATTGCATATAATTTTACCACTATTTCTCTTTGATTCTGTCAAAAAGAAAATCATAAAAATAGGTCTTTCTTACTTGGGGTGGATTTGATTTAACTCAAATCAATTTAAATTACAATTTAAATCACTGGTCAGGAAGCCTCAACTTAATCACTGTTTTCTTCAAAAAGTGTGTTCTTGTTGTTTGATATAACTTTCATTAAAATATTCTAAAACAGTCTCTTTTATGGTCTGACAAGCCTGCTGCCATGAAAGTTTTTCCCTTCTACCATACCATTCCCTCACTAGATCTCAGATCAATGGAAAGGCTATATGAAGAAACTTATCCCTCAAGACTTCTGGAATATTCTGCTCAAAAATGTTTCCATTTTGTTTCGACTGGTCCTCTCTCTTTGCATTTATCTCCTTGCCCAGATCTACACCACCCCCAACAATCCTCTGTTCATTTAACTTCTTGAAACTTTGCAATTTTAGAGAGAGTTAAGGACTTGACTCTGTGTACACAGAGTCTTAAACAGTCTCAAACAGTAGATCATTTGAAGTTATAATCCCTATTCCATGATGATATCTTTGAGCTTTAACATATCTTAAATTAAAGCCACCTTTATATAGGTTTTTGGTTGGGTTTTTTTAAAATCTTAACAAAAAAAATACAATTAAATAAAAAAAAAAATTTAATGAATCCAATTTTTTTATTTTAAAAAAATTGTTCATTTTTATCCATCCTGTTCTTAGGTATGCGTAATGTTTGCCTATACATTCACGTAAGTCTACGTAATAGGACTCGCATTATTTTTCTTTAAAAGTCAGTATGCCATTAAGAATGTATATCCTTACATTCTCACTAGCCACCAGAAATCTAGGCTGGAGGTTCCTGTATGGAGCTACCAACACAGGTGTCTCTCTGATTTGTTTTACAAATTCACCTAACATCTGTCCCTTCTACACAACATTAGCAATGTTAGATGTGCACACATGATTCAAAAGATAAACCGACAGGTTTCAAATAGGAATCCATAGTGTTAAGAACATTCTGACCTTCTGTGGTCTTTCTGCGCTCTTTGCTACAGAAAAATTGCTATATTACTTTTCTGTAATCAAAAAATGAGAAAAAACAAAGAGCTGGCATTTTTTGAGGGATGCCTTGAGTCTAAAAAGGTTGAGAACCATTGAGTTAGGCATAGAGCGGCCTTCCTCTAACCGGAGGCTTGTAGTTTTTTGGTGAGCCTACGCCCACCATAACTGTATAATAAATAGGTCTGTGTCCTCCACCCTTCATTTCAATAAGAACCAGGATGACTCCAAGATGAAACAAGGGGAATACAGTCTGTAAAACATTCAGGCATGTCAGGATCAAGTAACACAGTGGAACTTGTAAAATTTTCTCATGATGGGGAGAACACAAGAGCTAGGTAGCTATCACCACCTCCCCTAGCCAATCAGTGGATTGCAGCAAATAGCTTCAGCAATAGCTGTTCTTCCCATCTCTCCTAGAATCAAATGCATGCCTGTTCTCACCCTGGCAGCCGCAATCCCCTGACTTGATCCTGCAAAATGGAGATATCTTTCAAATGTTAGCTCTCCTCCTTTCCAGTCCTCAATGCCCCAAAAAGACAAACTAAAAGATGCTTCCTTTCCAGAGATAATCCATTCTGCCTGCACACCGTGAAATAAGGAGTGGGAATAATTTTAAAATCTTAGCTAAAGTGTTAATATAAGCATGCATTTTCAACATACTGCTTTTATTTTGACGTGTTGCATAGATTTTCAAGAACAATACTTTTCAGTTGGTTGGAACAGAAACAACAGATATTTTTTTCTGTAGCCGTATTACATGGGCTTCCAAAGTCAGAAGCCCGCAGCAACAATAAGTACCTAATAAGAATGTTGACTATAAAAACCTAATGACTAATTTGCTGTCATACATTGTCACAATAAGAATTATTAACTTCTCTCAGAATCATGACAAGTAAGGTTAATATTTTATGGGAAACAGCCACACATTTCTGTTAGTGTCGCTTGTACATACATTTTCCAACTAATCAGCCATCTGTCATTGCCCACAGAATTTACTCAAAGCTTGAAGGTTAAGGGGAACATTGTGACATCTATGCTACTTTAAGAAGGGAGGGAGGGAGACAGGAAGGAAGAAAGAAAGACTTTTGACTTTTTATAAATGTTTATTAGGGAAAAAGGGGATTAACAATACAACAAAACAACAAAGAACGGCCCACGCAGGGGGCCAGGTACAGAAGATAAAGCCTGGGCCCAGCCATCAAGATCTGCCCACACAGTCTAAAACAAAAACATCCAGTACCACATTACCATATAAATCCACTAGGGCCCTTGCCAGTACCCTGCCAGGGGGTGGAGGGAGGGAGTATCACAGCACAAGGACCAAATAGTCACCTTCAACACTGCAGAGCACCCCCTGAATGGCCCAACATGCCTGGAAGGCAGGCACTGTCCACTGAAAGACCTCATGCTCAAACTCCAGCTACAGGCGCACCTGGACCAAAAACTGGAAGAGCCACAGGGCACTGTCTGCGCTGTCCCCAGCGAGCCGGTTCCTGCGGCTCTTGAGGGTCGCCATCTTAGCCTGCCCAAGTAAGAAGTTAGGCAGACAGATGACACCCCCATGGGCTGCCTGGTATGGGAAGGAGAACAAGTAGGTGGCCTCTGAGAGGTCCAAGTCTAGCACCTCAAGCAAAGTGCTGAGGGCAGCAAACAGCGTTGAAAGCCAGGGGCATCCGAGGAAGACGTGGTGAAGATCCGTCCTCCACTTCCCTGGGACAAGGAAGGAAAGATGAAAAGAAGGAAGGAAGGAAAGAAAGAGATCCAACTACACAGGTGCATTACTCTTTTTAAAAACCAAGCCTTCTAGCTGCTAACAGTAGAGTTAAATAGAGTACATAAATATAAAAGCATAAGGAGCGCAGATTTCAGCTCTGTGGGTGCAAAATATAGTTTATGGGCCAAGTGAAAACTGTAGTCAGCATTAGTAGAGTGAAATGCTGACGCTGCAAACAACCACTCTGCAAAAGGAAAAGTCAGGCATGTCTCTTGAGAGAGAGCCCTCTGATGAGCCAAGACACACAATAAATATGTAAAGATTAATAGCCTTTATTTTAGACTTCTGGGCAGTTTTGGTTTGGGAAGAACCTGCTTGCTGAAAGAATATTAATAAGAAGTAGAAGGCTGTACTCATTTCACTGTTTTATAGCCTTCTGTTCATTTAAGTTGGATATATTAATAAAGAAAACCCAGGCTAAGGCTGTTCTACAGAATTCCCTCCCCACAAACTGAGAAATAATTGAAAAGCCAACTCCTATTAAAACTATTAATAATGATTGTAAAGTTCAAGGACTTTTAAAGGAACCCTGACAAGCCTGCATACACAACTGGGCAGGTCTAAGTCTACCACCTAAGTCTGACTTTTCAAAACCAAAAAAGCAAGCTATGGTATTAAACAAATCCAAAAGTTCACATGGGTTTACATATTGTAGCATTTATGTCTCAAAACAAATTTTTAAAACCTAAATTGTCATGTCCTTACATATCATCATTCAAAAAAAGAGAAATAACTAAATAATGATCCACTGAAAAGTTACCTCTTAGAATAACTCTTACACTTTTTAATATGTAAAATTATTTTTGTATAGTAATTTTTCAGTACTATAAACTGTTATATTTTGACCTTTGGCCCCACAAAGGCACTTACAGTCACTTCAAAGGAGGTACTGTACCTGAAAAGCACTTGGCGCACACAATAGAAACATTATAGTATATTAAACAAAGTTGGCATATAGACATAGTCTTCTTAACTTGTCTCTTCCATCACAGGAGTTTGTATTTCCTATTTTTGTTATAAAACCTCCATGCTTTCAGTCTGTCTTGAAACCATGTAAGAAAGAAAATATGAGTACAACACACCAACACGTTAGGTTAGTGGTGCCCAACCTTTTCACCCCGTGGGCCAGATGGGCAGTGTCAGGTCCATCTGTGGGTTGGATCCAACTGGTGGGCTGATCTGATATGCTGGCCTGGTACAGCGGAGGCCCAATCCGGCCATGGTGGTGATAAGCAACAATGCTTATCTGTCTGCCCGGGGCAGGAAGCAACCTGGTCCCAATCTGGACATGCAGGGATGTGGGGGTGGGGACGCCGGCGGCAGGGACAAAGCAGTCCTTATTCAGACATGTGGGAGAGGGAGGAAATGGGGAACAGTCCAGCCTGATCTGGACACACAGCAGGTTGACTTGGCTCTGATTCTACCATGCAGCACTGGGCCAAGCAAGGCTGGATCTGACTGTATAGAGTTTCCGCTCCCACGCTGCCAAACTTTCTGACCCATGGGAGTTCCCGCAGATCAGATGCCATGACTCCAGAGCCTAGATATGTCCCATTAGCCAGAAACTGAGCACCCTTGGGATAGGTTAATAGCCAAGGTTCTTTCAAAATTTTCACATGTAGCAATTATAATCTTACAGTATTCTAATGAGTTCTGGGGGTGGGTCATTTTGGGGGCGGAGGGGAAGGGGGAGAAAGGAGTTAATATTCCTGTTAATAAGGAGGTAATAGGTATCTGTTAAAGACCTGTAACAAAACAAGAAAAAATTCCTGCTCTATCTGCGTTAGATTTTTTTCCCCACACTAAATTAACAAAGAATGCATTTCTTAATTGGATAGTGACATTTAAAGGCGTATTAGCTACATGAAAAACAAGCTTCTACATCCAAAGTTTTTAAAGCAGAAGGGAGTTGCTTACAAGTTTTTGTGATGTTGTTAAGAAGTTGATTTAATGAGGAAGAGATGGAAAAGGTTTTCCAGAGGTACACCTGATGTGTGATATAAAAAAGCCAAAGCTATACAGTATAAAAGTTTCTGTTCAACTTATATATGATTGTAAAATGTCAACATATTTTTATTACTTTTTTCTCATGTGGCTTAGAAAATGAGATTGCATACAGAATACTGTTCCTTTTTTTTTTTAAATGAAGTCATTTGCTGCTCTGTAAAAAAATAAAATAAAAATCAAATTACCCTTTAATTTCATATCAAGAACGGCTTATTCTTCCACATAGAGAAAAATACAAACTATGCATTTATCAGTGACAACTTCAGTGAAAGAAATGTTTCGGATTATTCTGTATGTCAGTACGTAAAAAGAATAAAATGCATTTATACTAAATTATCAAAGCAAAACCAATGCAAAAGATTCCTTCTCTTCAAAATTTCATGGGACCAACAGAAATTTAATTAAAATACTGACGTTTCATTTTACCACCATTTTATGATTCAATTCTTTAACAAAACCCTTTTTGAGAGAATTAAATTATATTCATTTAATAAATTCTTTCACTTGGCACTGCAGTTATGCTTTGAATATAACAATTAAATGGTTAACCACTACTCAAACTGCTTTGAGCAAAACATATTCAAGTTTCAGTAAACGTAACAAATTATGTATCCTCTTTTATTCTGGACACTGTTGAATTATAGTTGCTGAATAGTCCACAAGGCTGCAATTTTCCTAGGAAAGAATCGTGTTAGACACATGATTACTTAGCAACAGTCACTTAAACTAGAATGGTAAGCACTCAAAGCAGAATTTGAGAATAAAGGGATTATGCTGATCAAAGAACCATTCCAGTTAATATTAAACCTGAATTATTTATCCCACTCCTGTTAAAAATGGTGACATTCTCAATGCATAATCTTTTTTTGGAATACACTGTACGTTATGAGTGAAAAAAACCTCCAATAAAAATGATTTCTGCAGTCCTGCCACTGATATACAACTTTGTTTTGCATCTCAATTCCTGATCAGAGCAGGGAGCAGCTAAAGAGTCATAGCTTTTCTGGGCAGGTGGGGTCCACCTTGAGCTATATAACTGACTTCAACAAGACTGGGCAGAATTCTGTTTTCCTTTGTGTGCCTAAATGGCAGTTTATTAGCAGCAAACTGAGTGCGCACCGTTGATAGCTGGTCAGAAACCCATGACTAAGGGGGGTTAGACACTTAAGTAGGACGAAGAGGGTCCTGCCATGTTTTAGCTCCAAAAGCTGAGTGGTTAGGAAACTTGCCAGGAAGTAAGACAGTTGGGTTCTAGCCCCCTTTGCCCAGAGGGAGTTTAAACCCGCATCTCTCTGACTTTCCAGCCCCGTGATCTAACTACTACAACACAAGTTAGGTATTACCCAGTCTCCTCTCCAGTGCTCCTTTTGAAGATGGCCAAGAAAGGAGATCTGTGAGGCAAAGAGGAAGAGAAAAAAGTTAGAAGATAAACAGTGGCTCAGTGAAGGGGCTGCTGCCCTAGATTTCATAGATTTCATAGACATCAGGGCTGGAAGGGACCTCGGAAGATCATCGAGTCCAGCCCCCTGCCCAAAGGGCAGGAAGTCAGCTGGGGTCATAGGATCCCAGCAAGATAAGCATCCAGTTTCATCTTGAGGGTTGTCAATGAAGGCGCTTGAACCCCCTCCGGTGGCAGGCTGTTCCAGACCTTGGGGGCTCGGACAGTAAAGAAGTTCTTCCTTATGTCCAGCCTGAAACGATCTTGAAGTAGTTTGTAACCATTCGACCTCGTCATCCCTTGGGGCGCTCTGGTGAACAAACGTTCCCCCAGATGCTGGTGGTCACCCCTGATAAACTTGTAGGTGGCCATCAGATCACCCCTGAGCCTGCGCTTTTCCAGGCTAAAGAGCCCCAGGGCTCTCAGCCTGTCATCGTAGGGTCTGTTTCCCTGACCTCTGATCATGCGCGTGGCTCTTCTCTGGACTCTCTCAAGCTTCTCCACATCCTTTTTGAATTGTGGAGCCCAAAACTGGACACAGTACTCCACCTGCGGCCTAACTAAGGCCGAGTACAGGGGGAGAATGACGTCCCGGGATTTGCTTGAGAAGCATCTATGGATGCAAGCCAGCGTTTTGGTCGCTTTACTAGCCGCCGCATCGCATTGCAGGCTCATGTTCATCTTGTGGTCAATGATGACCCCCAAGTCTCTTTCTTGCATAGTGCTAGCCAACATAGCACTGCTGAGCCTATAAGGATGCTGCGGGTTTTTTTTCCCAAGGTGGAGAACCTTGCATTTATCGGCGTTGAACACCATCAGATTCTCGTCCGCCCACTTGCTGAGCCTGTCCAGGTCAGCCTGGATAACCTGCCTGTCTTCTGGTGTGGATGCTTTGCCCCAAAGTTTGGTGTCAACGGCAAACTTGGCCAGTCCGCTTCTGACTCCAGTGTCCACATCATTAATGAAGATGTTGAACAGTATGGGTCCAAGGACAGAGCCTTGGGGGACCCCACTGGTCACAGGACACCACGATGAGTGACTTCCATCGATTACTACCCTCTGGGTCCGACCCCGGAGCCAATTTTCCAGCCAGTGGATCGTGGAGGACCCAAGGCGACAATTGGCCAGTTTCTCCAAGAGGCGATCATGGGACACCAGATCGAAGGCTTTTTTGAAGTCAAGATATATGACATCAATCTCTTCTCCCTTGTCCAGGTGATAGGTCACCTGGTCATAGACCAGGTGGGAGCAGGTTCTTGGATCTAGCCTGGACCTTTGTTTGCAAAAGGACAGAAGCTTCTCCACTACACTATTCTCCATCCAATGGATATTAAAAGAAAGGGGTAGTGTCTCAGCTTCAGGAGTGGCCTAACTACTCCTCTATTGGGGCTAGGAAATGGGAGGCTTGTGCTCTTCTTCTGGTGTCTAATAGTTGTTAGTCATGAGTTTCTGGCCAACTCCATTTTCATTATTTGGATGCACTACATATCTACAATGAGTCCATCTACTTAGCCATATAATGTGCCTTGCCAGCATGTAGCAACTCTGCATGCTAAGCCTACACATACATGTTTATTTGTTCACAGTACAGGGGTAATTGCAACTGGGGCACAAGTGCCAAAAATTATAGTTACATGTCTAGGAAACTGCCATTTAGGCACAGAAATGGTCAAAGAATTCTACCTTATTTGTCCTTAGCATGGGCTTCTAAGAAATGAGAAATCTGTCCTGAAAATTGGCAAACCACTAAGAGCTCTAGAAGCATGCAGCTCCTCCACAAATATAGTTGGAGGGAGGAGCAAATGGGATGTTTCCTAAATGACACCTAATGGCTCTACTGCCATTAGGAAACCACTGCTCTAAGAAATTTGTGTCTGCAGGCAACAACCTCAAATTGCATTTCATTGAAATCACTGCATTTCATTAAACTGCATTTCAACCCCTGGCCAATGGGCCAGATCTGGCTCCCAGAGTCTTGTCATCTGGCCCATGGGACTCCCCACTAGTCTATGGTGAGTCTCATGGTCCATGGCCCTGCATACTAAATCAACTGCACAGGACAGCACGGGATCTGATCCTGGCATGCAGGGCCAGGTAGAGGTGGTGTAGGCCCCAGAACCGAAATCCTGGCAAGCAGAGCCCAGCAGAGGTGGCATAGGGCCCCAGAGCACAATCCCCAAATCAGGAACCAGGAGGAGGTGGTGTGGGGTTCCAGGGCCGTGATCCCAACATGGGGACTGGGACCAGCCGCAAGCCACCCAAAAGTGCATTAGGTGATTTGTTTAACATTAGCCAAGTTATAGTTTGTTTCTTTTCTAACATACTTTTGTATCTGGCCATGGCCAGAGGCTGAAAGGAGGCAAGGGGGGACAGCCACGTCCCCTTAAGCTGTACCGTGCAGGCAGAGCTCACTGACATGTGGGTCCATTTCCTGCAGGAGCTCCGTACATGCCATGAGCTATCTGGAGCTCAACTTATCAGCATGAACTCTGGCTAGAGCCCTTAATTTTGCATGACTCCAGATAGAACCTAGGGGGTGAGCACCACTGCTGTTCATCCCCACTTCCTCTCCCACCCCAATGAATTCAGCAGCGGGGGGGAAAGGGGACGTGTAGCGGTGGTGCCCTTTGGCTCTGAATCTACTTGGAAGCAGGGGCCAGAGCCTGTGCTGATAAGCTGGTGAGTTCAGAGAGCTCACCATGCATACACCACACAGTTGAAAGGGTGTACAACTGCACTGCTACACTCTCACTAGATCTGCCCCTGAGCACTGGTATAACCAAGATGGGGTAACTGGGCAACTACTCTAGGTACCAACTTGGCAGATGAAGAAAAATGGCTGCTGTCAGCAGCTGCATGGTCTAAGCTGCATGGTCTAAGCACTTTGGTGGCAACCAGAAGTCTCTCCTAGTCTTGTGTCCCAGGCTCCTGGCTATAATACTATGTTGCTGCTAGCACCTGTCCTATTTGAAAAACGGTATTCAGGAGCCTGGATATCTGCAAATCACAATGCTCATGATTTGGAGAAACTACAGTTTCAGTTTGTTAAATTCAGTTTAATTCCAAAACAGTTATAGAGCTGTCTTTTCTAAATCTTGAAAGTAAGTTTTACAATTAAAAAAAAGCCTCTGTCAATCATCTCACTTGCTAGTTTTTGTGCAAAGTAAATTAAAAATAGCTGTTTCTTACAACTATGCCTTCATTTTACTCTGATGGTACCAGCTTTAAATATAGTTTATTAACAGCATCAATTTAAAAGTTTTTTCTTTTTATAATATAGTTGTTTTTGCTATTAGTATTATTAGTATATTCATTTATGGATCTTTGAATTATTGCCATGGTAGTAACAACTGCTTATTTTGCTTGGGCTCTTGAAATGGACAAGTGAACAGTAACAAAGTGTTTGGGTCAAAATTAAACTTTACAACAATTATTATATTTTAATGGACTATCGAAGGCTATTTAAAATTAGTTCTAAATACTAACCAGATAGCATAGAATTCACTAAAGATATATCAATAATTTTTTGACATCACTAACATTAGAAAACTTACTTGGGCCATTTTTACAAATGAAAAATTATCAGATAATTTTGTAGGTAGGGAGAGAAGGATGGATATTAATATTAGAATTTGCAGAAATCATTTTATTCTCATCTCCATCCACTCTCCATCTTTCAGAACACAGATGCAACCGGGGTACATGCATGTGGGGAGAGAAGAGGGGAAGAGAGAAAAAGAGAAAAGGCATGTTTAAGGTTACCACTTTGAAACATCTGGTATACAAAAAAGTAGCAGATCTGAAGTTGGAGGAAGGTTAAAAGCATGAATAGGCCATGGATGAAATTCAGATGAGTAAATAGATTTTTGGGAGGTAGGACAAAAATACAGGTAAACAGAGATGATATAAAAAGGGAGACTGAAAACAAACAGACCTGGCAGGCAGAAAATGTGAGAAACCATTGAGAAAAAGAAAACAAGAAAGAAAGAAAGTGATTGTGAGGAAGTAGGAAAACTAAAAATATAGAAGGAACAAATATTTCATCGAGAAACAGGAAATGCAGGGAGGAATGGAGGCATACAAGTAACAAAGAGGAGAAAAGGAATAGCAGAGCTGACAAGGCAAGTAAAAAGTTATGGTTTTAATCTGATCAGAGTATCAGAAGTGCTACAATGTCAGAATGCTTCCGATGCTTATAAAGGCAGAGCATAACCTTAGAACAACTCGCAAATCAGAAATGAATACGATTTGATAATGCTAAAGTCTTGTTTCTTCTAAGTCCCAAAAATAGCCACAATATCAAAAGAAACCATGTCACAGTGTAGTAGAGGAAGTCTCATCCAAAGTCTAAATAGTATTTATACAATTATGCCTGTTCATTATAAGAGTAAGGGGGATATGGAAATATGGAAAAATTGGGTGAAGTACTACATGGCTTAAAATGAAACCCTTGAATGAGCTACCAAAGGCCTTTAACAAAATGATTTAATTCATATTCTCTGCCATCAAAAGAGACATGTGTCTGATTTAAACTGCTACATTTCTACATACTTGAGCCCTGACTTTGCAGTTTGTTGTGCATGGGTCAACAGCTGCAGCCTTGAAAGCCATGTTTAAGTCAAGAGGCTCAGGAGTCCACCTGCATGCAATGAATTGCTGGCATAAAGCCTTAAAAGTTAAGGGGGCAAGATTTACAAAGGCACTTCGTTATGGTGATGCTGAGAGTTCCCACGTCTGGCTCCCAACTGGAATTCGTAAACCTGAATTAAGTACCTAAATTCCTTATACTTTAAATGGAAAGACTTAGGTGCCTAAGACTGGGTTTCTCAACACTTAGTATGCTGACCAGGCATCTGTTTAGACGTGGGATTCATAACCACAAACCTCATTCATATGGCTGGCTCACATGTGTAGTACTGCCCTAATATCTGCAAAATACCCATGGCAAGAGTCAGCAACATATGGCACATGGGCTGGATCCAACCTGGAGAGCCACTGGATCTGGCCCACAGAGCTTCTGACCCAGCTGCTGCTGCTTCTCCCTGCAGCCCAAGCACATGAAGCCCCTTCCCAGATACGTGCTCTGCACTGATGGATTGGCTCTGTCTGCACTATGCAGGTGGCCAAGGGGTGCTTAGCCTGTCCCACACAACTGGACAGGTGGGAGAGGTGGCTGTGACAGCTGCTAAAATAGAAGCACTGGCCCACTTCAAGCCAAGGTCAAAACAGTAAATTGATGTATTCTGAAAAGCCATGTTTTTAGCGCTGCTGGATACATGGCTTTAAAACATACCATAGACAAACAAATTAGAGTAAAAAAAAAAATCACTATATTGTGATAAATTTCAGGCACAATTTTTTCTTATATTCTCCAAAAGGTCTGAGATCCTTCTTTTGACAGTTGATTTTAGGGCTTTGTGTGGAAGATGAAGGGCTATAAATGTGATTTGGTTAAAGCATCAAAAATTTAAGTTGAATGTGTATTAGGTTTGTTTGCTTCTATTATAAAGATGTTTGCTGTTTCTTGAAAAATTAAGCAGCAGTCCACAGTGGAAGAAAGAAACATGGCAGCTATAAATATTAATATAAAAATGAATAACTCAAGGATCAAAAAAATTGCTGAGTCGGAAACAGCAGCAGAAAACAAGAGAACATACTTGACTATTGTCTGTCCACAATCTTTCTGATTCTCATTATACAACCTTTGGGAAAGCAATATTTTAAAACAAAAAAAATGTGAACATGGCTTAAATGAGCAATATGACAGATTTTACCAATTGATGTCATGAACCAGGAGGACAAATCTAAAACTAAGATGACTACTAACATTACCTCACTTAAATAAAACACTCAAAACTAACTTCATTAAATGAAGTAACAGAACAATTTAATCATTGAACTGAAAATCAGTTTTATATAGACACACGTACTTCTGACTGCCCTTAACATTTTGATGCTAGGGGGGTTGTCAAACCTAACCTTTCCTATGAATTTGAGTTTTCAAAAAAAATCTTGGTTATAGTGGAGGCTTTGTCAGGACAAACATCTGAAGCAACTGAATAACCACAGTGGCTTACCTTAAATCCAAATGCAGTACTTCTGGTAAAAATTCACCTAACATGTCTCCAGGAAAATATAATGAAGTTTTTGGGTTTTTGTTTTTATAAACTGCTTATAAAAATTTAACAGGCTTGGAGACTTAAATTTCTGGTGGTTTAGATAAAAAGCTATAATCTAATTAATGGTTATTTCCCCAACAAGTGTAAATATAAACCACAAAAATTGTGTGACCAAATAGATTATAAAACAACCTCTGTAGAAATATTCATATCAGCAACATAAATGCAAGTATAAATTAAATGCAAGTCAAGTCATCTCCACATTCTGACTTTCCAGTTCCTAAACTACTGGACTACTAGACTAAGAGAGACCCTTAGTATTTTAAGTAGCTCCAACTCAAATTTTGTTTCTACCACATAGTCAGGGGAAGGATCAAGTGGTTCCTCACACCTTTGCTTCTTCTCTTTCATTCTTCTCGTTGTAACTGATAATGGCAGCGTTCTGAGCTGATCCTGAGCTAAGTAGCTCACACTAACCCTACTCTACTGTTTGGTGACAGCAGAGTGACAGAGAAGCTGCTGCCACCTTGCTCCTCCATTAGGATTGGTATGCCATGGAATCCACCTAATTTTTCATTGTTAATGCAACACAGAACAGCATTAAAGTGAAGCAGGATGCATAACTAGCCTCTTACTAGAAGCATGGGAGGGAGAAAATAAGGCCACTGGAAAATTCTAAAATAATCATTTGACAGGAGCTTATCACATCCTATAATTTTTCTTTTCATTTCAGGTTACTCTTTATTGCACATGGATTTCCATCAGGGACTTACAAAAAAAAAGCAGACATCAAAAAGTAATTATGCCATAGTGGCTTAGCCAGAAGAGAGAACTTTTGAGTATATGTATGACATATTTTAGCCTTCCTTGAAATACATGTATGGAAATGTTCTCATCTGACACAGAAGGAAGAGAGCAAAAATCTCACCTATCCATTATACATCAATGCAGCATTCGATAGTTAGAATTTTTTATATCCAAGAACTGTACCCACTTGACATTTTTAACCATGTTATTAAGCAAGAGAACCTATTATATGCAGATCAGCATGCATGTGCAATTAACCAAATTGACTGCAAATGCTGCATGAGAATAGTGAAAGAAGGGAAACCCATGGAACCTTTATTTAAGAGCCCTTGAGGGGGAAAAAACCCCCCACAAACACACTTGTCCAGTGTTGTGCTCTTAGCATCTCTCAGGAAAAAAAAAGCAAGTCATTAAAGCATGATTTCTGTCTGCTCTTTTAAGAGATATTCAAGCACATTCACAACACTTCGTAATCAGCTGTAGACAGATAATGGTTTACAAGAAATTGCAGACACTTGATCCCTTTTATTGCTGGAGAAGATAATATGCTACCACTACCAGTGCATATTATACCATATTATACCCAGTTAGAACAGTAACTTGAATTGGTCAAAAGAGCAAAGATGCTACCAGAGCTGTCTTGCCATAACCTTATCATCCTTCTCAAAAAGAAGATTCAAGATGGAACAATAATTCAAGAGTTAATTAGTAGACTCTTAGAAACTATCAGTCATGTCAAGAAAAGCTGAAACCTTACTGTCTCTCTGTAAGGGTATAAATAGACACCACCAAAGGAAGCAGACCATCTATATCAGGATGTGTCATAGCACAGCTCATCTACTTCCCTGGGCAAAATACATCCATTGTCCTGTCCTGCCCACTGATCCCATGGGACAATGAGCCACTTGTCCCCCACTTGCAAAATTGTGTCCTAGGGAATCACCACACCTTTGTGTCACCATAAAAATCGCAGACCAGTGCTCAATCCTGCATATTCCAGGAATGGAAATTTCTATGCCATGCAGGATTGGGCCCCTGAAGCTCTGGGTGCACCTGCCCTGGGCAGCTGGAGAGCATGGGAAACTCCAGGCCACCCGCGCTCTCCCAACTTAAAGCAAACAGGTGTTGGCCATAAAATAGTGGCACAAGATCATACTACCTATGTCACACCCACAAATTTTGGACATTTGTGTCATGACAAGGAGCAGGGGCATCAGTTTGCTTGGCCTTTGTGTCACCATAAACGTTTTTATAGGAGGCACAAAGGTGAAGTATTTACACCCTAAGACAACTTTCAAGTGGTATCCTGCACATCCTTGAACATCTCCAGAACCTCAGCAAAATCCAGCAGCTAAAACTCAAGCAAAGAACACCCTGTGCCCATATTCCTTTCCAGCACAGGCCTGAAAACTGACAATTATTACGAAGGCAACCTTAAATAAGAAATACACACTGTGACCATATTCAAGCTACCTAGACCAATACAATTTTTTACCATCTAAAATAGTTCTTAGTGGAACTCTGTTGTTGTTACAGTTATATTTTGTTTCACTTCCTACACAATCCATATACTAGGTTTGATTTAAAATATTTTTATCACCAGCTCTAAAGCAGCCTGTTTCACTAATTGAAGGTCATTTACATACCAGTACGATCTGAGAAACCAAGGCCTGATGGTTAGCAAGGAATGTATGGGGTTAGCCCTATTGCTGCAAGACAGACATAAACATAACACTAAACAGGCAGATTGTGTCAATTTAGCCCTTGTCTTTTCTGATCAATTTAATGACCCAGAGAGGCTAAGAATAGTAGATCCTCTCACATCTCAGCTAAGGCACAGAGGTAAAGTGACACTGCAACCAACCTTCTTCACAAACACCCATTCTGCCCAAGTTACAGGTAGAGGACTTCAGAGTCTTATGGTCTCAATCCAGTAATTTTCATAAGCAATATATCTACTTCAAAACTTATATAAAGTAAAAGGAATAAGTGATTCACAAATTTTAGAGTCCAAATAACGCATGAAAAGATTGCAACTTCTCTTATATATTGAGAGAATTGTGATATATCGCATGTTTTCCTGCGACTATTTTTTCAATTTATTTTTAGGAGAATGAAGTGAAAAAGTAGATGATTCCTTAACTATCCAGAGAAATATGATCTCAGCATGACTCATGGAAGCCAAGTAAACTTGAATGATGTGAAGAATGACACAAACTGACAGTCCGCTGAAACAAAGAGGTAATGATTAGCTCTTCCCATCATAAGTCTCAGACACAAAGGAATGAAGGGATTAGCTGACATTACTTCAAAACAACATGGTATAAGTTATGTATGCTAAAGAAATGCGGCATACTCAAACTGAAGCAGCTGAACCAACTGGGGATAACCAAGAAGAGTTAAACCGGCCAATTTAACCTGTGCTTTCAGAACAAAAGAAAAGGAAGTGTTCCCACAGGAATAAAAAAGAAGCAAGTCATGTTATTGCTCAGTCACTCACACAGACTAAACTAGAGCATGGTGCCCAAGACCTAGTATGGATTTACATTTTCTAATGAGTATCTTTAGTATCTTTATTTGCAATGGAAGTTCCTAACAATGTGAGCATTATCTAATAGATTTCAAAATGCACTCCCCTCTATGTATTTGATATATTTGTTTTATTAAGTATAACAGCTTTTGGCCTGGAAAGTCAACTATATAAACACTAAATACAGTTCTTCTTAAATACATCTTAAATCAATGCCAAGTCCCTGACCCTTACATACAAAAGTAAACAAGAGATCTATTTTTTATTTACTTTTTGGAGGGAAAAGAGGATCTTAAAAGGCCCATGTTAACTCATTCCTTATGTTCCAGCCCCTACTGATGACGATCACTGACCACTGAGAGCATTCTCAAGGCAAAAGCCAAGAGAAGCAGAAGTTGCTGAACAAAGTAGCTCTTCATCAAGCTTTCAGGAAGGGATGGGATTGAATAAACCTAAGCCTCCTAAAGCAATCTGTGAAAGTGCAAGAGGCAACCAATACTATATCTGCCAAGAACACATCAGGCAAAGAAGTAAGCAAACAACCATCCACCAAAGCTAGACAGGCAGAAAGCTGAGGACAATCTCCCTTAAGCAAAAGGCTCTGTAATTACACTGTTCTCTTCTGCTACCTCCTAGGAATTCTTTCCTCCTCCTTTCCATGATAGTGCTTAGAAAACTTACCGTGAAGGAAAGTGTGGCAGAGCACAGGGTGTCTCTGCCACTTTAAGGGCCTGGATCTGGCAGCCTCCAGGTGCCTGATTAGGGCAGCCATTTTGAGGCCTAGGCTGCCTATATAAACAAGGCAGTTTGGCCAACATTGCTTGGCTGTAGGGCTGCTGTGAATGACCTGGAGATAAGGGGGAGCTGCAAGGGATTGGCAGGAGGGTCCTGGTCCTGGTCCTGGTCCTGGTCCTGGTCCTGGTCCTGGTCCTGGTCCTGGTCCTGGTCCTG
>NW_005842413.1:571585-576647 GCF_000455745.1 Alligator sinensis | reverse complement strand
CCTTAACCCCTAGCTCCCACCACCGGGTGGGTAACCCTATGTTGGAGGGGCCCAGAGGGCGGACCCTGAGAGAGTGTATGGAGTACAGGGCATGGTGCTGCGGTTGCCCCTAGGAGAAAGGGAGTAGTGGCATGGTGAGGCCTGAGGATATGAGAGAGAGGGGCTAGAGACCCAGCCCAAAGGGAAGAGTACACTCGACTGGCCCATGCTGGGGCCAGGACCAGAGAGGGTCAAAAGGGCTGGGGGCCCACCGTGAGGGATGCCCAAGAGCTGGAGGTCTGGGGTCCCGATTGACCTTGAGCTGGGCCAGGGCCAGGTAGCTGAAGGTTCCGGGGGAACCACACCCGAGAGGGGAACAAGGCTTCGGGGGGGGCTAGGTAGCCCAGATGAAGGTGGAGAGGCCGCCTGATCAGGAGAGATCATAGTGGGGTCGTATAGGATGATTCTGGGGCCCAGCGTGGGGCCGGTGATAGTGTTAACACCGAGATGCCATCTGTGAGGCTTGGGCTGCGGTATTAGGGGAGGTCAGAGCTGCAGAGCGCCCCCTGGCATCGGGACACTACAATGGGCAGCCTCCCGCTTAATTGACATCAATATACGAATCAATTATCATCAAAGGTGTGGCGGGTGAGATGAGCATCTGTATCCAGATGTGCAAGGACATGCACCTGCAGTGGCACAAATTCATGATGCTACTCTGTGCCACAGAACACACTCCTGCACATGCGCTTTGTCGTGGGATGCTGTGTAGTGCTTTGGGCAAACTACCCTTGCCCAGCTCTCCTCCTGGCTCTCAGCATGGTGGAGCAGCCAGGATGCAAATGGATGAGTGAAGATGCTCTAGCTGGCAGCCAGAGCATCTCCCTGAAGAACCAAGCCTCTGTTTCTTCTGGCACATGCTATTGTAGTATGCACCATGCTGCTTCTTTTTCCAGGGGATTTTTTTGTTTTGTTTTGGTTTGGTTTTTTTGCTACTGGGAAATCCCAGTAGCAAATTTTGCCCGTCTTGCAAATTTGCAGTGCGGGGCACATTTTAACATTCCATACACTGGGTTTGTGGTGCCACAAACTGCATGTGCCTGCATGTGGGGATGCAACCTATGAATCAAATCCATTTGGCAAAAACATGTAGGAGATCATTCCTGGTAGTAGCTCCTCTGCTCTGGAAGTCTCTCTTGTGACCTGCCAAGGCCTGAGCCTAGATATCTTTTGTAAGTTCTTCAAGAGCAATTTACTTCAGAAGGCATTTAGCCAAGGTTAAGTTGGGGTATTGTTTGGGGAGTTTGTTATAGTAAAAGTTATGTAATTACCTCTTGTATTTGGGTGCTTGTTTATATTTGCTAGTAGCATTTGTGTTAGCATGGTTTATTGTTTAATTATCATTCAAATGACTTTTACTTGCAAGATCTGGCTAGAAGAGTATAACATAGGATCTTTGGTTGTAGAAAAAAATGCTTGTTGTTATCTTGGGTTATAGGCTGTAGTCATGTTGGTCTAAGGACGTAGGCAGACAAGGTTCTTTTGGTAAAACTGATATCTTTTATTAGACCAACTAAATAGTTGGAAAAAATCTTCTCTGCAAGCTTTCGGGTACAAATACTCTTCATCAGGCTAAGGAAGCATCTGCAGTTGGTGTGTGCTCTTCCTGGATGGAATGAATATTAAAGAAGCCAGAGGCTAATATGCAAGCAAGAAAGGCAGTCAGTGAAGATGTAAATTGAGGAGTCAGTGGTGAGAGACAGGTTTGGGGAGAGGGGAATAAATGTACCAGGTAAAAAGTGGAGAGGTACCTGGGGAGTCAGATGTTAGGTAGGTTATAATGTATCATAAATCCAACGTCTATATTTAGTCCATGACTTTTGGTATGCAGTAGATTGAAGTGAAATCTGCAGGCTCGTCTGTGAAAAGTGTTTTGTAAGTTCCCTTTGAGGATTTGGACTGAGTCTTCTTCTAGTACGGGATGCAATTGTTTGAGGATTTTCTGTACAAGTTCCAGGGAGGGTGATATGTCATAAGCAGTGGTGTGCAATTCACGGGGTAGAGGAGAGTTAGTTCTGACAGCAATGGTAAGTATTCCCTGACTTCTGTGCTTTACTTCTGTAGGCTCTTAACTTTGTTTTAACATGGAATGTCCCACATTTTATTTATTTTAAGGTAGAGAGAGTTGATGATAAAACTGATAAAAATCCATTTTATTGAGCTATAGTATACAGCATTATTGGTCAAAATTGCTGACTAGTAGTGTCTCTAGTAATGTGAATAAGAGTTCTCACAGAAATTCTCTTGTGAAACTGGTTCAGTTCTATAGAGCAGTGGATCCCAGCTGCCTTTTTTTTTTTTTTTTTTTTTTTTTTTACCACATCTCAGTCACATCTTTAACACCAGAAGCTCAGCTGTGACCCCGGAAGCCGCTCACTCGGGTGAATGGATGGGGTCCGACTGGGGGGCTTGTGCCACAACCCGGCAGCCAAACTGTCACGGCCCAGTGGTTGGGAACCTCTGCTATAGAGTAATTAAATAACAAGTACTGAAATGCTCCACACACACACACACACACACACACACTTAAAGAGTATAAGAAACTATTTTAAAAGCCACAAGCTCTCACATTATTAACACGACATCTGTTTTATTTTTGTTGATAAAGACTATCTTTGACATTTACAAGTCACAGGTTGCACCTATACGTGCGCTTTAACGCACAGTAGCCTATTTTACTGAGCTTTAAAGTGTTGAATATAAAACCATTCTAATACACTAATGCAGAGTAAAATAGGCTACTATGCATTGTCACTAAACAAGTATGAGCTTTTGGTACTGTGCATTGGGGCAGCGTAATGCACATTTTAGTACCTCACATTGGAGGTATTAAAGTTAAGGCACACTAGGAAAGCACATTAATAAACGTGTAGACCTACCCACACAGTACTAGAAGACTCCTTTGACTTGCTTATTATTTACTATTTAGTGTGTGTGTGTGTGTGTGTGTGTGTGTGTGTGTGTGTGTGTGTGTGTGTGTGAAAAAAAAAAAAAAATCAAAACTATTCAGGTAGGCCATTGAAAAGACATTGTTTGGCATTATGACAAGAAGCCTGGAGGTTCTTGTCACTTTAAGGAGAGAAAAGGCTGCAGTTAGGCCCCAGGGCAGCTGAATAGGGGCTAGCTGCTGAGGCAGGGAGCTACAGAAAAGAAATGAGAAACACTTGCAGCTGGGCAAGGGATTACTGCATAGAATAGGCTAGCTGTAGGAGATCTGGAAGCCAGGAGACCTACCTATTAATGAGCTGGGGGCCAGCAAATGGACAGGTCGCCAGCTACAGGGAAGAACTTACCTTGAGAGGATAATACCCTCAGGGAAAGGAAACAGAGTGGCAAACTGTACACAGGGCAGGCAGGTAGCCAAGAAGCAAGGAACAATAGGCTGCTTAGCTAAGCCCTAGCTGAGAAAACAGGCAGGTCATCAGCCACAAGGAGGGAACATCTGTGGGGAGCTGCAGGGTCGCATGACCAGACAAGGCAGGGCTTAGGAGGCACATAAAACTGGTGCATGGAAGCAGGCAGGGCAGTCTGGCTCTGCAAGCTGAAAGGGAAGAAGCTTCTGGGCAGGGAGACTGAAGAGGACTGTCTGGCTGACTTGAAAGGGCCAGAGATCTGCAAACAAGTTGGCTACAGCCTACAGGGAAGTACAACTCAGTATGAAGGGGAGTGTGAAGGTTCAGCCAGGGAGCTGAGGCTATAACACAGAGGGGAAGCTTGGTTACATTCAGCCAGCGAGCTGGGGTTTGTGGTTTGGATCCAGTGTGAGGATAGTCTGAGTTACAGCCAGGGGTCTTTCATTTTGTTTTACTGTCTGATCAGTGGTTTGGATTTGGGACCACTGGGGAGGTGGAGGCCCCAGCTGTGCCTGCAGAGCATGCAACTGCCTTGAGCTCAGCCAAGGGTCAGGCTGTAGCAAGAGAAGCAGAGGAAAGGTCAGGGTCCCACAGACCAGGAGGGGCAAGACCAGGGGCCCAGCTTTCCAGAAAGGCAAATTCTTGGGCCAGGGGCCCAGAGCGAGAGGCACAAGGGCCAGAGGCCCAGAGAGACTAACAACTGACAAAGCTGAAGCCAAGAGAACCAACCTGGCCCTGAATCAGGGCTGAAGGCTGACAGCCAGAGAAAAGGGAGGCAGAAGCTGAGAGGGCTGAGGCCTCTACAAAGGGCAAAATGGGATCAAGTGAAACCTGCAAGGCATAGGCATGACTGTAGGGGAGGTCAGAGACCAGGAATGGCCCATAAGTCAAAAGGTGCCCTGGGGCATGTACAAGCTAGGAGGCCCCATTTACTGATGGACTGGAGTTAGGTTAGCAGGGTCTGGGAGGAGATCCACTGGCAAATGAAAGACAAGGGCATGTTCTAGGGCCCTTAAGCAGCTTTCCTTTAACAATTTAACCATTATACAAAGGCATGGCAGGTAAGAGTAGAAGAGAAGGTACCTAGAAGCAGAGTAAGGCAGTAGCCATTTGGCCACCAGGGGGTATCATGGCTGCCCCTGGGGCCCGGTCTTGCTACAAGCTTGAATTGGAAACCACCCAAATGCTTGCATAAGATCAGAACATAATTGAAAAATTACAGCTTCACAGAAGGTTCCAAAGACCTCCTTATACGTGCTTGTCAGCATCCTGGGCTGGCCCACTCAACTGGCTACAATCAGGGGTACAAACCATATGACCAAAAAGAAAAACTTCAAGTAGAAGGTAGGACAACCTAAGAGTTAGTGAAGGAAGTAAAACAGTCTTTTGAGGTACCACTCATCCCACTGCTACAAAAGGCCTGCAGCTGTGTGCCCCTTAGCAACACCCATAAATTCTTATTCTCCCCAAAATCAATGTTGTTTCCTGTTCAGGCTCCTAGATTCAACATCAGAGTTGAAAGGCAGGACAGAATTAATCCCAACAGAACCATAACTATCACATTTGTTGCCTCTGCAGCCACAAGTCACCAGGGATGAAGGCTTAGATAATTTAACATTTCATCAAACACAGTTCACGGTTCACTGTAATGAACCTCAGTCTTTTTAGAG